>NC_133299.1:1193106-1566932 GCF_005239225.2 Populus alba
AACTATGTACCTGGATAGTTCATGAGGTAATTATAACCCTGAATCTTGTTGTTTTGCTAGAATATAGGAAATAAAAAGTCGTTTTCTTTTAACAACATTAATGGAAGATAAATATCATTTACACAACATTAATAAATGATAAAATTCCTTAGCCAATATTAATGGTGAAGGAAATATTGTAGGCTCTTAGAAGACTTTTATACATCTAGAGATGTAGTATAAAAATGAATATCTTGACATTAATATTTTATGTTAAAAGTCATAAGAATAAACAAACAAAGTCTTATGGCTCAACATGAGACCTATAATGATCATCAGACTCATGTCTGTTTGGGCTTAACGTGTAACTGAACCCAAGGTATTGAGTCTGGCAGTTTGTCAGACTCATGTTTGCTTCAGCTTAAGGTATAGCTAAGCTCAAGGATATTACGTCTGGTAGCTCGTCAGACTTATATCTGCTTCGATTTAACGCGTAGTCTTAATCTAAGAATATTGAATTTAGCATCTCCCCGCTAAACCTATATATTTACTTAGATTTGATGATTTGTCAGGAAATAATTTATACTCAGGGCCATTACCCATTGAGGCTCTGCTTTTAACCATACCGAAGAGCATTGGACATAGAAGAGAGATGTTATTTGAACCTGGTATTATGATCAGAGATGTCGGGTATAAATATAAGCTTCACCAATCTAGTATTGAATTATCACTGTAACTTTTTGAACTTTAAAAAATGACTTCCTACTCGAAATTAATTTTTTAAAATATAATTTGGGAATAAAGTAACCTTATTAAGGAAAAATGAATCCATGGGTAGGAAGCAGTGAAATGCTTGATAGAAAACGCTAGTGAAGTGAAAACAAGGTTAAAGAAGCGAGTAAAAAGCCTAGGCAAGCTCTGTTAGGTCTGGGTGGATCTTCACATTACTGCTTTTGGAGTTTGAATTGATTTTGATTTTTTTTTAAAAAAAAATTGTTTTTATTTTTTTTTATAAAAATTAAATCAAACTAAAAATGATCATCCTTATTAATTTAAAAATAAAGGGTTAAAAGAATTCTTCTTTTTTCTAAGTTATTTTTATTCGAGAGTCTTTCCTTTATTTATCTATTTAAAGATTTATATTCTCACAATTTGTTCCTTTAGGTATTTTTTAATGGATTTTTTAAAACAATTTAAACTGTATTTGTTTGCACAATAGCTTAATACTTTAGGGTATTATCCATCAACTTTAATAGATCTTTTTTTTTTTCCCACTCATTTAGTCCAACAACATTTATCACCCTCGTTTAATTTTTACTTTTTCAGTTTCTATAAACACAATAAAAACTATTGTCTTTAGGATTGCAAGCTTAAAAGTTTTTAAAAGTTCTTTTTTTAATCTAAAACATTTTGTTAATAACAATGAAAAATTAATAGTGCTAATAATTTAATTGCTAATCTGAAATTGACTCAATTAAATTTAATTTTATTTGATAAGTCGTAACAGTTGAAAAAATAAAAAATAATATCATTTTAATTTTTTAATTTTTTAAAATAATATTAATTTGAATTGATTTGTCTAAATCATTACTGAAATCTAAAAAACATTAATTATAGTAGATTTGGCCGAGTTTTTAACAATGAGCAGGAGTTGATGAATAATTAATTTATACAATAGTAAATTACTGTTTTTTAACGGTAATTCTAACATAATTTTGATTAATCAAATTCTAAGATTAAAGGAGGTCAAACATGAGAGAGAGGGAGGGAGGGAGGGAGGGAGGGAGATCTTGACAGAGAATTAAATCATAATTTATTTATTTATTTTAGCAGAATAAACGCTAAATAGAAGTTTCTAAGAACATTGATTTTGTTATTGAAAATGCAAGGAGGGGCAATCACAATAAACAAAATCTTTTTGCCTTTAAATATAGTTTGAAATCTAGTTTGGCAGTGAATTGATATGAGACCTAGTTGATTTGGAGTTGAAACTGGATTGCATAAAAAAAACAAAAAAATAAAAAGAATTCAGTGTAATTCTATGATTCAGTTGACCTAGTAAGACCCGGTCAAAATCTGATTACAAATCTATTGATTTTTATTTTTTTATTTGATTAAAAGAACATTATTTTAATTTTAAAAAAAAAACTAATATAATCAAAACTTGAAATTCAAATTTTAAATCGGGCCACCGAAATGTATCTTAAAACTATACAATCACGAGAAGACTGATATGGTAAGTTAGGCAACCACCACCAGGTTTGTCGTTTTATATTTGATGGGTAATAACCCAGCTAAACGACACCTCTTAGGTTGTTGGCCTGGGTTTTGGTAAGGGCTAGATTCTCTTGCTTTTCTTTTTTCTTTTTTTTATCTAAAGCATGAAACAATAATTATTGTAAAATAAACTAATAAAAAAATCTCTCTACGGACACCATTTTTTCTTCACCTAATCGTCAACACATGGACTCAGTTGTTGAAGATCAATAAATTCTCAACCAATTTTCAGAGTGAAAGAGCATTGAATTCAACCTATATATAGTGCCCCATAACCCAGTCCCGTATTATTTATCCAAAAAATAGAAATCACACAGAAGCCAAAAAGCTTCCATATCCACCAAAAATGGCACCCGCTCAAACCACCACACTCAAGAACGCACTGGTCTTCGTCCCAGCACCAGGAATTGGTCATCTTGTATCAGTCATGGAGTTTGCAAAACGTTTGCTTGAAAGAGATGACAGTTTCTCCATCACAATGCTTCTTATGTCCCCACCGTTTGCACATGATGTTACAACCTATGTTGAGAAACTCAATGCATCTCACCCAGAATTTCAATTCCTTGGTCTGCCTACCGTAACCCCACCACCCCTAGAAGATGTTCTTGCTTGTCCTGAACATTTTGTGTCAGTTTTCATCGCGGATCATAAGAACCATGTTAAGGATATGATTGTCAACCATGTTTTGTCCAACAAGTCAGTTAAACTTGCTGGTTTGGTTCTTGATTTGTTTTGTACTGCCTTTGTTGATGTTGCCAAGGACCTTGGTGTCCCTTCTTATATTTTCTTTGCTTCTGGTGCTGCTTTTCTTGGTTCCATGCTTTACCTTCCTGATAGATTTGACAAGGGAGGAGTCACCTACAAACCAACCGATCCTGACTCTATTATCCCTAGTTACATCAACCCAGTTCCCTCCAGGGTGTTGCCAAGTTTGTTGTTCCATGATGGTGGGTATTCAACCTTCGTAAGCCATGCTAGGAAATTCAAGGAGGCAAAGGGTATCATTGTCAATACATTTGCAGAGCTAGAATCCCATGCTGTTAACTATCTTAATGGCGAGGCAGGTGTACCCCATGTTTACACTGTGGGGCCAGTGGTTGATCACAAGGGCAACAGTCCAGTAGCTGATGGGAACCAACGTGAAGAGATCATGAACTGGCTCGATGCTCAGCCAGAGAAATCTGTGGTGTTTCTGTGCTTCGGAAGTCAAGGGAGCTTCGGTGTGCCTCAATTGAAAGAGATTGCACTTGGGCTTGAGCAAAGTGGCCAAAGGTTCTTGTGGTCTATTAGGAGGCCACCTTCTCAAGAATCTTTGAACCCCGGTGAAGTTAATGATTTTAGTGAGCTTTTGCCAGAAGGGTTTCAGGGCAGGACAAAAAATGTAGGGTTTATTTGTGGGTGGGCTCCTCAAGTTGAAGTCTTAGCCCATAAAGCCACAGGTGCGTTTGTGTCCCATTGTGGATGGAACTCAATTTTGGAGAGTACTTGGTATGGCGTGCCTGTTGTAACATGGCCCCTGTATGGTGAGCAACAAATCAATGCATTCCAGTTGGTAAAGGACGCCGGAGTGGCCATTGAAATGAAAATGGATTACAGGAAGGACGGCGGTGAGGTGGTGAAGGCAGACCAAGTAGCAAAAGCAGTGAAGGATGTGATTGAAGGTGCTAGTGACGTGAAAAGCAAGGTTAAAGCAATGAGTGAAACTGGCAGGAAAGCACTGTTGGAGGGTGGATCTTCATATGTGGCGTTTGAAACCTTGGTTGGTGTTTTGTCAGGAAACAAGGCTTGAAGAACTTACACGCCATGTTAAAATCTGAGGTTGATTCTTCACTTACGTATGTTACCTCTTGTCTTGGTTCTTTTGGGTGATGATGCCAGTGCTATGCTTCAACCCTGTTAGATTTGCTTTTGGTCAATCTTCCTTTTTTTATTTCTTTTTCTTTTTTGTCTACTATGATGAGTTCATGTCTGGTCCCCCTCTTGTACTCTCAATAGTCAACAATAAAATTATCTCTCAATTTATCAAGAAAAGAAGTTGTTTATCTAGTAGTCTAGTGATAAAAATTTAAGATCAAGAGGTTTATTTTATTTGTAATCTCAGGTTTGAGTTCTGAATTGCTCATATGATGGTTATTGGAGGCTTACATGGTCGTAACTTCAGGGCCCGTGAAATTAGTCGAGGTGCGTATAAACTGACCCGGATATCCATGTTAAACTAAAAAAAAAAAAAAGAGAGAGTTGTCCATGATTTGAAAGAATTAATTTCATGCCACCTCTGTGCATGCATCAGGGAATGGAGCAGTTGTTGTCTTGTTTATGTTTGTACAAAAAAAGCACTAAAATAAACCTCATTGCAGTTCCTCTGTGAAAATCTTCTCTTATTTAATTGAACAATTCTGTATCCAATAGTTTATTTTTTTTATATATTAAATAAGGTAAGAGTCTCTTTCACAATTATAATTAGACCGTTTATAAGATTACCATATGAGATCCAAAGTCCTTTAAAGCTTTCATTGAAACAAAAACCTTAGTTGTATCTAATAGTTTATTAGCCAATCTTGATCACTTCAGGTTAAAGAGAAAATTACAAAGAAATCTAATTTTCCTAATTAAAATATCACTCGATTAATTTCAAGATTAAACTTGTTCAAAACTCAAAATCTAAAGATTTTTTTTTAATTGTGTGGTTCTCATACCTTTTAAAAAACAGTTTATAAGTCATCAATAACTATGACAAAAGATAGCGACTAAATTTAGATCGAGAGTTGATGTCTTCCACTAAAAAAAAAAAAAAAAAAAGATGAACTACTCTAACAAGCTATGGTTCCAAAGTCAAATCATATCATGTGGAATACAAACGTGTTTCCTTCAATGGATCGACTATTTATGAGGGCACTTAAGTAATAAAGACAAACCAATCTATAAATAAATTTATAAATTTTTTATTATTATTATTAATATAGATATCTAAGTTAGTTCATCATAATTTAATTAATTTTATAAATTTTAAAATTAATAATTATATAAATTTTTAATAATTCTAATATAAAGTGTTTAATGATACTGAGAGTGGGATAAATTATTGAATTTTCTTTTCCATGTGAAATAGAAACTTGTACATTTTCCTGCTTTCCCACTATAACTGTGTGACATCAGCCTGATAATTTCCTAAATCATGAATCAACACAAACAAAACTGGCCGACCATTTTTTTATGTTTTATGTTTTTTTTTCCAAAAGAAAATTCCCACGAAGTAATTCTTCATAGGGTACCTATAAGAAAGTCTTAATCATGCTATTTCCTATTTTAATAGAAAATTATTGATTTTTTTTAATTTCTCTTATTGTAATGGTTAATTTAGAATATTCTTAGCCTTATTTTTTCACACCAAAAATTTATTATTTAATCTTAGAAATAATTAGTTAAAGATTTCTTTTTCCTTATTCGTGAGAACTTAATTTAACTAAAACTCAAATATAAATGTTAGTGACCTTTAAAAATCACTTTAAATCTTTAGTTAAAGTTTTATTTTTAACTGAAAAATACATTCTTTCCAATTCTAAATTTCCATCCCAACTTTTTCATGATTTAAACTTAAAACATGTTATATACATAAAATTCGAGTATCAATAGCTTATTTCAATAAATAAAAAAAATTAATTTTAATGATTATGAATTCTTCTTTTATAATGTAAGGAGATTCATGAGAAACTACCTCCGTTTTATATTATAATCTAAAATGTTTTACTTCTCCCGATGGAAAAAAAGTTGAGTTATGTTAATGAAAAATCTAATATTAAGTGTTGGAAGCGTAGTTATAAAATCCAAAACATCTAACGGATGGAAATGTAACCATATCGGTTTGTGTTAAATAAAAAATAGATCAAGGCATATATCAATCTGGCCTAAACTTATAAAAAATACTTGCAACCAATTCTGTTAACTTTTTTTTTAAAAGAATTTTTTAATTAAAATAATATTATTTTATTTATTTATTTATTTATTTATCAATTTATGTTGACTCTCTCAAATCACACCTCGTGTGGGGGTTGGCCTCCGAGTTAGCTATGGTAAGAAGTTTTATTGGAACAAAACTAGAGTGGTGCCCGTTCTATGCCATGGATTCACATAATTTTTCTAATACAATATTTAGGTATCGTGAACACGCTTAAAAAGATAAAGAGAAATATAATAATTTGGGTTATAATTCTGACAAACTAAATAAACTAGCTTTATTTGAATCATATGAAAAAAAAAAAAAAGAAGAAGAAAGAAGACAATGATAGCAAACAAAAATATATATAAATCATGATAACATGGGGAAAAAAAAACTTTATCCAAGAGTAAAAAAGATGATGTTGTTTTAATTTTTAGTCAACTAAACATGGAATCATGAAATATGATAAAAACAATTGGTGTGAGCAAAC
Organism: Populus alba; assembly: GCF_005239225.2. Taxonomy (NCBI): domain Eukaryota; kingdom Viridiplantae; phylum Streptophyta; class Magnoliopsida; order Malpighiales; family Salicaceae; genus Populus; species Populus alba. Next base: position 1,199,790 of record NC_133299.1, read on the forward strand.
TCAAACCAACATGGTAGACATGTATATAATATGAACATTAAGGGGTGAGCTGGTCCAAATGATATGAGAAACATGTGTTATAGGTCATGCAGTCGAGATAATTCAATAGAAAAAGAAATTGAAGAAAACAACATGTAAAAAAAAATATCGGACAATGATATCAAAAAAAGAAAACAAGATAAAAAAAAAGATGTTAATCTCTGTTAACTTTTCAAATTCATGACCTAAGTCATCATAGCAGAAGCGATATATATGAAAAAAAATCAAGAAATCCAATACCTATGAAAAAACACAATTAAGGATGAAATAAAATAAAATCACATAAATAAATCCAAAATAAAAAATAACAATTAAAAGAATTAGGGTTAAATTAAAATAAGAAATAAATTAAAGGGCAACAATAAATTTTAAATTCGAAGTTAAATTGGAAAGAATAAAAACATTATAAAAAATCAAAAGAATGAGGATAAAAAAAAAAAACAATACACTACTATTGTGTAAATAAATGAAAAAAAAAAGTTGACAATGATAAATAAAAATGTAATCTAAGAAATTAAGAGACAAATATAGATCAAAATATTTAATATCACAACACAAGTCATTTACCTAGTTTTATTTAATGGATTTGTTTATTAAAATCATTTTCTAATATAAATGGACATACACATAAAATTTATGAAATAAAATAAAACAAAAAAAAAATAGCATGGAAGACTGCTCATATTAAAAATATTATAAAAAAATAAATATTTTTTTATTTTAAAAAATAAATTTAAAATATATTAAATATAAAAGAAAAAAAAATGAGGTCATACATTGTCAGGCATAGTAAGCCAAAACTAATGCCTAACCCATCAATAAAGGACCCACGCGTGCGGATTTTAATTTATTTTTAAGTTAATGGGACAAACAACAATTCACCCGTCCCAATTCTTTGAAAACAAATAGACAATGCATTATTTGGAAAACTCATATTGTAGTTGCTACGATAGCTAAAATAACAAGATTCCTGTTTTTTCACTCAAAAATCTGTTTTTGACCCAAAACACCTAAGAAACAATATAAAAATTTTATTAGCCAATTCATGACTTATAAAAACACACAAAAAAAGGTCTCAAAACCCAAAATAAAGAATCTTTCCAAACTCAAATATGTTTTTTAGGCGCTTTCCAAGGTAGAGAAAAACACATAATTTGAACTTTCTTCATTATATAGAACCATTTGACACAAAACCAATCGTTTTGATGGCAGAAGTTGTTGTCAATGACAACTTTTACTATTTATGTCGGAATCTGGCAAGTCCATTCTTTTATCTGCCCAAAAAAACTAAAAAGAAAAAAAAATAAAGTTTGATATTAATTTTTTTTTTTTAAAAAAATAGAAAGACTGATTCTCTAATAACTAAAAAAGATAATGAAATAAAATAAACCTATCAAACAAATCTCAAAGCGCCACCTATGTATTTTTTTTATATATATATATTTTAGTTTTTTTTATCTTTCAACTCATCTCTCTCTCTAAAAATAAAATTGGATACTAATTTATGTTTAAATAAACTTAATTATAAAATTAAAAGAAGTTCAAAGAACCAAATTGAAGATTCTAAAAAAAAATCACAGTGAAACGAAATACCTCTTCTAGTTTTTAATGTAATAATAATTCTTAATTAATTCTGAAAAAGACGAACGTCAGTGCCAAATGATGGGCATTAATGACTTAGATAGGAGAGAGTATAAAAAAGCTAATTTGTGATCTTTGTCGCACACAGACAATCTCCACTTCGCACATGAATCGTCGTGCCCATCTCTTCTTTTCACCTTAAAAGACTCCTTTCCTTTTTCGCTTTTCAAAATTGAGTGGAGCACCGCATCTGGCATCCTCAAGCAAAGAAACCGAGAAGAAAACAGTGTGCTTCCCAGAAACTAGTGGAAACCACAATATTCTTTCTTCTTTCTTCCAAGAGTGGCCTTTTTCATGTAAATGTAAACGCTTGCCTGTAGACAAACGTGGATCAACCGTTGTCCACCCTTTTGCCTTCCACGTGTTCTGTACACAGTTGGATATTTATTCATCAAAAGGATCGGCCCCAAAAGGGTTTGGTCCTCTCCTTCTCTTCTTGTATATAGCGCAAGAGTGCAAAAATCAAAGGGAAGGGAAGAAAGAAAGAAATGGAGGATGGGGAGATGTACAGCATGATGAAGGTATGGCTCTCAATCTTTGCATCTCTAACTTACTGCTATATCATAGGAAAGATGATCCCAAAAGGTGTTACAAGGCTTCTCTGTGTGCTACCAATTGTTTGTCTATTTCTTCTTCTTCCTCTAGAACTCACCTCTATTCATTTTGGAGGGATGACATCTTTCTGCGTTGCTTGGCTTGCGAATTTCAAGCTCTTGCTTTTCGCGTTTGGCAAAGGCCCTTTGTGTCTAGACCCAAAGATCTCATTTGGTCGATTTGTTTCTGTTGCTTGTTTTCCCATCAAAGTCCTACAAATCCCACCTCAAAAACCAAATCTAAATGGCCATGGCCATGAAAACCAAGCTCAAAAATCAAATCTAAATGGCCAAGATAGGCAAAAATTAATCTCTAGAAAGGGCCCTCGTAAATCATTCCTAAATTATGCAACCAAGGGTCTTCTTTTGGCAATGGTGGTGGCTTCATATGACTATAGTGATTATATCCATCCAAAAATCATATGGCTCTTGTATTGTTTCCACATATATTTTTTTCTTGACATATTCCTAGCCATGTTGGCATCGGTGGTTCGAACCCTTTCAGGGCTTGAGCTAGAGCCACAATTCAATGACCCTTACCTCTCGACTTCGCTTCAAGACTTTTGGGGGAGAAGATGGAACCTCATGGCAACAAGCATCCTACGCCCGATTGCGTACGATCCCATCCTCTACACGTGTAAGAACTTCATTGATCGCAGGTGGGCCCAGGGCATAGCAATTTTGGGTACCTTTCTAGTGTCTGCGCTCATGCATGAGCTCATTTTCTACTACCTCGGACGCGCGAAGCCCACGTGGGAGGTCACTTGGTTCTTTTTGCTACATGGAGTGTGTTTACCGGTCGAGATTACTTTGAAAAGGGCTGTTAACGGCAGGTGGCAGATTCCCAGGCCGATGCAAACTATATTGACCATTGGATTTGTGATATCTACCGGCTTTTGGCTGTTTTTCCCACCATTTCTTGCGTGTAAAGCAGGTGTTAGGGCAATTGAAGAGTACGCGGCTGTACGCGAGTATTTGAAGGAAGCTGGTCATGCTTATTTTCCTTGGATTTTTCAACAAATATAACGGCTTGTAAATATCTAAGATTTGAGCAGATTTTGATTGAATGAACGGTTCTGATTTGATGCAAATCTACGAAATTACAAAAATAAGCATGGTGGTTGTAGTTATGATTTATGTACTCACTCGATTTTTTTCCGGTATTCGGGCGGGTCAATTTTTCAAACATAAAAAAAAAAGATCTAAACAGATATTTAGATGAAGAAAATTTCAATGAATAATTTAATTAACCTGTAACACGGGATAACTGCAAAAACAAAAAAAATAGGAACCTTAAGGCTCAATAAAACTAATTTCAAAAAGGAATTAAAAAAAAAATTAATATAAGTCAAATCAAGTTTACTTTATTAACAAATCACTTGTGATATAAAATTAAAATTAATGGATCAAAGTTAAATTAATAAAAAAATATTAATAGAAAATTGAGTCATCTTGTATTATCTTAAAATTCTTAACAAATTTGCGACTCATAATAATATTATAAAAATGAAAATCATAAAAAAAAAAAAATCTCAAGACCCATTAAAAGATAAATTTTTTTAAAAAATAATGAATCTAAAACAATTTATATTAACTTAATTAACATGTGATCCGGGATATTCATATAAAAAAAAAGGAAACGAAAAGAAAGGAAAGGAAAAGGCTTAAGACCCTATAGTTTGATGTCAATTTTTTTTTAAAAAACGTTGAAAAAAAAAACTAAAGTCAAATCGGGACTAATCTTTAAATTAACAATCCTAGTTATAAGATCGAGATAACCCTGGATAAATAAAAGAAGTCTGGAATAAAATTTTTAATCATACAAAAAAGAAAAAGAAAAAAAAGCATAATTAAAAGATAAAATAAATGGTAAGACAACCTTAATTTTTGGTTGAGTTGACATGAATTTCAAGGAGAGATGAGAGAAAATAAAGGGAGGAGAAAAAACTCAACCACCACCAATTCATCGTGATTTGAGCAACATGCGTCATCTCATCAACTTTGTCTTCAACTTTGTCTTGGACATTTCAAACGACATGACAATTGAGAAATTTTGGTTGCCCGGAATGGCACGGAACAATATGGGTGGTATGCACTTGTTGGCGCATGCACTTTTTTTTTTTTTATTATTATTATTATTTATATATGAAAATATTAATTTTTCCTGGATCCAAATAGAGCATAACAACAACACAAAAATTATATGAAAAATACTAAAATATTCCTTTTATCCTTTAATTTTTTTTATATACTTTTAAGGATATTTATATAATTTAATTGTGTAAAAAAAATATAAAGTACTTCAATCAATTTGAAAATGACTTTTGAACTCCTGAGAAAAAAATATCATTTTACCTTAACTAGTAAGGCAAAAACTCTGTGCAGGAGAATAAAAAAGTAATAACTACGTTGTGCGCGTCCACAATAAATTACCTCAAAATCTATCATAATTCATAAAACACCGATCTTTTTAGAGTTTTTTTTATAATTTGAGCAAACATGAACCCCATCATTAAAAAGATAAGAGCATAGAACTCAAAAAAAGGCATAGGATGAATTCATGAAAAAAATTCTATGCCTTTTCCAAAAAACAAAAAGGGAAAAGGGGATTGTAATTTTAAAATTCTAGTGTATTTTTTATTATTTATTAAAATATATTGATTTAATATAGAGATTGTAATTTTAATACCATTTAATTTATAATAGAGATTTAGTTTTGATTGATGCATAAGTTTCGAATTAAATAAAAGTAATGAGCGATGATAGGAGTGCTTTGGTATAAGAATATCTTGGTATTTGTCATTACTAACAAGGAAAAAAAAATGTATTTATGTGTAAATAATAATAATAATCAAGGAAGAAAAATATAAAGGAAAACTTGTTAGAAGCCATCTAGACTTTATTGATTCCATCGCTCATTTCTACTTAGTAATTTCTCTTATGCATATAATTGACGGTTCATGATCATGGAAACTTAGGATTTGCATGCACACACGTGAAATTATTTAATTTTTGAAGTTAATATTAATTTGAGAGTTGTTAAATAAATTAATAATACTTTGTACAAAGATTCAAGTGGATGTGTTATAGATTATTTTATTGTATGTTATATATAGGAATAGGTGTGGACAGTCGCCTCAAGCGATATATAATTTTTTTAGATAAAATATTTAGCAGACATTTCAAAACATATAATTAAAGATTTTTTTCAAAGATCAATTAATAAAAATTTTGTCAACATAAGAATGCATTGATCATACTTTATACAAAATAACTAAATTCGAATAAATTATTTTAAAACATATTTGTGTATTGAATGGTAATATTATGAGGTGACTTCTTCATTCATTATTTTATAGTATTTAATTGATCAGTAAATCTAAAATGGAATTAAATTGCTAAGTTTTTTTAAATTTATGAGAACTTGTTATTGTAAATAGAAAAATGCTCATGAAATTCAATTCATACTAATTATCTCTTTTTTTTTCCTTAAAAATGCTCAAACTCCAACTAGCCAGGCTTCAAAATCAAAAGAAAACTCTAAATTAAAACAATGAAGGATGTAATTTATCTGATTGGATTTTATGTTTGTTTTTTAGAAGTCATTAGTTCGAGTCTTATAAATATTAGGATCGCTAGAGATTTATATAATTATTAATTTCAGGGCCTGTAAAATTAGTTAAAATATACACAAACAAGCTAAAATATCCACATTAAAAAGAAAAAAAAAAGAAAAGAAAAGAAAAGAAAGCTCTAAATTAGCCCGATTTAAACCATGATCATGTCCAAAATTTCTATGGGCTCAAGTCCAAATATTTATACTGGCTCACTGCCTTCGGCGGTCCACTAAAGTAATATTCTCGAGCATAAACCAATATTTATACGTGCAAGCGTGTCAGGAGAATTTCAGAATCAAGGCTATCAAGAAGTACCAATTTAAAGTTTGATCAAGTCTATTCTGACTCTATAGGATAAAAAATTGGCCTAATAAATTAGGTTTATCGAAAAACACTTCTTGATTTATTCATCATCAAGTATTGGTATTTTGTCATGGTAAATATTATACTCCTACTTGACAAATAAGCATTAATTTAATATATTTTCAAATAAAAAAACTTTCAAAAATAAATTAAACTGTATTATCACGGGTTGGGCTTCGAGCTCATTGGCCCATCACATGTTTTGTTTGATCACGAAGCATTAGCAGCAGCGTGCATGTTTGTGCCTCACATTCATCAAGCTATTCCCGGCTGGCCTGCCTGGTCTCACTCAGCTATAACTCAGGTGACCAGACCAACTAGCAGTCCACCTATACTGCTAGCTACAATAATATCCATCATGGGAACAGCAGCAGCCAAGTGAAACAGGGAGCTGACGGCTAGAGAAAGTGGTTCAAAATATCTTAGAAAGAGACTGGGAGTGGTTGCTGGTGTTTAATGAGAGAGTCTAAATCATGGGTTCAAGTGAAAATGAGAGGTGAGTTGAACCACTTCCTTCAACAAATATAGAGTGCAAGAGTCTCCTTCAACAATCACATCTTGAGAGTGAAAATGGGAGGTGAACTGGGCAGCTTTCTCTTGGTATGGGTATCAGCTGTGGCATTGCTTTGCTACTGTCACAAGATAGGTCAGTTAACCCACGGAGGCACAACCAGGCTTCTTGCAATCTTGCCAGTCGTATGCATCTTTCTTGTCATGCCTCTCGGCATCCTTAGTCTGAGTGTTAGAGGTCTTACTTCTTTCTTCCTCTGCTGGCTTGCCACCTTCAAGCTCCTTCTCTTTGTCGTCGATCAAGGCCCTCTGTCATCCAACCCGCCCCTCTCCTTGCCACGTTTCGTTGCCTCTGCTTGCTTTCCTATCAAGATTCAACAAGACCCTGCACCAACAGGATCACCTCATGATCAAGAGCTTGTAAATGTCGATGATAATCAAGATGTTGAGAAGCTCGTGAATGCTGAAGACAGAGACACCCCATCTCAAAAAATAGCCCCAAAAGGCCTTAAATCTCATCTAAACTACGCCTTGAAGTTTCTCCTACTAGTCATATTTGGTTGCATCTATACCAAGGAAGACTATTTCCATCCAAAATTTATATTGTTCCTCTATGTTATCCACATTTATATTGCTCTAGAATTAATCTTGGCCATGTTTGGAGCCCTAGCTCGAGCCTGTCTCGGTGTAGAACTCGAGCCACAATTTGAGGAGCCATACCTCGCCAGCTCTTTGCAAGACTTCTGGGGTAAGAGATGGAACCTAATGGTCACTAACATCCTGCATCCAACTGTATACAGTCCAATCCGGTCAACTTTTAGCCGTTGGATTGCAAAAAAGTGGGCTTCATTACCGGCTGTGATGGGTACATTTTTAGTCTCTGGTCTCATGCACGAGCTGATTTTCCTCCACATTGGGCGCCAAAAGCCAAAGTGGGAGGTCACATGCTTCTTTCTCTTGCATGGTTTTTGCTTGGCTATTGAAATAGGTATCAAGAGAGAAATAAAGGGTACGTGGGGATTGCCTAGAGTGGTGGCAGCGCCGCTTGTGGTGGGGTTTGTGGTGGTTACTGCCATGTGGTTGTTCATGCCCACCGTGGTTCGTTGCAAGATTGATGCTGAGGCACGGATGGAGACTATTGCTTTCATTAATTTTGTGAAAGGTGTTTATATCTACTTGAAAGATGTTTTCATAAATCATAATGATCATAAATTTTAGACTAGCACCTAATTTTGTCGCAATAACTATAAGTTGTTGAAGCCAGAACCTGTATCGGCAAGACGGCAAGCACATTTATAAACTTCATTTATTAAAATCTTAGACGGGTTCGAAATTTTGTTTAATAATTGCTCCCATGCATGCATAGTTTAAAACAATATACCAGCTGTTTGATAAAAACCATGATGAAGATATTTATTCGATATGCCCAGTACTTTATTGCAATATACCCTAGGATATCGTCTAATTAAGTAGCATAAAAAAATAACATTTTGTTTCTATCTTCTACATAACAAAAATGAATATTGAATTGATAAAAATATGGTTAGTTAAAAAATTAAAAATATAAATACAAAAAATAAAATAAAATAATGAATTAGTAGAGGCAAGAGATAAAAGTTGTCAAAAATCAATTTAATTCAAAAATTTAAATTATTAGATAAAATTAAATAATATGATTTATATTAATCTTTAACACATCCTTCAAGTGAAAGTTTTTTGAATTTAAAATTTGTACACGCTTACACTATATTGTACTTGATTTTTATTAAATAAATAAAGATGATGTGATTTAAATTCGTGACCGCGTGGTCATTAAGACTCAGATATCATGTTAAAAAATAAATTCAACTTAAAAATTTAAATTATTAGATAAAATCTCATAATATAATTTATATTAATCTCTAAGATAAACATAAAATAAATATACATCTAAGATAACTGGCAGGGAAACATATCATTTTTATTTTATTATTATTATTATTATTATTATTATTATTATTATTATTCAAGACACTAATCAAATATTTTCTAAAAAAATTTCAACTAATTTTTTTTTTTTAAATGAAAGACACAATGTTCTTTTATACTGAAATAAAAACAAAACATAATATATAAGAGTAGAATTAATTAAGAATATAGGATTTTAAGAAATAATTCATTTGAGATCGTTAAACCCATATCAAATACGTACTCAACGAGTAAAAAGCTATATGAAATAGGTCATTTGAAAAGGAATCCAAAGGACATTCTTCTTGGTCTACTAAGGAGGTAGAGTGTGAACGGAGTGGATTAAGAAAAGAAGACTTTGTCTTCAACCTCCGGTAGGTCTGCATTCCCTTCTATGGTGTTAATTAGCAGAATTCCTCGCAAGAGCAACACCAGATGGAATCCTCTCAAGGTCAGGATATGAAGCTGTAGAAAAATGGAGTTGTCTCGCCCATTCTTTCCCATCTCAGAGCAATCTGGAAATATTATGTTTCCGTTCATATTGATCATAGATTCCATATAAGTTTTACTCCTCTTTTTTTTTTTTCCCTTAAGATTAATGAATTATAAGAGAAGAATCCAATTGAGAAATCCAAATTATTTGAGAATAATATTGATATAATAATTATTTAAGGGTGAAATTGATACTATCATAGTAATAAGGTATTCTAGAGTGGTTTTTGCTCACTAAAATTAATTTCTTCACAATTTGGGTTTTTAGTAGACTTTTCTCATTTAAAAAAAAAAAAAAACAATTATGTACCCAAACCATTATATATTTAGTTATTTACAATTTTTTTGTTTTTTACTTTTATAATATTTCTTAAAATTCAAATGTAGTCAGAAAGGCGCGACTTTGTTTATTTTTATATTTTAAAAATATTTTTTATTTTAAATTAATATTTTTATATGTTTTCAGATTATTTTGATATGCTGATGTCAAAAATATATATATTTTTAAATTTATTTTAATACATTTCCAAATAAAAAATACTTTGAAAAATAACATTTACCATACTCCCAGTTTTTTTAGGGCCATATAATACAAAACGCAATTTAGTTTTTATTTCACCGCAAATATAAAAATTAGTAAAAAACAAACGCAACCTAAAAGCAACTTGGGCATAATAAATAAAAAACTAAAAATATAAAAATATTATTTTAATTTTTTCATGCTTATTTTACTTGGTTTAAAAGAAGTGTTAAATAAAATATTAAAATATTTTTAAAAAATATTATTTCTATATATTTTTTTAAAAAGTCAAAACCAATAAAATGAAATCAATAAAAAAATAAATCAATTAAATACATGTTATTAAACTTATTAAAAAATATATTTTTTTCATTTTAATACAATTACATTTTTAAATAATATTTTTTGTGTAAATATATATAATAATAAAAATAATTATATTTATACTATTTAAAATATTATTTTATTAATCTAGATATTTAAAATAACATTTTCTCTTCTAATTATTTTAAGTTGAAGTATGTAAACTATGTTTTTTTTAATTTTTAATTTTTTTTATTTAAAATTAATATTTTTCATTATGTTAATATTAAAAATAATTTTTAAAAAATAAAAAATTATTTTAATATATTTTTTAAATAAAAAGTATTTTAAATTCTACTGTTATCAAAATCTCAAATAAAAAAGTAAGGTAGTATTATGACTAGCTGGTAGGGGGCGGTGCTGCCATGTACTATAAACATAATTGATGCAGCAGACAGCCGAAGTACCAAGGCGTGGCAGAAATTCAATGTCTTTGGCAGAAATTCAATGACTTGCACTGAGAAGTGAGACCACAGCTACACACCCAGATGTTACGATGTGTTTGGGTGTGCGTGGTTGAGTCGTTTTTCTATTTTTTTTTTATTTAAAATTATATTAAAATAAATTTTTTATATAAAAAAATAATTTTAACATTAATATATCAAAATAATAAAAAAAAATCATTTTAAATAATTTTTTTAAAATTTTTTCACAAACATCCATTTTGGCTGTACTTCTAAACAGAGTCTTACAGCAAGCACAAACTATAGTCAATCTAAATAATTTATCAAATTAATTTTTTTTACTTTTTTTTTTCAATCCAAGGATTGATTTGCAGAGGATCTTACACTGAATTGGAAAGCATCGTGAACATAGATAGCATCCCTCAAGTGTGTGTAAAAGAAGTGAAGTTTGTGTCTTGGAAGACAATGTCAACATAGAATTAAGTGTTAGAAAGGAAAAGGCAATACTAAAACATGTGACAATGCCAACAATATAAGTACATATCATACTTTAGCATCAAAGTTTTGAAACACATTCATCCATGGTTGTAAAATCTGGTCTGCCCTGGTAGGACTCGAGGTCTAGACATGTCTGAATTAAATAAAAACTAAGAGAAGAAAAAAACCTGGATCACTGTCACACTTTCTTCATCTTCTGTTCTTTCTATTTCGAGTCGCACATGCGCCCAATTGATCAATATTCACTCTGTTCGAATACAGAAACAAGACCATTTCCTCCTCTTGAATCTGGATAGAATTGACAGAACCTGAATCGCCCTCACAGTTTCTTCTTTTTGATCTTTCATTTCAAGCGTGTATCTTGTGAGCCTCCCATACCAAGAACAGCATAAAACCTCGTATTCAACTCCGGAAACTTCTTCCCACCTCAAACATTACAGTTGCTGTGTTTCATTTCCTCTCATTTACAACTGATCGAAGCAAGGATCATTCTGTTGAGGCTTTCTTTGTCTTTTGCTTTTTGCAGAAATACTTTGCAGCCTACATGATTGTTGTTTTATCAGTTTATAGGTGGAAGGATAATCTTGGGGCACGAAAGAAAAATCATCAATGTATCCATCCACGCCTCCAACTAATAACTGCCAGATGAAGGCACCAGCACCAGCCCGCCTCTTCTTTGCGGATTCATAAATTTTATCATACACTGTTTTCAACAAAACATCTCTGTCAAACACTCCCTTCTCATCCACGTGCGACTTGAGCTGACTTCTGTGAAAAGAACTGGTTTCCTCAGCGCAATGTCTCCATCACTTATATGAGAATCCACCCAATCGGAAAGATAACTCGTTCTCTCTTCCAAATCACCATGTGGGATCCTACAATGCATGGTATAAAGAGAAACAAGAGTATATCTATCAGGAATTTATAAATATAAATACTTAGCTCATTTGTTTACTCTGGCCTTCAATCAACTGTGTTACCAATCAATTGAACTGCACTTTATAAATGTAACTTCTAGGTTGCCATAGTTAGCAACATTTAGACAGCATGGAGCCAAAATCAAATGAAAAGCACTATATCTTCTCAAACGGTTGACACTGCATCACTATTTCAAGCTTAAAGTGATCTTCCTATCACCTTATGTTATGGGGGTCCTGACATGGCATTGTGATAGATGGGTGTAGTAAACCATGATTCTTGTGTAGCTCATCATTATTACTGGACCCTAATCTACCATACTCTGCCATATAATGAACTGGAAATGAATTACTAACCAGCTGTCTGGATATGCGTAAACTGATGCAAAATCGATGTTGGATATTGCTGAGTTTGGTATGAAGTCTGATCCAAGTGAAGCTGCCCAAATCCCAGGATTCACTTCTGACTTGTTAGTTGTACTCAGGCCATAAAACCCTTCAAGTCCAACAGTCACCAGATGTCTTTTATCCAAGCTTTTGATATATGCAGCCATCTCAGCAATCCATGCCTTAAGCCAAAGGAAAAGCACTACAATGATCTCAATCAACATTTGATTCAAAAGTAAACCAGAAAATTAACTAGAGAAAATGATACTCTTCGGCTCAGAATGCTTCCATCAAACAGCACCATCACCCTTCTCTCCAGATTCCAGCCAAATCCTTTAGTTTATTTTTGAAATTCTATGCCAACATATACAGAAGAATGAAAATTCAATGGTTCACCTGAAGTGCAGGAGCAGAAGAACTTGATGAACACCGAGGCTCATTCATGAGCTCCCAAGCGAAAATTGCCGGTTCTTCAGACTACCTAACTCCACTTAATGGGATGGCATGTGCACTATCATTACCAGTCTAAGCACTCAATAAAGAGTTGAGATTTACAAAAACTTAAACCTTGACTAAAAATTGTAAGGTAAGCTATTAGTCCCCCACTTAATCTAAAGTTTTTTTTAGTATAAATTCCTTTAAAAATATGAATGATGCATGAAGCAAATTATACAATGCATGAACAAATATGTACAGAATTAAAGCATATGAGCAAACAAGAAAATGCATATTAACAAAAACACACAAACAAACAATAAAACAAAAATCAGACAAAAACAAAGCTTAGTACTCCACAAAGTCCCTAGTGGAGTTGTCATTCTGTCGCATGTGTTTGGTGTCGCGATGATAGTCCACTCTCGTAAAGTATCGTATCTATCTGGCAAATATGGAGAGACAATGAATTCTTGTCTTTTATTAGTGAAATGCTGAAATGGAAGTCGCCACCTAGTTTTTGGTTACTAGGAATCCTAACTGGTCTCAGAGATCGGGCACGAGAACTGGTTGCGTAAAAGAAAAATATTAGCATCCTAAATACACCATACCTAAGGTAGGCTGCTTTGTTTAATTGTCTAATATATGCTAAGGTGTTGTTGCGATTTCTAATTGTTGGTTTGTCTACAGTTTAAGAAAAGTTCTTCTTAGTAAGGAGATCCTTATCTCATCGGGTAAAACCTAACCGTTCTATATCAACTAAAGAGATTAAATTTAATATTAGGAGTACGTCTTACATGTAAGTTCGTAATCCCATATATTAAAAGAAAACATAATAAGTTTTTTGTGTATTTTTAAAATATTAGCCTAGTTCTCATGGCTTTAATAAACTAGTTATTAAAGCCAAAATATATGCTAAAATATTGTTTTTGTTATATGAAAATATGATATGAATTTTTTTTGAGAGACTTGGCCGTATGTAATAAAACAAGATTTTTTTTTTATTTTTTTAACATTTTGGAGAAAACAAGGTATTTTAATACTGGATTTGTATCTTTACGGTATAAAAATACAAACCAATATTATGCAAAATTGATAGAAAAATACACCGCGACGCAAATTTTTAGAATTTTTTTTTTTGGCTGGGTTGGACCTGTCTAGCCTAGTGAATACTGGAGCATCTCTCCACTGTTCACGCAGAACAGTGGAGCAGCCAAAGACAATGAAGAAGAAGAAGAAAGAGAAAGGGAAGGGGAGGAAGGCTGACCAGCGGTTGCTCGCGGTGCTGTTGGTGGTGGTGGAGAGGAAGAATGGCGGGGGTTCATGGAGAACGCTGTTTCGGATTTTCTGTATTTCTTTTTCTTCTTCCTACCTTATGGTTCTGCTTCTTTCCCTTTTTTTTATCTGTTCTTCGTTCACTCTCCTATTTGTCTTTCTCTCTTTTCTTTTCTTTCTTCCCCCCTGTTCTCCTCTGTTACTCCTCTCCTTTTCTTTTCTGTTTGGTTTCTCTTTGCTTCTGCTCTTTCTCTTTTCTGTTTTCTTCCCTTTTCTTTTGTTCCTCTTCTGTTATATTTTTAGTTCTCTCCTCTTTGTTCGTCTTTATTTTTCTTCTCAAAATGCATGTCCCTCTATTTTTTCATTCTTTCCCTCTCTTCTTTCTCTCTATTTCCTTTCCCCATTTTCGTTCATCCCTCTCTTGTATTCATAGAAGATTATGGGAGAGAGCCACCCTTACCCTATCCAATTGTGATGTTTTGTATTAAAAAGATTGGAAAATACAATAAAGCCCTTGGTGGCTTAAAGAGAGGGTATAAATGATTGAGGGGTAGTGTGGTAATTGACCAATAGTTGATAAATATAAATAAGAAGAAAAAAAAAAAAAAGAGGAATCTGATTTTGAGAGAAAGAGAGCTACGGGAGAGATAAGGGAAAGAGGAGGAAGAAGAAGAAAAGAAAGGAGAGAAGGAAAGGAAGGAGAAGAGAAGTAGAGGAAATAAGTAAAAAGGTAAGATTTATGGTTTGAAGTGTATAATATGTTAAATTTCGGTTTTGATTAATTGTAGAGTTTTGAAGTTTGTATTTTGAGTTAATTGATGAATTAATTTGAAGGTTAAGAGTTGATTATTGTAGGTATTTGATTAATTAGTTGATTTTGAGAGATTGAATTGAAGGATAATGATTTTGAGTTATGATTTTGTTTAAATGGTGAAATTGTGTTAGAAATAGGGGATAACAGTAGGTAATCTGTTGAAATTCTGGGTTTGAGGTTGAAGATGACGAAAATTCAGTTTGGTCCCTCAATTTGTGGAAATTGCAGTTTAGTCCCCAAACTTTGGAAATTTTACAGATTGGTCCCTGGGACATAAATTGAGGTTCTGAACAGAACTGAGGATGATTTAAGGGTAATATTCCAGTATAATTAGGAAGATATGATATTTTCAGTTTGGTCCTCCAATTTGACAAAAAGTATAATTTGACCCTAAAAATTTGGTAAAGTTCCAGAATGGTCCTTGGAGCATAATGATATATCCTGGACAGAATTGAGGATTAATTATGGATAAATTTCAGTATGGTCATGTATTTACAATTCGGTCCTCAAATTTTGGTAAAATTACGTTTTGGTCCCTGTTTTGGAAAATTGTCGTTTTAGTCCCTAAACTTGGGAGATTAAGCCCGGTTTTATTTTATGCATTGGGATCTTTTGTTTGATTTGTTTTTGAGTATATTTCATATATTTATTGTAGGTTCTCCTAACGATCCTTAATTAGATTTTCGGGTCTTTTGTCTGACATTCCTTAAGTTCAGTATTTTCCGGGTGAGTGGAATAATCTTTAATATGCATATAATATAAATAAATATGTATGTTGATTATACAATGAGTACAACTAGTAAATTTCTTGAATATTTATATATGTTGCTTTATTTTCCGAGTACTCATTTATTCTTGAATTTGCACTCGCAATCTGTTAAAGTAAATTCTCTTTGATATGATATACGTTTCTTTGATGATTCTGTGAATATCTGTTATGCCTTGATATGGGACTTGTCAGTAACTCCATGCTAACGGAGAGTAGTTAGCCTGTGTGCACATAGTATTCTGTTACCTAGCTGGTGAGAGAGGCATCAGCCTGTGGTGATTGATCATCCCACAGTGGTCACCGACGGGTGTCATCTGGTCACCGACGGGTGTCATCTGGTCACCTTCGGGTGTCATCTGGTCACCTTCGGGTGTCATCTGATCTCTGACATGTAATCCACTACGTTATAATAATATGTTACGTTATGATAACTATATGTTACGTTATGATAATATGTTTAGTAAGTATATGTATATGTATATGTATATTAAGATAAATCATCTTACAACTTATTAATATCTGAAATATCTAAAATGTATATTAAATGTTATTCCCTCACTGAGTTGGTTGAACTCACCTCTCATTTTTTTTAATATTATTTCAGGTTCTTAGTTTATGGGACTTTGTTGAGTGTTTCCGCTTCTTCAGTTCTGGTCGGTATGCCTTGCTTGTTCGCGAGGCTTTCCTTTCAGTTTTGATTTGATGTCTTAGATGCTCCACTGTTACCTTGGTTAAATTAAATTTGGATTTTGACAATGTAATGAGTATTATGAATTATTATTTTTGTTTTAATAATTATCGTTCGGTTTCATCAGTATTTGAATAATATAATATTTCTGAATATTATGAGCCGCTGCGTATTTTTGAACAAATTGTTCTTTTGATATGTCTGTTCTGAGGCTTAGCGTAGGTGAGGTGTCCTTTCGACACCGCTCCTGCGTTGCTGGTCACGGACCCGGGATTCGGGTCGTGACACCAATTGTGCCAAATGGGTAGGGTGGCTGGGCGGCCACTAAACAGTCGTTCCAGGGTCGCCAAAAAGCTTGTCTCCTCTGCTTTTTTTTTTTTTTTTTTTTTTTGTCTTTGGCAGGTAATGGGTCGTGTCGGTTTTGGGTCTTTGGGAGAGAGAGGGAAAGCGAGAAAATACAAGGGAGCAAAACTTCTCCTTCCCCTGCCTCTGTGTGTGTAGGGGAAGAAGGAGAATAGTGCCGTTCAAAACGACACTGTTTCAGTTTAGTTTTTCTTTTTTTTAATAACCTAAAAAATGAGTTATGACACTCCTATCTCTACTTCCGAAGTCACCATACTACCAGATCCCTCGTTTTCTGATCTTACATGGTTTTGTCAAATTGTGGGTACTCTTTAATATCTCACCTTTACAAGATCAGATAGCTATTTTGTTGTTAACAGAGTCTGTCAGTTTACGCATGCTCCTGCAGATTCACATTGAGGTGTCGTTAAACGTATTTTGCGTTATCTATTGGGTATGACATCCTATGGCTTACATATTACTCGCAGTTACTACTTTGATCTATATGGCTTTACATATGCAGATTGGACAGGTAGTATTGATGATCGCAAGTCTACGGGTGGTTACCTTGTTTTTTTTGGTCAGACATCGATTTCATGGAAATCAACCAAGCAACGAACATTTGTTTGCTCCTCCACCGAGGCTGAGTATAAAGCCTTGGCAGATGACACTACTAAGGTTATATGACTTCAATATTTATTGAGAGATCTACAGATTCTTTCTGCTTCTGCCTCTACTATTTATGCGATAATCGAGGTGCTACTTATCTATCTGCAAATTCTATTTTTTATGTTCGTATTAAATATGTTGAGGTTGACTATCATTTTGTATAAGATAGGGTTGCGAAGAAAAAGATTCAGATTCATTTTATCTCCTCTCAAGATCAACTTGCAAATGTTTTTACTAAGCTGCTTCCTACTGTCTCTTTTATTGCTTTTCGATTCAAGCTTCAAGTCGATCCTCCATCCTAAACTTGAGGGGGCATATTATAGAATGTACCTATATAGGAAATACTACGGGCTTACTCTTGTGTTGTAATCTCCACATTTACTATTATATATTACCCTACACGTATAAATAGAAAAAAATAACTAAACTAATTAATAGGTAAACTTCTTAATTATTCTTAACTTACATCCATTTCAAAATTCAGTGTAAAACATTCACGTTTAATTTCAAAAAAAAAAAAGTAATAAAAATATACTGCAATCATAGAAAACACACAGCAAATTAGTAACTCGATGGTGGCAAAATATCTACCACGTCAAAAAGCTTTTCGGCACTGGGCCTCTGAAGTTGTTAAAAGCTGCAGAGAAATATTGAAGTGGAGCTTTTAATTTGACAGACTTCTGGCAAGGGGCTAGAGAAGTTGTTTTCACTAAGATGAACTTCATATAGAGAGAGATTTGCTAACCCTTCAGGCACTGTACCTGAGAGTTGATTTCCAAACAACGGCAAAGCGGATAGCTTCTCATAACTAAGCAAACTATATATGAAGAAAGGGTCCTGAAAGCTCATTCTGGTGTAAAAATAGAATGGTTAATTCACTCGGGTTACCGAAAGATGGAGGGACAGGACTACTAAGATGGTTTGCATGTAAGGCCGAAGCTTTTAAACTTTTGAGACTTACTATTTCAGAAGGGAAAAAAAAAAATCAATTGTCACCAGAAGGTTCTAAGATCAATTATTCTGGAATATTAGAGGGTCATTGCCCATCAATTCCTTTGACGAACTTGTGGAGGGATGAGGATGTGCCATATTATTTTGTTTTTTTCTTTTAAATCTGTACAAACCTTAAAAATACCCTCCTCAAAGCCTGGCTGTTTCAATTTAATTTAACCTATATATATATATATATATATATATAGATTATCATTTTTACCCTTCACTTATAGGATTTCTCAATCAAGTCTTTCCGTTCATATTGATAGAAAATTTCATCCAAATTGTACTTTTTTCTTAAGAAATGACGCTGTTTTGTAGGAAACTAAATGTTTTCTATTTATGAATTCTAAGAGAAGGACCCAATTGAGAAATCCAAATTATTTGAGAATAAAATTGATGTAATAATGATTTGAGGATGAAATTGATAATATCCTAGTAATAAGATATTCTAGAGCTAGTTTTTGCTCACTAAAATTAACTTCTTAGCATCATTTATGTCCATCTCTTTCACTAATAAGCGTGTAAAAGAAAGTGAAAAGGATTTTATTTGTAGGTGCACAAGAAAGGGCTTGTCGTTGTTCTGAAGAGATGGAGCAGAAGAAGCGTTTCGCAGCATCACCTGTGGTGTTGATGACGTTACTTGCGTTTTCCTCTACGATTTTGCAGCACTGGCCAGCTGCTCGTCGGGTGGCAATGGAATACGGGATCAGGTGGTACCAATCCATCGGAAGTAAATAATTTGTGTAAGGCTTCGAATTCAATATAAGTACACACCCGTATCGGTTCTTGCTTGCTGCACATTGAGAAAGAGGAATGGAATTGCATGCACATCTACCGTTACGCGCCTTGATCTTCCATTATTACAAGAGTATATTTCATGCACCACATACCATACAATAGAACATAGGGCTAGGTCAAGGACAGTTTTATAGCTATACGCGCCTTGATCTTCCATTATTACAAGACTATATATATTTCATGCACCACATACCATATAATACAACATAGGGCTAGGTCAAGGACAGTTTTATTGCTATATTAAATCAAACACTATTACATTGAATCATAAAATAACCCTCACATGCTTGATTGAGTTTTCTTCATTGCCTGCCATCGAATCAACAAATTCCCTGCCTATGAGCCCACACTTGGTGTAGGCGCTTCCACTTCATCAGAAAAACGATTAGGTCCTGGAGCCCAACCATAATCTTCATTAGTTATTGCACCTGGCAATAAAACGAAAAAAAATATTATTAAAGAAAAAATCATATATTTAAATTCAGGATTAATTCTTATCTTGATGGGTTTTCTAAGAATGAAATTCCAATTTAGATCAAGAGAGAAGGCTTACCTATTTCTTTTTTCTCATCTAGTTCCATGGTTCTTGAAGTGTCACTTGGTGGCTCTTTTGCTCTCCCCTCCAGAGTTGTAGTGATAGCAAGAACAATGAAAACCACTATGAGAAAGGAATTCTTGAAACCCATATTAAGAGTTTTATTTCCAAGTTATCAATTATATATACTCTCTCTATAAATATTATTATACCACTTCTTCCTTTATATAGAAAGATTTTCTTACAGTTTTGACTCGCAACACGGTGAGAACACACACACACACACACACCTCAATCACATCTCTATAATTATTATTTTTTGTTATTTTATACAATAAAGAGTGCTATTTTGAATGAATTTGACATATCCCATGAGTGAAATTTGATTGTTTTAGAAGGAAGGATCCAATGAAATGCATGATAAATTGGAGATGAAATTGAAAAAATTATTGTTCTGGGATGAAATTAATTAAGAATCAATTAATACACTAGATACCAAAATAAGACTTCGCCAAATATATATCTAGTAGAACTTCCAAAATATTAAGTAGGAATTAAGCCAATTGAAGGTAAAATTTTTGTTTTTTGAATGAGTTTTAATTAAGTTTACGACATAATTCGAGAATGTAAGCGTCTCAAAGTATGCAAATGAAAGGAAGACTTCATCACCAATATCCAGCAGTTAGTTCCGAGTGATTCCTACAAGTCCAAGAATCAATTAATTTACTTAGTCAATAGAGTAATTGCCGCAAGAAATTATGGAATAAAAAGTCATTTTCTGAATTCATTTTCTTCTTGGCATGTTAGGAAGTCGGTGATTTGCGGCACCCAGCTATCTAAATTTCCTTTTCATTAATTAAATGAAACTCAATTACGTAGAGACCCAAACATCCCATTCTATACGGTCATTTGAATATGATGATTTTTTTTTTTGAATTGAATACTTCATGGTATGTTTGTTCAACCATTTTATTTCAGAAGTTATTATTTTCTTGAATTAAATATGATGATTTTTTTTAGGAGACCTATAATAGCCGGTTGAGGGAGAGATATGTGAACGATCCTTTGACCCATCCGGATTTCGATCCAAATTTGTGGATAGAGGTAAAGTTGTCTGGTGGACCCGATAAAAATCGGGTCTACGGGCTCTCCAACACTACGACTGACAACTTGTGGTTAGCCCATAGTGTCTCAACCGTTGGGAGCTCTCAATCAGTATCGAGCACAATCTAACGAGTTCATGGCTTTGCAACAACAATACAAGCACCTCTCAACGGATTATGAACAACTCCACCAAATGGTCGTGGATATTAGATCACAGATGAGTGATTTATGTGCGCCCCCTTTTTGGCCGTTTGATCCCATGAACAACCAGCCTCCTCCTTCTCCTCCAACTCCGTCATTGTTCTAGTTTAATTTTTTTTTGGAAACACATTAAATTCATAGTGAATATTTGGATGAATATTATTTAACTTTATTTTTATATTTTTTATGTTTAATACAATTTTATTTGCATAATTGGTTTTTTTAGTATTAATTTATATAATTTTATATTATTTATTCTAAATAATATATATTTAAAAAAAAAATTAAAACACCACCGATGAATTTCCAGACGGAAACAATCCCTCGGTATTATACAAAGAGTTGAAAAATATTTACTGGAAATGCCACAAACACCGACGTCTCTATAGACGGAAACAATTCGTCGGTATTTTACCGAGAGCTGAAATTTGTTTACTAAAAATGCCATAATTATCGACGCCTATACAAACGAATATGGTCCGTCAGTATTTTACCGAGAATTGAAAATGCCAAAATCCTAGTTGAAAGTTGTAACCACAAGTTTGTGTAGACTTCCTAATCAACTTCCATTCTCCCCCATTCCTTAAACCCAAAGATGGCAACTAATGTCGTTCTAGGCCTAGGTACAGACTATTTACTTTTATGGAACATCAAGGCTTGATTTTCTTTGTTTTTTTTATTATTATTATTAAAATGGGTGTTTAGGTTTTTTTTTTTTTTAACGTGGGTATCCGAGCCAGCTTGCGCGCAACTCGAATAATCCTGCGGGCTCTAAAGTTAACGATTATGTAAACCTCCAGTGACCTTGAGATTTGTGAAACTCGAATTAGTGATTTCTAGGGAGCAAACTTGGAACCTAGTCAGTTAAACTACACCCCTCAAGATTAACTTCTTGTATTGAACGTAATTTCCACGTAAAAGTTTTTGGTACGCTTGAGTAGCACTTTCACTTGCATTCGAGTCAGTCTGGCTTTGAATGAGATGACCAGTTACAATGCTAACAAAAGAAAAGACTATTCTTGACACCGATAAGAATCCTCTGTCCACACCGAATCGTTACACCATTGCGACCCACCAAAGTGTACTTGAGAAAAAAACATCGGACACGGTCTTATATATATAACATGGATGGTGGAACATTTTCAAAAGCTAAATTACAAGGAAAAGTCAGTCAATCTAAATTACGTTTGTATATACACACATACACACATTCATGACTTTTCCTCGTTTGTCCAAATATATATATATATATATATATATATATATAACATGGATGGTGGACCATTTTCGAAAGCTAAATTACAAGGAAAAGTCAGTCAATCTAAATTACGTTTGTATACACACACACACGTTCATGACTTTTCCTCGTTTGTCCAATTACGACTGGCACCGAATCGTTACACCATTGCGACCCACCAAAGTGTACTTGAGAAAAAAACATCGGACACGGTCTTAAGCATCAACGAATCACTTCCCTTATTTTTTTGGGTTTGGTTCGTGTGGTCCACAGACTAATTTTGGGAGAAGTCTACAATGTCAATGCTTTGAGTGTAGGAAATGTAGGATCGATTAATTTGAATAGAATATCAAAAGATAAATTATGAGGAAAAGTCAATCAATTTAAAATCTCTAGAGAAATATAAATTGTAATATTTGAATAAGGAACGTACTCTCCTCCTAATTAATTGATCTTAACTATTTGATTATTGTCAATTTAGTTTACTAGTATTTGTTTAAGGGGAAAAAAAAAAGAAAAAGAAAAGTTGTTGGAATAAGAAGGCAAAGCCAACCAATACATTTAGGATACTTACTAAATTCTATAAAAAAAAATAAATTAAAACTTAATTTAAAATATTAAATAACTTTAAACAAGTTAATGACTCTTAACAATTGATTCAACAGTTAATCAGACTCTAACAAAGAAAATTTATTAGTGTTCCTCCTAACTTTAACGCAATATTTATTTATTTTTAATCCTAAGAGGTGTAACTTATGTAGTTAAGTTCTAAGTTTGCTCCTTAAATATTACTAGTTCGAGTTTTACAAGCATCAAAGCCACTATAAACTTACATGGTCGTTAACTTTAGGACCTATAAGATTAGTTGAAATATGCACAAGCTAGTCTGAACACCCACGTTAATTAAATAAAAAATTCAAAGCTGTGTAATGATTTGTATCATTCTATCTTTTTCTAAATTTGATAAAGAGAGGTTCGAAATGAAACATCTTGAGAGAAACAAGAGACTAACAAAATCCTAATTGAAAGTTGTAACCACAAGTTTGTCTAGACTTCCCAATCAACGTCCATTCTGCCTTCCTTAAACCCAAGGATGGCAACTATTGCCGTTCTAGACCTGGTACAAAACTATCTACTTCTATGGACCATTAGAGCTTGAATTTTTTCATTTATTAATGTGATGTTTTTATCAGCTTATATACATTTCAATTAATTTTTTTGTTCGTAGCTGTAAACTTAATTTCCAAGTAAAAGTTTTTGGTACGCCAGAGTAGCACTTTCAATTGCATTCGAGTCAGTCTGCCTTGCTTAATAGGATTGATGAATTTGAATAGAATATCAAAAGATCTTAATCATTTCAAATTCAATAAAAAAAAAATTGAATATATTAATGGTCATCGGTATTGTCTCTAGACAACCCCAATAATTCTTTCATGGAAGAGGATACTTTATATATATATATATATAGTTTTTCTTTTTTTCACTTACTTTGCACATGTATTATTTAACTATATATTTAATATTAGTTTTTTTAACTAATCTTACATGAATTGATTTAATAGTTAATAGTTTGAAAAACAAAGCTCATATATATCTATTATAAGAGCTAATGAAAATAATCATTAGAATTTTTGTATAATTGAAAGGATAAAGAGATTTCATTTTTTTTTTCCTTACAATCTATGTAAGCAATAGTTTCAATTAAAAAAAGACACTCATATTGTCATTATTATTTAAAAATAAAATTTGTTTGATTTTATGATGAAAAAAATATAATTAAATATAAAATAAAATATATGGCGGATCTTAATCTAAATTTTCTTAAATTATTGTTTTTTATTTGAGTAATTATTTCTAGTAATATATATAATTGAAAACTCTTGAAAACCTCTAAAAAATAAAACTTGATAAAGAAAATAGATCTCACATATTAATATTATTAATTTGATATTATAAAATAAAAGCTGAGGAGTTAGACTGGAGCAAGCGGGTGGAAATTGTGAGAAGCATAGCAAATGCTTTATCCTACTTGCATCATGACTGCAGACCTCCAATCAGTCATCGAGATATATCAAGCAAAAATGTTCTATTGGACAATGAATTCAAAGCCTACCTCTCCGATTTCGGCACTGCCAGGTTTCTGAAGCCTAATTCCTCAAATTGGACAGCAGTTGCCGGCACATGCGGATACATTGCTCCAGGTAAGATTTTCGCGCACCATAGTCGTTTATTCCTTTCCTGTTTCATTTGGAAGAAATTCATGATTCAGCAATTAAGATTACAGATTTTCTTATCTTGTGGGCTGCAGAGCTAGCTTATACAACGAGGATGACTGAAAAAATGTGATGTCTTTAGCTTTGGTGTTTCTAGCTCTCGAAATAGTAATGGGAAAGCATCCAGATGAGCTTATTTCCACTCTGCAATCATCCACTGATCAACAAGAGATAGAGCTAAAGAATGTGTTAGATCCACGTCTGCCCCCTCCAGCAGCTCAACGGATTGAAAAGGAAGTGGTGTCTGTAGTGATGCAAGCATTTTCATGCCTCAAGGTCAATCCTAACTTTCGGCCAACCATGCATGATGTTACCAATGCACTCTCGAAAGCTCATAGCCATTTTCACTTGCCATAGAGGGAGTTGCAGATGTGTTCTTCGATCAAGCTCATCATGAGAAACACATATTGTTATCATTAGGCATGTTGTATCTATCAAGCATAAATTAGGAAAGTTCATGCTCTACATGTACATTGTATATGTATCACTTGCTGTATCCATGCTTCAAATTTCCAATCCATTAATTACAAAATAAAGGCTTAATGGCTAAATATATCCATTAATTACTTCATTATATATATATATATATATATATATATTAAGCCATTAACCTCAAAATAAAAAATAGCAATGCAAATTTTAAAAGAAAAAAAAAGGCAAATCAATAGTAAATCAAATTATCAAACACTTGATGTTGGTATACAATTGATTACAAATATCGCTATAAAACTGCGCAAATTATACTGCACCCCAGTCACCTCAATACACAAAGTTTTGAACACTAAAAGATCGACTCATAGTTAGAATCTGAATATAAGTGCTCAAAATCTTGATCACTGTCACACTTTCTTCTTCTTCTTCTTCTGTTCTTTCTATTTCAAGTAAATATACACTGCAAGGACGAAGGAGCCCTTCTCAAGAGTCGCACATGTGCCCGCATAGATCAATATTCACTCTGTTCGAATACAGAAATAAGGCCATTTCCTCCTCTTGAATCTGGATAGAATTGAGAGAACCTGAATCGCCCTCACAGTTTCTTCTTTTTGATCTTTCATTTCAAGCATATATCTTGTGAGCCTCACATACCAAGAACAGTATAAAACCTCGTATTCAACTCCAAAAACTTCTTCCCGCCTCAAACATTACAGTTTCTGTGTTTCATTTCCTCTCATTTACAACTGATCAAAGCAAGGATCCTTCTGTTGAGTCTTTCTTTGTCTTTTGCTTTTTGCAGAAATACTTTGCGGCCTACGTGATTCTTCTTTTACCAGTTTATAGGTGGAAGGATAATCTTGGGGCACGAAAGAAAAAATTGTCACTGTATCTATCAGGAAACATGCAGAGAATCTGCTCAAATCACCACAAAGAAGGAATAACAGAAAATCATGGCACAGACTCCGCAATCAACGCTATATTTGAAACGTAAAATCTGCAGCTGTATATTATAATAGCACAGTTTTAGCATTACCATTGATTTGTTTCCAAAACAGACTCCACGCTGCTGTATATATTGCACACAATAATTATCAATAAGATGTGGTGAATTATTGGTGTTCAGGTTTTTATTTTTAACATGGGTTTTTGGCCAGCTTACGTGCAACTCGACTAATCCTGCGGGCCCTAAAGTTAAGGATTATGTAAGTCTCCAATGATCCTGAGATTTGTGAGACTCAAACTGATGATTTCTAGAGACCAAACTTGAAACCTAGTTAATTAAACTACACCCCTCTGATTAGCATCTTGTATTGAACTTAATTTCCACGTAAAAGTGTTTGGTACGCTAGAGTAGCACTTTCACTTGCATTCGAGTCAGTCTGGCTATGAATGAGATGACCAGTTACAATGCTAACACAAGAAAAAGACTATTCTTAACACCGATAAGAATCCTCTGTCCAATTACGACTGGCACCGAATCGTTACACCATTGCGACCCACCAAAGTGTGTGTGTGTGTATAACATGGGTGGTGGACCATTTCTGAAAGCTAAATTATGAGGAAAAGTCAATCAATTTAAAATCTCCAAAGAAATATAAATTGTAATATTCGAATCAAGAACGTGTGTGTGTATACATATATATTCAATCAATTTAATATATATATATATATAACATGGGTGGTGGACCTTTTCCACAAGCTAAATTACGAGGAAAAGTCAATCAATTTAAAATCTCAAGAGAAAATATAAATTGTAATATTCGAATCAAGAACGTGTGTGTATACATATATATTCTGAAAGCTAAATTACGAGGAGAAGTCAGTCAATTTAAAAATTTTCAGAGAAATATAAATTATAATATTCAAATCAGGAACGTGTGTGTGTGTGTAAAAAAAAAAATATCGGACAATGATATCAAAAAAGAAAACAAGATAAAAAAAAAAGATGTTAATCTCTGTTAACTTTTCAAATTCATGACCTAAAGTCATCATAGCAGAAGCGATATATATGAAAAAAATCAAGAAATCCAATACCTATGAAAAAACACAATTAAGGATGAAATAAAATAAAATCACATAAATAAATCCAAAATAAAAAATAACAATTAAAAGAATTAGGGTTAAATTAAAATAAGAAATAAATTAAAGGCAACAATAAATTTTAAATTCGAAGTTAAATTGGAAAGAATAAAAACATTATAAAAAATCAAAAGAATGAGGATAAAAAAAAAAACAATACACTACTATTGTGTAAAATAAATGAAAAAAAAAAGTTGACAATGATAAATAAAAATGTAATCTAAGAAATTAAGAGACAAATATAGATCAAAATATTTAATATCACAACACAAGTCATTTACCTAGTTTTATTTAATGGATTTGTTTATTAAAAATCATTTTCTAATATAAATGGACATACACATAAAATTTATGAAATAAAATAAAACAAAAAAAAAAATAGCATGGAAGACTGCTCATATTAAAAATATTATAAAAAAATAAATATTTTTTATTTTAAAAAATAAATTTAAAATATATTAAATATAAAAGAAAAAAAAAATGAGGTCATACATTGTCAGGCATAGTAAGCCAAAACTAATGCCTAACCATCAATAAAGGACCCACGCGTGCGGATTTTAATTTATTTTTAAGTTAATGGGACAAACAACAATTCACCCGTCCCAATTCTTTGAAAACAAATAGACAATGCATTATTTGGAAAACTCATATTGTAGTTGCTACGATAGCTAAAATAACAAGATTCCTGTTTTTTCACTCAAAAATCTGTTTTTGACCCAAAACACCTAAGAAACAATATAAAAAATTTTATTAGCCAATTCATGACTTATAAAAAAACACAAAAAAAAGGTCTCAAAACCCAAAATAAAGAATCTTTCCAAACTCAAATATGTTTTTTAGGCGCTTTCCAAGGTAGAGAAAAAACACATAATTTGAACTTTCTTCATTATATAGAACCATTTGACACAAAACCAATCGTTTTGATGGCAGAAGTTGTTGTCAATGACAACTTTTACTATTTTATGTCGGAATCTGGCAAGTCCATTCTTTTATCTGCCCAAAAAAAACTAAAAAGAAAAAAAAATAAAGTTTGATATTAATTTTT
The DNA here is from genome assembly GCF_005239225.2 of Populus alba. NCBI lineage: Eukaryota > Viridiplantae > Streptophyta > Magnoliopsida > Malpighiales > Salicaceae > Populus > Populus alba. The sequence goes on from NC_133299.1 coordinate 1,227,773, forward strand.
TTTTTTTAAAAAAATAGAAAGACTGATTCTCTAATAACTAAAAAAGATAATGAAATAAAATAAACCTATCAAACAAATCTCAAAGCGCCACCTATGTATTTTTTTTTATATATATATATTTTTAGTTTTTTTTTTATCTTTCAACTCATCTCTCTCTCTAAAAATAAAATTGGATACTAATTTATGTTTAAATAAACTTAATTATAAAATTAAAAGAAGTTCAAAGAACCAAATTGAAGATTCTAAAAAAAAATCACAGTGAAACGAAATACCTCTTCTAGTTTTTAATGTAATAATAATTCTTAATTAATTCTGAAAAAGACGAAACGTCAGTGCCAAATGATGGGCATTAATGACTTAGATAGGAGAGAGTATAAAAAAGCTAATTTGTGATCTTTGTCGCACACAGACAATCTCCACTTCGCACATGAATCGTCGTGCCCATCTCTTCTTTTCACCTTAAAAGACTCCTTTCCTTTTTCGCTTTTCAAAATTGAGTGGAGCACCGCATCTGGCATCCTCAAGCAAAGAAACCGAGAAGAAAACAGTGTGCTTCCCAGAAAACTAGTGGAAACCACAATATTCTTTCTTCTTTCTTCCAAGAGTGCCTTTTTTCATGTAAATGTAAACGCTTGCCTGTAGACAAACGTGGATCAACCGTTGTCCACCCTTTTGCCTTCCACGTGTTCTGTACACAGTTGGATATTTATTCATCAAAAGGATCGGCCCCAAAAGGGTTTGGTCCTCTCCTTCTCTTCTTGTATATAGCGCAAGAGTGCAAAAATCAAAGGGAAGGGGAAGAAAGAAAGAAATGGAGGATGGGGAGATGTACAGCATGATGAAGGTATGGCTCTCAATCTTTGCATCTCTAACTTACTGCTATATCATAGGAAAGATGATCCCAAAAGGTGTTACAAGGCTTCTCTGTGTGCTACCAATTGTTTGTCTATTTCTTCTTCTTCCTCTAGAACTCACCTCTATTCATTTTGGAGGGATGACATCTTTCTGCGTTGCTTGGCTTGCGAATTTCAAGCTCTTGCTTTTCGCGTTTGGCAAAGGCCCTTTGTGTCTAGACCCAAAGATCTCATTTGGTCGATTTGTTTCTGTTGCTTGTTTTCCCATCAAAGTCCTACAAATCCCACCTCAAAAACCAAATCTAAATGGCCATGGCCATGAAAACCAAGCTCAAAAATCAAAATCTAAATGGCCAAGATAGGCAAAAATTAATCTCTAGAAAGGGCCCTCGTAAATCATTCCTAAATTATGCAACCAAGGGTCTTCTTTTGGCAATGGTGGTGGCTTCATATGACTATAGTGATTATATCCATCCAAAAATCATATGGCTCTTGTATTGTTTCCACATATATTTTTTTCTTGACATATTCCTAGCCATGTTGGCATCGGTGGTTCGAACCCTTTCAGGGCTTGAGCTAGAGCCACAATTCAATGACCCTTACCTCTCGACTTCGCTTCAAGACTTTTGGGGGAGAAGATGGAACCTCATGGCAACAAGCATCCTACGCCCGATTGCGTACGATCCCATCCTCTACACGTGTAAGAACTTCATTGATCGCAGGTGGGCCCAGGGCATAGCAATTTTGGGTACCTTTCTAGTGTCTGCGCTCATGCATGAGCTCATTTTCTACTACCTCGGACGCGCGAAGCCCACGTGGGAGGTCACTTGGTTCTTTTTGCTACATGGAGTGTGTTTACCGGTCGAGATTACTTTGAAAAGGGCTGTTAACGGCAGGTGGCAGATTCCCAGGCCGATGCAAACTATATTGACCATTGGATTTGTGATATCTACCGGCTTTTGGCTGTTTTTCCCACCATTTCTTGCGTGTAAAGCAGGTGTTAGGGCAATTGAAGAGTACGCGGCTGTACGCGAGTATTTGAAGGAAGCTGGTCATGCTTATTTTCCTTGGATTTTTCAACAAATATAACGGCTTGTAAATATCTAAGATTTGAGCAGATTTTTGATTGAATGAACGGTTCTGATTTGATGCAAATCTACGAAATTACAAAAATAAGCATGGTGGTTGTAGTTATGATTTATGTACTCACTCGATTTTTTTCCGGTATTCGGGCGGGTCAATTTTTCAAACATAAAAAAAAAAGATCTAAACAGATATTTAGATGAAGAAAAATTTCAATGAATAATTTAATTAACCTGTAACACGGGATAACTGCAAAAACAAAAAAAATAGGAACCTTAAGGCTCAATAAAACTAATTTCAAAAAGGAATTAAAAAAAAAATTAATATAAGTCAAATCAAGTTTTACTTTATTAACAAATCACTTGTGATATAAAATTAAAATTAATGGATCAAAGTTAAATTAATAAAAAAATATTAATAGAAAATTGAGTCATCTTGTATTATCTTAAAATTCTTAACAAATTTGCGACTCATAATAATATTATAAAAAATGAAAATCATAAAAAAAAAAAAAATCTCAAGACCCATTTAAAAGATAAATTTTTTTAAAAAATAATGAATCTAAAACAATTTATATTAACTTAATTAACATGTGATCCGGGATATTCATATAAAAAAAAAGGAAACGAAAAGAAAGGAAAGGAAAAGGCTTAAGACCCTATAGTTTGATGTCAATTTTTTTTTAAAAAACGTTGAAAAAAAAACTAAAGTCAAATCGGGACTAATCTTTAAATTAACAATCCTAGTTATAAGATCGAGATAACCCTGGATAAATAAAAGAAGTCTGGAATAAAAATTTTTAATCATACAAAAAAGAAAAAGAAAAAAAAAGCATAATTAAAAAGATAAAATAAATGGTAAGACAACCTTAATTTTTGGTTGAGTTGACATGAATTTCAAGGAGAGATGAGAGAAAATAAAGGGAGGAGAAAAAACTCAACCACCACCAATTCATCGTGATTTGAGCAACATGCGTCATCTCATCAACTTTGTCTTCAACTTTGTCTTGGACATTTCAAACGACATGACAATTGAGAAATTTTGGTTGCCCGGAATGGCACGGAACAATATGGGTGGTATGCACTTGTTGGCGCATGCACTTTTTTTTTTTTTATTATTATTATATTATATATGAAAATATTAATTTTTCCTGGATCCAAATAGAGCATAACAACAACACAAAAATTATATGAAAAATACTAAAATATTCCTTTATCCTTTAATTTTTTTTATATACTTTTAAGGATATTTATATAATTTAATTGTGTAAAAAAAAATATAAAGTACTTCAATCAATTTGAAAATGACTTTTGAACTCCTGAGAAAAAAAATATCATTTTACCTTAACTAGTAAGGCAAAAAACTCTGTGCAGGAGAATAAAAAAGTAATAACTACGTTGTGCGCGTCCACAATAAATTACCTCAAAATCTATCATAATTCATAAAAACACCGATCTTTTTAGAGTTTTTTTTATAATTTGAGCAAACATGAACCCCATCATTAAAAAGATAAGAGCATAGAACTCAAAAAAAAAGGCATAGGATGAATTCATGAAAAAAAATTCTATGCCTTTTCCAAAAAACAAAAAGGGAAAAGGGGATTGTAATTTTAAAATTCTAGTGTATTTTTTTATTATTTATTAAAATATATTGATTTAATATAGAGATTGTAATTTTAATACCATTTAATTTATAATAGAGATTTAGTTTTTGATTGATGCATAAGTTTCGAATTAAATAAAAGTAATGAGCGATGATAGGAGTGCTTTGGTATAAGAATATCTTGGTATTTTGTCATTACTAACAAGGAAAAAAAATGTATTTATGTGTAAATAATAATAATAATCAAGGAAGAAAAATATAAAGGAAAAACTTGTTAGAAGCCATCTAGACTTTATTGATTCCATCGCTCATTTCTACTTAGTAATTTCTCTTATGCATATAATTGACGGTTCATGATCATGGAAACTTAGGATTTGCATGCACACACGTGAAATTATTTAATTTTTGAAGTTAATATTAATTTGAGAGTTGTTAAATAAATTAATAATACTTTTGTACAAAGATTCAAGTGGATGTGTTATAGATTATTTTATTGTATGTTATATATAGGAATAGGTGTGGACAGTCGCCTCAAGCGATATATAATTTTTTAGATAAAATATTTAGCAGACATTTCAAAACATATAATTAAAGATTTTTTTCAAAGATCAATTAATAAAAATTTTGTCAACATAAGAATGCATTGATCATACTTTATACAAAATAACTAAATTCGAATAAATTATTTTAAAAACATATTTGTGTATTGAATGGTAATATTATGAGGTGACTTCTTCATTCATTATTTTATAGTATTTAATTGATCAGTAAATCTAAAATGGAATTAAATTGCTAAGTTTTTTTTAAATTTATGAGAACTTGTTATTGTAAATAGAAAAATGCTCATGAAATTCAATTCATACTAATTATCTCTTTTTTTTTCCTTAAAAATGCTCAAACTCCAACTAGCCAGGCTTCAAAATCAAAAGAAAACTCTAAATTAAAACAATGAAGGATGTAATTTATCTGATTGGATTTTATGTTTGTTTTTTTAGAAGTCATTAGTTCGAGTCTTATAAATATTAGGATCGCTAGAGATTTATATAATTATTAATTTCAGGGCCTGTAAAATTAGTTAAAATATACACAAACAAGCTAAAATATCCACATTAAAAAAGAAAAAAAAAAAAGAAAAAGAAAAGAAAAGAAAGCTCTAAATTAGCCCGATTTAAACCATGATCATGTCCAAAATTTCTATGGGCTCAAGTCCAAATATTTATACTGGCTCACTGCCTTCGGCGGTCCACTAAAGTAATATTCTCGAGCATAAACCAATATTTATACGTGCAAGCGTGTCAGGAGAATTTCAGAATCAAGGCTATCAAGAAGTACCAATTTAAAGTTTGATCAAGTCTATTCTGACTCTATAGGATAAAAAAATTGGCCTAATAAATTAGGTTTATCGAAAAAACACTTCTTGATTTATTCATCATCAAGTATTGGTATTTTGTCATGGTAAATATTATACTCCTACTTGACAAATAAGCATTAATTTAATATATTTTCAAATAAAAAAACTTTCAAAAATAAATTAAACTGTATTATCACGGGTTGGGCTTCGAGCTCATTGGCCCATCACATGTTTTGTTTGAATCACGAAGCATTAGCAGCAGCGTGCATGTTTGTGCCTCACATTCATCAAGCTATTCCCGGCTGGCCTGCCTGGTCTCACTCAGCTATAACTCAGGTGACCAGACCAACTAGCAGTCCACCTATACTGCTAGCTACAATAATATCCATCATGGGAACAGCAGCAGCCAAGTGAAACAGGGAAGCTGACGGCTAGAGAAAGTGGTTCAAAATATCTTAGAAAAGAGACTGGGAGTGGTTGCTGGTGTTTAATGAGAGAGTCTAAATCATGGGTTCAAGTGAAAATGAGAGGTGAGTTGAACCACTTCCTTCAACAAATATAGAGTGCAAGAGTCTCCTTCAACAATCACATCTTGAGAGTGAAAATGGGAGGTGAACTGGGCAGCTTTCTCTTGGTATGGGTATCAGCTGTGGCATTGCTTTGCTTACTGTCACAAGATAGGTCAGTTAACCCACGGAGGCACAACCAGGCTTTCTTGCAAAATCTTGCCAAGTCGTATGCATCTTTCTTGTCATGCCTCTCGGCATCCTTAGTCTGAGTGTTAGAGGTCTTACTTCTTTTTCCTCTGCTGGCTTTGCCACCTTCAAGCTCCTTCTCTTTGTCGTCGATCAAGGCCCTCTGTCATCCAACCCGCCCCTCTCCTTGCCACGTTTCGTTGCCTCTGCTTGCTTTCCTATCAAGATTCAACAAGACCCTGCACCAACAGGATCACCTCATGATCAAGAGCTTTGTAAAAATGTCGATGATAATCAAGATGTTGAGAAGCTCGTGAATGCTGAAGACAGAGACACCCCATCTCAAAAAATAGCCCCAAAAGGCCTTAAAATCTCATTCTAAACTACGCCTTGAAGTTTTCTCCTACTAGTCATATTTGGTTGCATCTATACCAAGGAAGACTATTTCCATCCAAAATTTATATTGTTCCTCTATGTTATCCACATTTATATTGCTCTGAATTAATCTTGGCCATGTTTGGAGCCCTAGCTTCGAGCCGTCTCGGTGTAGAACTCGAGCCACAATTTGAGGAGCCATACCTCGCCAGCTCTTTGCAAGACTTCTGGGTAAGAGATGGAACTAATGGTCACTAACATCCTGCATCCAACTGTATACAGTCCAATCCGGTCAACTTTTAGCCGTTGGATTGCAAAAAAGTGGGGCTTCATTACCGGCTGTGATGGGTACATTTTTAGTCTCTGGTCTCATGCACGAGCTGATTTTCCTCCACATTGGGCGCCAAAGCCAAAGTGGGAGGTCACATGCTTCTTTCTCTTGCATGGTTTTTGCTTGGCTATTGAAATAGTATCAGAGAAGAAATAAAAGGGTACGTGGGGATTGCCTAGAGTGGTGGCAGCGCCGCTTGTGGTGGGGTTGTGGTGGTTACTGCCATGTGGTTGTTCATGCCACCCGTGGTTCGTTGCAAGATTGATGCTGAGGCACGGATGGAGACTATTGCTTTCATTAATTTTGTGAAAGGTGTTTATATCTACTTGAAAGATGTTTTCATAAATCATAATGATCATAAATTTTAGACTAGCACCTAATTTTGTCGCAATAACTATAAGTTGTTGAAGCCAGAACCTGTATCGGCAAGACGGCAAGCACATTTATAAACTTCATTTATTAAAATCTTAGACGGTTCGAATTTTGTTTAATAATTGCTCCCATGCATGCATAGTTTAAAAACAATATACCACAAAGCTGTTTGATAAAAACCATGATGAAAGAATATTTATTCGATATGCCCAGTACTTTATTGCAATATACCCTAGGATATCGTCTAATTAAGTAGCATAAAAAAAAATAACATTTTGTTTCTATCTTCTACATAACAAAAATGAATATTGAATTGATAAAAAATATGGTTAGTTAAAATTAAAAATATAAATACAAAAAAATAAAATAAAATAATGAATTAGTAGAGCAAGAGATAAAAAGTTGTCAAAAATCAATTTAATTCAAAAATTTAAATTATTAGATAAAATTAAATAATATGATTTATATTAATCTTTAACACATCCTTCAAGTGAAAGTTTTTTGAATTTAAAATTTGTACACGCTTACACTATATTGTACTTGATTTTTATTAAATAAATAAAGATATGTGTGATTTAAATTCGTGACCGCGTGGTCATTAAGGACTCAGATATCATCGTTAAAAAATAAATTCAACTTAAAAATTTAAATTATTAGATAAAATCTCATAATTATAATTTATATTAATCTCTAAGAGATAAACATAAAATAAATATACATCTAAGATAACTGGCAGGGAAACATATCATTTTTATTTTATTATTATATTATATTATATTATATTATTATTATTATTCAAGACACTAATCAAATATTTTCTAAAAAAATTTCAACATAATTTTTTTTTTAAATGAAAGACACAATGTTCTTTTATACTGAAATAAAAACAAAACATATATATAAGAGTAGAATTAATTAAGAATATAGGATTTTAGAAATAATTCATTTGAGATCGTTAAACCCATATCAAATACGTTACTCAACGAGTAAAAAGCTATATGAAATAGGTCATTTGAAAAGGAATCCAAAGGGACATTCTTCTTGGTCTACTAAGGAGGTAGAGTGTGAACGGAGTGGATTAAGAAAAGAAGACTTTGTCTTCAACCTCCGGTAAGGTCTGCATTCCCTTCTATGGTGTTAATTAGCAAGAATTCCTCGCAAGAGCAACACCAGATGGAATCCTCTCAAGGTCAGGATATTGAAGCTGTAGAAAAATGGAGTTGTCCTCGCCCATTCTTTTCCCATCTCAGAGCAATCTGGAAATATTATGTTTCCGTTCATATTTGATCATAAGATTCCATATAAGTTTTAAACTCCTCTTTTTTCCCTTAAGATTAATGAATTATAAAGAAGAATCCAATTGAGAAATCCAAATTATTTGAGAATAATATTGATATAATAATTATTTTAAGGGTGAAATTGAACTATCATAGTAATAAGGTATTCTAGAGTGTTTTGTCACTAAAATTAATTTCTTCACAATTTGGGTTTTTAGTAGACTTTTCTCATTTAAAAAAAAAAAAAACAATTATTACCCAAACCATTATATATTTAGTTATTTACAATTTTTTTTGTTTTTTACTTTTATAAATTTCTTAAAATTCAATATGTAGTCAGAAAGGCGCGACTTTGTTTATTTTTATATTTTAAAAATATTTTTTTATTTTAAATTAATATTTTATATGTTTTCAGATTATTTTGATATGCTGATGTCAAAAATATATATATTTTTAAATTTATTGAATACATTTCCAAATAAAAAATACTTTGAAAAAATAACATTTACCATACTCCCAGTTTAGGGCCATATAATACAAAACCGCAATTAGTTTATTTTTCACCGCAAATATAAAATTAGTAAAAAAACAAACGCAACCTAAAAGCAACTTGGGCATAATAAATAAAAAACTAAAAATATAAAAATATTATTTAATTTTTTCATGCTTATTTTACTTGGTTTAAAAGAAGTGTTAAATAAAAATATAAAATATTTTTAAAAATATATTTCTATATATTTTTTTAAAAAAGTCAAAAACCAATAAAATGAAAATCAAATAAAAAAATAAATCAATTAAATACATGTTATTAAACTTATTAAAAAAATATATTTTTTCATTAAACAATTACATTTTAAAATTAAATATTTTTTGTGTAAATATATATAATAATAAAAATAATTTATATTTATACTATTTAAAAATATTATATTTTATTAATCTAGATATTTAAAATACATTTTTCTCTTCTAATATTTTAAGTTGAAGTATGTAAAACTATGTTTTTTTTAATTTTTTAATTTTTTTTATTTAAAAAATTAATATTTTTCATTTATGTTAATATTAAAAAATAATTTTAAAAAAAAATAAAAAATTATTTTAATATAATTTTTTAAATAAAAAAAGTATTTTAAATTCTACTGTTATCAAAAAATCTCAAATAAAAAAGTAAGGTAGTATTATGACTAGCTGGTAGGGGCGGTGCTGCCATGTACTATAAAACATAATTGATGCAGCAGACAGCCGAAGTACCAAGGCGTGCAGAAATTCAATGTCTTTGCAGAAATTCAATGACTTGCACTTTGAGAAGTGAGACACAGCTACACACCCAGATGTTACGATGTGTTTGGGTGTGCGTGGTTGAGTCGTTTTTCTATTTTTTTTTTTATTTAAAATTATATTAAATAAATTTTTTATATAAAAAAATAATTTTAACATTAATATATCAAAAATAAAAAAAAAAAAAAAATCATTTTTAAATAATTTTTTAAAATTTTTTCACAAACATCCATTTTGGCTGTACTTCTAAACAGAGTCTTACAGCAGCACAAAAACTATAGTCAATCTAAAAATTTATCAAATTAATTTTTTTTACTTTTTTTTTTTTTCAATCCAAGGATTGATTTGCAGAGGATCTTACAAACTGAATTGGAAAGCATCGTGAACATAGATAGCATCCCTCAAGTGTGTAAAAGAAGTGAAGTTTGTGTCTTGGAAGACAATGTCAACATAGAATTAAGTGTTAGAAAGGAAAGGCAATACTAAAACATGTGACAATGCCAAACAATATAAGTACATATCATACTTTTAGCATCAAAGTTTTGAAACACATTCATCCATGGTTGTAAAATCTGGTCTGCCCTGTAGGACTCGAGGTCTAGACATGTCTGAATTAAATAAAAAACTAAGAGAAGAAAAAAAACCTGGATCACTGTCACACTTTCTTTCATCTTCTGTTCTTTCTATTTTCGAGTCGCACATGCGCCCAATTGATCAATATTCACTCTTGTTCGAATACAGAAACAAGACCATTTCCTCCTCTTGAATCTGGATAGAATTGACAGAACCTGAATCGCCCTCACAGTTCTTCTTTTTGATCTTTCATTTCAAGCGTGTATCTTGTGAGCCTCCATACCAAGAACAGCATAAAAACCTCGTATTCAAACTCCCGGAAACTTCTTCCCACCTCAAACATTACAGTTGCTGTGTTTCATTTCCTCTCATTTACAACTGATCGAAGCAAGGATCATTCTGTTGAGGCTTTCTTGTCTTTTGCTTTTTGCAGAAATACTTTGCAGGCCTACATGATTGTTGTTTTATCAGTTTATAGGTGAAGGATAATCTTGGGCACGAAAGAAAAATATCAAATGTATCCATCCACGCCTCCAACTAATAACTGCCAGATGAAGCACCAGCACCAGCCCGCCTCTTCTTTGCGGATTCATAAAATTTATTCATACACTGTTTTTCAACAAAACATCTCTGTCAAAACTCCCTTCTCATCCACGTGCGACTTGAGCTGACTTCTGTGAAAAGAACTGGTTTCCTCAGCGCAATGTCTCCATCACTTATATGAGAATCCACCCAATCGGGAAAGATAACTCGTTCTCTCTTCCAAATCACCATGTGGGATCCTACAATGCATGGTATAAAGAGAAACAAGAGTATATCTATCAGGAATTTTATAAATATAAATACTTAGCTCATTTGTTTACTCTGGCCTTCAATCAACTGTGTTACCAATCAAGTTGAACTGCACTTTATAAATGTAACTTCTAGTTGCCATAGTTAGCAACATTTACGACAGCAATGGAGCCAAAATCAAATGAAAAGCACTATAAACTCTTCTCAAACGGTTGACACTGCATCACTATTTCAAGCTTAAAAGTGATCTTCCTATCACCTTATGTTATGGGGGTCCTGACATGGCATTGTGATAGATGGGTGTAGTAAAACCATGATTCTTGTGTTAGCTCATCATTATTACTGGACCCTAATCTTACCATACTTGCCATATAATGAACTGGAAATGAATTACTAACCAGCTGTCTGGATATGCGTAAACTGATGCAAAATCGATGTTGGATATTGCTGAGTTTGGTATGAAGTCTGATCCAAGTGAAGCTGCCCAAATCCCAAGGATTCACTTCTGACTGTTAGTTGTACTCAGGCCATAAAAACCCTTTCAAGTCCAACAGTCACCAGATGTTCTTTTATCCAAGCTTTTGATATATGCAGCCATCTCAGCAATCCATGCCTTAAAGCCAAAGGAAAAGCACTACAATGATCTCAATCAACATTTGATTCAAAAGTTAAACCAGAAAATTAACTAGAGAAAATGATATACTCTTCGGCTCAGAATGCTTTCCATCAAACAGCACCATCACCCTTCTCTCCAGATTCCAGCCAAATCCTTTAGTTTATTTTTGAAATTTCTATGCCAACATATTACAGAAGAATGAAAATTCAATGGTTCACCTGAAGTGCAGGAGCAGAAGAACTTGATGAACAACCGAGGCTCAATTCATGAGCTCCCAAGCGAAAATTTGCCGGTTCTTCAGACTACCTAACTCCACTTAATGGGATGGCATGTGCACTATCATTACCAGTCCTAAGCACTCAATAAAGAGTTGAGATTACAAAAACTAAACCTTGACTAAAAATTGTAAGGTAGCTATTAGTCCCCCACTTAATCTAAAAGTTTTTTTTAGTATAAATTCCTTTAAAAATATGAATGATGCATGAAGCAAAATTATACAATGCATGAACAAATATGTACAGAATTAAAGCATATGAGCAAACAAGAAAATGCATATTAACAAAAACACACAAACAAACAAAAAAAACAAAATCAGACAAAAAAACAAAGCTTAGTACTCCACAAAAGTCCTAGTGGAGTTGTCATTCTGTCGCATGTGTTTGGTGTCGCGATGATAGTCCACTCCTCGTAAAGTATCGTATCTATCTGGCAAATATGGAGAGACAATGAATTCTTGTCTTTTATTAGTGAAATGCTGAAATGGAAGTCGCCACCTAGTTTTTTTGGTTACTAGGAATCCTAACTGGTCTCAGAGATCGGGCACGAGAACTGGTTGCGTAAAAGAAAAAATATTTAGCATCCTAAATACACCAAAACCTAAGGTAGGCTGCTTTGTATGACATTGTCTAATATAATATGCTAAGGTGTTGTTGCGATTTTCTAATTGTTTGTTGTCTACAGTTTAAGAAAAGTTCTTCTTAGTAAGGAGATCCTTATCTCATCGGGGTAAAACCTAACCTTCTATATCAACTAAAGAGAATTATTTTTAATATTAGGAGTACGTCTTACATGTAAGTTTCGTAATCCCATAATATTAAAAAAGAAAACATAATAAGTTTTTTGTGTATTTTTAAAATATTAGCCTAGTTCTCATGCTTTAATAAAACTAGTTATTAAAGCCAAAATAATATGCTAAAAATATTGTTTTTGTTATATATGAAAATATGATATGAATTTTTTTTGAGAGACTTGGCCGTATGTAATAAACACAAGATTTTTTTTTTTTTTTTTTTAACATTTTTGGAGAAAACAAGGTATTTTAATACTGGAATTTGTATCTTTACGGATATTAAAAATACAAACCAATATTATTTGCAAAAATTGATAGAAAAAATACACCGCGACGCAAATTTTTAGAATTTTTTTTTTTGGCTGGGTTGGACCTGTCTAGCCTAGTGAATACTGGAGCATCTCTCCACTGTTCAACGCCAGAAAGTGGAGCAGCCAAAGACAATGAAGAAGAAAGAAGAAAAGAGAAAGGAAGGGAGGAAGGCTGACCATGCGGTTGCTCGCGGTGCTGTTGGTGGGGTGGAGAGGAAAGAATGGCGGGGGTTTCATGGAGAACGCACTGTTTCGGGATTTTCTGTATTTTTTTTCTTTCTTCCTACCTTATGGTTCTGCTTCTTTCCCCTTTTTTTACTGTTCTTCGTTCACTCTCCTATTTGTCTTTCTCTCTTTTCTTTTCTTTCTTCCCCCTGTTCTCCTCTGTTTATTCTCCTCTTCTTTTCTTTCTGTTTGGTTTCTCTTTTGCTTCTGCTCTTTCTCTTTTTCTGTTTTTCTTCCTTTTCTTTTGTTCCTCTTTCTGTTATATTTTTAGTTTCTCTCCTCTTTGTTCGTCTTTATTTTTCTTCTCAAAATGCATGTCCCTCTATTTTTTCATTCTTTCCCTCTCTTCTTTCTCTCTCTATTTCCTTTCCCCATTTTCGTTCATCCCTCTCTTGTATTCATAGAAGATTATGGGAGAGAGCCACCCTTACCCTATCCAATTGTGATGTTTTGTATTAAAAAGATTGGAAAATACAATAAAAGCCCTTGGTGGCTTAAAGAGAGGGTATAAATGATTGAGGGTAGTGTGGTAATTGACCAATAGTTGATAAAATATAAATAAAGAAGAAAAAAAAAAAAAAGAGGAATCTGATTTTGAGAGAAAGAGAGCTACGGAGAGATAAAGGGAAAGAGGAGGAAGAAGAAGAAAAGAAAGGAGAAGAAGGAAAGGAAGGAGAAGAGAAGTAGAAGGAAAATAAGTAAAAAGGTAAGATTTATGGTTTGAAGTGTATAATATGTTAAATTTCGGTTTTGATTAATTGTAGAGTTTTGAAGTTTGTATTTTGAGTTAATTGATGAATTAATTTGAAGGTTAAGAGTTGATTATTGTAGGTATTTGATTAATTAGTTGATTTTGAGAGATTGAATTGAAAGGATAATGATTTTGAGTTATGATTTTTGTTTAAATGGTGAAATTGTGTTTAGAAATAGGGATAACAGTAGGTAATCTGTTGAAATTCTGGGTTTGAGGTTGAAGATGACGAAAATTTCAGTTTGGTCCTCAATTTGTGGAAATTGCAGTTTTAGGTTCCCCAAACTTTGGAAAATTTTACAGATTGGTCCCTGGGACATAAAATTGAGGTTCTGAACAGAACTGAGGATGATTTAAGGGTAATATTCCAGTATAATTAGGAAGATATGATATTTTCAGTTTGGTCCTCCAATTTGACAAAAAAGTATAATTTGACCCTAAAAATTGGTAAAGTTCCAGAATGGTCCTTGGAGCATAATGAATATATCCTGGACAGAATTGAGGATTATTATGGATAAATTTCAGTATGGTCATGTATTTACAATTCGGTCCTCAAAATTTTGGTAAAAAATTACGTTTTGGTCCCTGTTTTGGAAAATTGTCGTTTTAGTCCCTAAACTTGGGAGATTAAGCCCGGTTTTATTTTATGCATTGGGATCTTTTGTTGATTTGTTTTTGAGTATATTTCATATATTTTATTGTAGGTTCTCCTAACGATCCTTAATTAGATTTTTCGGTCTTTTGTCTGACATTCCTTAAGTTCAGTATTTTCCGGGTGAGTGGAATAATCTTTTAATATGCATAAATATAAATAAATATGTATGTTGATTATACAATGAGTACAACTAGTAAATTTCTTGAATATTTATATATGTTGCTTTATTTTCCGAGTACTCATTTATTCTTGAATTTTTGCACTCGCAATCTGTTAAAGTAAATTCTCTTTGATATGATATACGTTTCTTTGAATGATTCTGTGAATATCTGTTATGCCTTGATATGGGACTTGTCAGTAACTCCATGCTAACGGAGAGTAGTTGCCTGTGTGCACATAGTATTCTGTTACCTAGCTGGTGAGAGAGGCATTCAGCCTGTGGTGATTGATCATCCCACAGTGGTCACCGACGGGTGTCATCTGGTCACCGACGGGTGTCATCTGGTCACCTTCGGGTGTCATCTGGTCACCTTCGGGTGTCATCTGATCTCTGACATGTAATCCACTACGTTATAATAATATGTTACGTTATGATAACTATATGTTACGTTATGATAAATATGTTTAGTAAGTATATGTATATGTATATGTATATTAAGATAAATCATCTTACAACTTATTAATATCTGAAATATCTAAAATGTATATTAAATGTTATTCCCTCACTGAGTTGGTTGAACTCACCTCTCATTTTTTTTAATATTATTTCAGTTCTTAGTTTATGGGACTTTGTTGAGTGTTTCCGCTTCTTCAGTTCTGGTCGTTATGCTTGCTTGTTCGCGAGGCTTTCCTTTCAGTTTTGATTTATGTCTTAGATGCTCCACTGTTACCTTGGTTAAATTAAATTTGGATTTTTGACAATGTAATGAGTATTATGAAATTATTATTTTTGTTTTAATAATTATCGTTCGGTTTCATCAGTATTTGAATAATATAATATTTCTGAATATTATGAGCCGCTGCGTATTTTTTGAACAAATTGGTTCTTTTTGATATGTCTGTTCTGAGGCTTAGCGTAGGTGAGGTGTCCTTTCGACAAACCGCTCCTGCGTTGCTGGTCACGGACCCGGGATTCGGGTCGTGACACCAATTGTGCCAAATGGGTAGGGTGGCTGGGCGGCCACTAAACAGTCGTTCCAGGGTCGCCAAAAAGCTTGTCTCCTCTGCTTTTTTTTTTTTTTTTTTTTTTTTGTCTTTGGCAGGTTGAATGGGTCGTGTCGGTTTTGGGTCTTTGGGAGAGAGAGGGAAAGCGAGAAAATACAAGGGAGCAAAACTTCTCCTTCCCCTGCCTCTGTGTGTGTAGGGGAAGAAGGAGAATAGTGCCGTTCAAAACGACACTGTTTCAGTTTTAGTTTTTTTTTTTTAATAACCTAAAAATGAGTTATGACACTCCTATCTCTACTTCCGAAGTCACCATACTACCAGATCCCTCGTTTTCTGATCTTACATGGTTTTTGTCAAATTGTGGGTACTCTTTAATATCTCACCTTTACAAGATCAGATAGCTATTTTGTTGTTAACAGAGTCTGTCAGTTTACGCATGCTCCTGCAGATTCACATTGAGGTGTCGTTAAAACGTATTTTGCGTTATCTATTGGGTATGACATCCTATGGCTTACATATTACTCGCAGTTTACTACTTTGATCTATATGGCTTTACATATGCAGATTGGACAGGTAGTATTGATGATCGCAAGTCTACGGGTGGTTACCTTGTTTTTTTTTTGGTCAGACATCGATTTCATGGAAATCAACCAAGCAACGAACATTTGTTTGCTCCTCCACCGAGGCTGAGTATAAAAGCCTTGGCAGATGACACTACTAAGGTTATATGACTTCAATATTTATTGAGAGATCTACAGATTCTTTCTGCTTCTGCCTCTACTATTTATGCGATAATCGAGGTGCTACTTATCTATCTGCAAATTCTATTTTTTATGTTCGTATTAAATATGTTGAGGTTTTTGTTGCTACCCAATTTTTGACCCATGTTTTTTATATATTTTCAAAAAATCCAAAAATAGAGAAAAAACAAAGAAAATCCAAAAAAATATGTTTTTTAAATATATTTTCGTCATTTTAGCATTTTCAACGTCGTCTAAAAAGAATTTAATTTTTCAAAGGATTTTCAAACGCGTTCGACTTTTCACGCGTCGTTTTTTTAAAATCATTGATTTTCCTCATCGAGTCGACGTTGATTATGGCTCGTTTTCAAAAAATACAAAAAAAACAAGAAAAATCAAAATTTTACAAAAAAAAAGAAAGTTAAGGGACCAATTTTGAAAACTTGGCAATATTTTTTGCCTATAAATACTGGTTTCCAACACTTACAATAGGGGGGGTTCATTTGGTAATCTTTGGGGAAAGGCAACACAAAAAAGGGAAAACCCTAAAAAAACTAACAGCTTCTTCTCCCCTCACAAGGGACCAGCCGCTAGCCCCTCCTTGGTTTTGATTTTTCCAGCCGTCAGCTCCCCACACATCCCTGTTTTGATTTTTTTCTTCTTCAACCTCTCCCCAGCCGATCACCAAGGCCAGCAGCCTCTCACCAAATTTTTTTCCCTTTTTCTCTCCAGCCTCAGCCGCTCATAGCCCCTCAAAAAAAATTAAAGAGAAAACAGGGCGGCCGCAGCCTCCCTTTCCCTGATCACAAAGGCCGGCCGCCCCCCCCCCCCCTTTTTACTTTCAAATCCCACAAAATCTTCCCCTCTCAGCCGTTTCTTCCCCAACCGGCCAAACACAGCAGCCCCTCATCTCCCAGCCACCCACCATTCAACCGGCAAACAGCAGCACCCCCCGGTCGGAAACTTCCAACAAGCCACACGCCGGACAGAAGCCAGAGCGAGCATCTTGCCGGTTTGCCTCACCATCTTCCCCGACCTCTCTTCTCCGTCCAGCCTCCGACAACAGCAGCGACCACAGCAGCAACCCCAGCAGCGCCGGTCCACAGATCGACAGCCACCGATCTCAGTTCTGTCCGCAGCAGCTCCGGCCTCCAGCCCTCCGCCGTCCGAAGATCCAGCAACCAGCAGAGGAACGAAAACAGAGGCGAGATCGATCGGAAGAAGGAAAAGAACCGATCTGCTTCTGCAGATCAAAGAGAAGCAGATCTGTAACGGAAAGAAAAAAAATAAAAACCGATTGCTGTTTTGTGAGTTTTTTTTTTGTTGTTGTTGCAGGTGGCGGTGATCTTCACCGCCGGCGTAGAAATGAAGGAGGAAGAGGGAAGTTGCCGATCCTGCCATCCACATGCCTGATCTGTCATCGGCGGCGCGTGTAAAGCCCAGCTTCAGATTCGGCAGATTTGAAGAAAAAGAGGAGAAGCTGATCCGAAACAGTGATGAGAAAATAACTAAAATCAACTGGCTTTTTGTGCTTTGATTTTTTTTCTTTGCAGGTCACCGGGGAGGAATCCACTCCATGCACCTCTGTTTTTGCCCAGTTTCCGAGACGGCGCGTTGAACCCACGCGCCGCCAGCGGCGGCGGTGCAGGAAGCCCACGCGCCGCCACTGTTCAGATGGCACCAAGGCTGTGCAGCACTGTTCCCCGAGGGTTTCCTGTTTCCCTTTTTGTAATTTCTAGATGCTGTGTGTATTTAGATATTATTGTATTTGATTTGTTTTGAATTTTTGTTATTTGTTTTATTGGATAAATGTGATGTAAAAAAGAAAAGAAAAGAAAAAGAGAAAGTGATAATAAAAAAAAAAAAAAAAGAAATGTTTGTGTGTGCTTGCATGTTTATTTTTTTATTTATTTATGTTATTGAATTAAAAATAAAAAAGGACAAAAAGAATTATTTGTTAATTTAAATATGGTTAAATATCTCAAGGACAAATAAAATCAAGTTGTATTTTTCCATGAAAATATGAGGACAAGTTTTCTACATATATTCGGGGATTTAATAACTGATTTATTCAAGCCTAAGAATTTAATTAATATTTTTAAATTTTCAAAATCACATCAGAACACGAAGCAGCTTATCTCAGGTAGGGTGTGTTAGGGGTGCTAAACCTTTCCCTAACCACAAACCAGTCCCTTACCCATGATCTCTGACAAGACCACCAGTACATCAGGTTTCCTAGTAGCCCTCAATAAATTACTAGGTGGCGACTCCCACGAACGAATTCAAAGCAAACGCAACAACGAGAAAAATCGCCAGCCGATGCCGCGCGCCTGATTATTTTTTTTTTTGGGGTGCGACAGAATGGCGACTCCACTGGGGAAGGTATTTGTTTTCAACTTTTATCGGACTAAGCTTTGTGTTTTGATGTGTTTAAGTTTTTTTTTTTTTTGTACTTTGTTTTATTTTATTTGTGTTTTATTCATGCATTGTATATAATTCTCTCATGCATCACAAGTTTTAATTTTTGTTAAGCACACACCTGCTTTAAGTTAGGTGGGGGACTAGCAGCTTACCTTATGACTTGAGTCAAGGTTGAAGTTTGTGTAAACCCCAACTCTTCGTTGAGTTGCTTAGACTGGTAATAGTTGGACACGTGCCAACCAATTACCTGCTGGGCCCTATATTGCCTTTACGAGGGCAATCACTGGGACAACAAAGAGACCCCTTGTAGAGACCAAGTAGCAAACCTACCCTGTCTCACGTAAAATGAATAGAACCTGCCTGTAGGATGTATGCTCCATAAATATTTGTTTTGCATCCGAGCAAAACCCTTCTTGAAGCATTGGCCGTCACTCTGAAAAATTTTCATTGGAGAGTTTGGGCAAAAAATCATGATTCTTTCCATCATACAAGAGTTACGATCATATTGTCACCCCTCGAAGGGCGAGTTCATCATATATAGATTACATATTCATACATTTATCATGCATGTACCGGGTTGAAAGGTAGGTCCTCCGCACAAGCTGTGCTGCACGTGATTAAAAAAAGATGATGGGAGCCAAAAGAAAGATGTCAGATAGAGGCTCATTACCAGATTGAGGTTGGGAGCATCAAAGATGAAGTAGCTAGACTCAGATTTGCTTGAACAAGTGTTGAGCATCAAATGGAAAGAGAATGATTGTACAGTCTTCTGTGGGAACACTGCTGTCCACGTTCATTTGAAGATGTATCTCTCCTTTTCAGTCATGAACAACAATGCCTTCAGTCATCAACTAATGACAACTTTGATTCCTGTCATCTAATGGAACCAAACGACTACTAGCCTCCTGTACATGGTGCATTAGCCTGCTTTGAAGTTACCCTGATTATGAGCTCAATTCCAGCTCAGCAGCACAAGATGGTCTGATAAACCATGATTAAACACTAAACTTTAATGAGGCAGAGCTCTCTCTACAAAAAATCCATTTATGGCTGTGCAAATTGGGAATGCAAGAGGGGATTTATAAGTTGCAAATATTTCTCTCATCAGTTTCAGCACGAAAACCTCTTAGTAGGTTGAAGAGCCAGACCTTGTCCGAAAAATATGAGCAGACATCAAACTTCATCGTAGCAGAGCTCTCTCGGCAGGACTCTGTTTATGGATCCGCAAGTGGGAAATCCAAGAAAGAACATAGTAGTCTCAGATCATCTATGATTTTCCTCTAAACAGTGTCAGTACTAAAACGCAAAAGTAGAGAGAAGAGACATGCCTAGACTGAAAAACATGAAGAATACTGAAACTTCAACAGAGCAGGACTTCCTCTATTGGTGCTTGTTTGCTGCACCGTTCGAGAGGAATCAAAGAAGAAATAGAGGAGATTCATGTCCATCATTTTCTCCCATAAAAGAGATAAGACATGATTCCACACGTCGGTGGTGGCGATACTACAAGTTTCTGGGCGCTGCCAAGATTACCAAGCTGTTGGAAAGTTTTTCTAACAATCCGCAGCCAACCACAACAACATTGGAAGATTGAAATGATGTTGTAAGGATTTGCCGAAGAATTGAACAAGCTATGAAGAGAGGAAAGATTGAAGGATCTGCCATGGATTTCCAGAACAATGATGAGAGGTGAATCAGGAGATGACTTTGACGGTGTGAAACCTTAATTATGTGGTCTAGCCAAGTCTCACGGTAGCATCAATTGCTCAAATGTCTTTGCCAAGATTGACATTCCTCTACCACTTAAGTTTGTCGACCAGCATCTGCCAGATTCCAGAATTTTGCTTGACTCCGACAAATCCCATGCAACCACCAATTTCTCGGTGGTATAATATAGATAAGAGATGTGATGTCATGGTGGGGTCCTCAACCATTTCAAGTGAACAGTTCAAGAATTGCAAGAATTGAGTCTGAAAGTTGGTGAGCAAGAGACAAGTGGAGTCGGTGAAGGAAGGTGTCATTGGCTATATTGTCCCCCGAACATCTTCAGAATGACATGTTGATCGAAAGCGCTTGGCAAAACGCAAATATTGCCAGAAAAGCTGATTCAAGAATGGTGATGAACAGTCAATCATATTGTTTTTGGAATTCTGCATTTTGTTTTAGGATCACATCTCATCCTTCAACAAAACATGTTTTGATTTGTCTCTTTGTTGTTTTGAAATCAACAGATGTTTGACATTTTATTTTGATAAAATATTTTGATCAAACTCCAACATGCGATAAAGGATAATCAATCCGGAAGATTAAAAGTGTTTTGATTACAAAAATGACTTGATGCTTGTTGAAATGACATGAGGTGACTAAACAATTTTGAACTCATACCTCCTGAAACTGAACCACACATCATATAGCTATGTTTTAACAGTATGCATAATGACATGTAGTGGATTCGGTAGTTATGGACTCGTGAAATCATGATTCTTACAAGTCCCAATCATTACACTGGATGAGGTCAAAATTTATCGGTTTTAACTGACCTTGCTTGAAATGAGAAAAGGCCATCTTTGATATCCCTTCACTTTCTAAAAATTATATCCCTTGTAGTCCCATTTTGAGCCTGGTGAAATATTTTCTTTTCAAAAGGAAACCCTGACTAGGATCACGCCTCACACTGGGGGCAAACGAGAGATATTTTGAAGACATTGATGCAATTAATGGATAAAGGGGAAGGCTTAGAACAAAAGTCTAATGATTGAGAGAGAGCTAGAAGAAGACACATAGACTGGGGGCATATAAGAAAGTTTTGAGGAAGGCTATGAGAAAAAAAAAGAGAACGAAAAAAAGGGAAGTTGAAATTGCCTTCACTTAAATACAAGTCAAAGGTAAAGGAAGGAGAACGCCTATCAAGTCTATGAAGAGCAAAAGAAATTTTAATCAAGGAAAGGCACAACAAAAGTCAATACCAGAAAAAAGACTAAGCTATAAACGTGACTTTTGGTGTCCATTATAAAGCCTCTGATGTTATCAGATGATTAAGGTTGGTTATTCATCAAGGAAATGTGGATTTGCATTATGACTTATGTTAAGAAAAGTCTAAAACTTTGAGGTTAACAAGGTTATATGTTGTTTCCTCTACAAAGACAAAACAATAGAAAAGAGTTGATGAATAGTTGATGTTGATCCTAGGTCTTTGAAACCCTCAAAACACCTTTTGAGCCTTTGAAATTCTTTTCTTTTCATAGCCATGAACCATAGCCTGCATTACGTGCTTTTAAAAGCCCTTTTTAATCAAGTAAGCAATTTGAACCGATAAATGGCGCTCTCAAAACTTAAAGAGCTTTTCCATAAGGGTCGTGACTTCATGAATTAAGCTACTGGTTATTATGCATGCTGATAAAATAAATGCTAAGAAAAGAAACAACTTTTCTTGATAAAGCCTGAGCATCTTGTTTTTTGAAATTCACAAAAATGTCACCTCATCACAGACCATCAAATGATATACCCAATATCAAGGATTCGAATTGATACAAAAGAACCATGGAAAAAGCCATTTTAATCCTACAACGGGTCGATTTCTGTTTTCAAAATACAAGACAATCAAAGGACGGTGTATTTTCGAATAACGTGTGTTGGGTCTTTGATCAAAAAGCTTGATTTTCAAAAGATTTCCAAAAAAAGGACATCTCTGATTTCATTTCAACAAACTAGACTTTGAATAGACATGATCTTTGAAATATGAGAGTTGATTCCAGAGCAAGGAAGAATATCAAACAACAGAAGAACATTGATTGAGTATGCAAAATCGTTGATAGAAATGACATTGAAGTCCTCGACACTCCTTGAAAAGTTGAGCAGCTGGGGGCAATACAGTGGACCTTAAGAAGGAAAACAAACAGTATCCAGATCAACTGGGGGCAAAGAAAGAATCACATGATGAGTCATCAAAGTCCATCAAAGTCATTCCTGGCATTCACAAAAGCATTTGGTTGTAAACAGAAGAATGAGCATGTTCAGATCAACTTAGGGGCAATGTTGTTCAAAGACAATCCATGATTTAGTGAACTTCAGCAGCAATTGATGAGCAACGCTGCACTTGAAGGATATTTTCATATCTCCATCTTGGGTCACCCTCTGAAACATGGCTATGACTCCTGACAGATGTTATCGGGTGAGTGCATTTGAATGAACATCGAACATATGCACACCACCAAGACTGACTGTGGAACAATGATGCACTTGAAGGACAATCTCATATTGTCATCCTTTGAAACATGGTTATCGACATACGTTACCACGCAACTGCATTGAATGAATGTCAGAAAGGCACCCACCCCGAAGACTGACTGTGTGGGACAATTTGTTTTGAAGCCAGATGAGCACTTCACCGCATGAGTATGGGTGATAGAAGTAGCATCATTGATGAGGCCGAGGCATTTCTTTTTCACAATCTGATTAGAAGAGTTGAAAAGGAGTCTATGAGAAGAGCACTGAGCATACAACCATGAGCCTTTGTACTGCAAGCTATGAGATGCATGATTGGATGACTGAATGAGTTCCAAGAAGGCTGATGATAGCATGTACTTAAAGAGTACTGTTTCAAATAGAGGCAAGTTTCATGACTGATTATCAATCTTGATTGGGTATTGGCATGAGGCACACAATCAGTCAGAGGATAATTCTCAGAAGAAGCCAGGAGAGAAAATCCTTCATGATGAATCAAGCAGTACCACACTTGGGGGCAAGGGTCAAGCTTGATGAACGATGCAAGCAGTAATTGTCGAAGACAGCCCGGGTTGGGCACTACATTTACAGCTGAGTGGATGGCTTGCACATGAATGAGCCAATGCATCGAAAGAGCAAGGAAAGCTTTGGAATGAAAACAAAGGCACCCTATGACGATGGAGCATCAAAGAGGGGGGGACCTATATTTCAAATCAGGTAAGGATGCATGCATATCATCTAACCTAAAAAAAAAAAAAAAAAAAAAAAAAAAAAAAAAAAAAATTTTGCACATATTTTTTGAATTGTTACAGGAAAATCCTTAAGGAGGTCCAGCAAGATGGTGGAAAAAGAAAGAAGCATGGTGGTGATGATAATAAAGAATCGGTTTTGATCATGGAATAAAAGGACGATGGGATGAACCCTACTATTAGGAAAAATCCCAAAGAAATGAAAAGATCAACCTTGCAATCGGGAAGCCTCGAGTTTTCAACCCTTGCAGTCAGGAAACACCGAGTTTTCAAATCCTATGATCGGGACTTATCAGGAAGCACCAAGTTTTTCCAGCCCTTCTTCTGTCATCCCCTCAGGACTTCGCCAGGTAAGTCCTATTTTTCACACTTGTCATATCACATTTTTTCCATCTGGGTAGGTCGCCCATCATAATAAGACCGTTCATCATATTTTTTCCATCCGGGTAGGTCACCCATGACAATGAGACCGCAGTTTTCCACATTTTTTCCATCTGGGTAGGTCACCCATTACAATGAGATCGCATTTCATATTTTTTCCATCTGGGTAGGTCACCCATTACAATGAGACCACACTTCATATTTTTTCCATTTTTTTGGGTAGGTCGCCCATTACAATGAGACCACACTTCACATTCTTTCTATCTGGGTAGGTCACCCATTACAATGAGACCACACTTCATATTTTTTCCACGTGGGTAGGTCACCCATTACAATGAGACCGCACTTCACACCATTTTTCCAGGGTTCGTCACCCGTACAATGAGACCAGCACCAGGGTTCGTCACCCGTACAATGAGACCAGCTTATTTCTAGGGTTCGTCACCCGTACAATGAGACCGGCTTTTTTCTAGGGTTAGTCACCCGTACAATGAGACCATTTTTTACTTGTTTTGGTTAAATGAGGTCGCCAGATGGGATCTCATGTAGCTTTGGTTAAAGGGAATCGCCAGATGGGATTTCAGGTTAACCGAGTTACACAGTTTAGTTCCACCAGAATGAGGTCGCCAGATGGGATCTCATGTAGCTTTGGTTAAAGGGAATCGCCAGATGGGATTTCAGGTTAACCGAGTTACACAGTTTAGTTTCCAGTTGAATGAGGTCGCCAGATGGGATCTCATGTAGCTTTGGTTAAAGGGAATCGCCAGACGGGATTTTCAGGTTAACCGAGTTACGCAATATTTTCGTTCCAATTGAATGAGGTCGCCAGATGGGATCTCAGGTAAACCCAATGTGTGGGCAGGTCGCCCGTGAAAATAGACTATTGGGAGAGTGTGGGTCGGTCGCCCGTGAAAATAGATTAGGGTGAGTATGTGTGGGCAGGTCGCCCAAGATAATGAAATCATTTTCCTTTTGTTTTCTTTACAAAGCTTACTATGCAAAATTTTGAGGATTTTCGCTTCGTAAGCATTGTAAAGAGGGGGCATCTGTTGCTACCCAATTTTTGACCCATGTTTTTTATATATTTTCAAAAATCCAAAAATAGAGAAAAACAAAGAAAATCCAAAAAATATGTTTTTAATATATTTTCGTCATTTTAGCATTTTCAACGTCGTCTAAAAAGAATTTAATTTTTCAAAGGATTTTCAAACGCGTTCGACTTTTCACGCGTCGTTTTTTAAAATCATTGATTTTCCTCATCGAGTCGACGTTGATATGGCTCGTTTTCAAAAAATACAAAAAAAAAAGAAAAAATCAAATTTTACAAAAAAAGAAAGTTAAGGGACCAATTTTGAAAACTTGGCAATATTTTTTGCCTATAAATACTGGTTTCCAACACTTACAATAGGGGGGTTCATTTGGTAATTTTGGGGAAAGGCAACACAAAAGGGAAAAACCCTAAAAAACTAACAGCTTCTTCTCCCTCACAAGGGACCAGCCGCTAGCCCCTCCTTGGTTTTGATTTTTCCAGCCGTCAGCTCCCCCACACATCCCTGTTTTTTGATTTTTTTCTTCTTCAACCTCTCCCCAGCCGAATCACCAAGGCAGCAGCCTCTCACCAAATTTTTTTTCCCTTTTTCTCTCCAGCCTCAGCCGCTCATAGCCCGGTCAAAAAAAATTAAAGAGAAAACAGGGGCGGCCGCAGCCTCCCTTTCCCTGATCACAAAGGCCGGCCGCCCCCCCCCCCCCCCTTTTACTTTCAAATCCCACAAATCTTCCCCTCTCAGCCGTTTCTTCCCCAACCGGCCAAAACAGCAGCCCCTCATCTCCCAGCCACCCACCATCAACCGGCAAACAGCAGCACCCCCCGGTCGGAAACTTCCAACAAGCCACACGCCGGACAGAAGCCAGAGCGAGCATCTTGCCGGTTTGCCTCACCATCTTCCCCGACCTCTCTTCTCCGTCCAGCCTCCGACAACAGCAGCGACCACAGCAGCAACCCCAGCAGCGCCGTCCACAGATCGACAGCCACCGATCTCAGTTCTGTCCGCAGCAGCTCCGGCCTCCCAGCCCTCCGCCGTCCGAAGATCCAGCAACCAGCAGAGGAACGAAAACAGAGGCGAGATCGATCGGAAGAAGGAAAAGAACCGATCTGCTTCTGCAGATCAAAGAGAAGCAGATCTGTAACGGAAAGAAAAAAATAAAAACCGATTGCTGTTTGTGAGTTTTTTTTTGTTGTTGTTGCAGGTGGCGGTGATCTTCACCGCCGGCGTAGAAAATGAAGGAGGAAGAGGGAAGTTGCCGATCCTGCCATCCACATGCCTGATCTGTCATCGGCGGCGCGTGTAAAGCCCAGCTTCAGATTCGGCAGATTTGAAGAAAAAGAGGAGAAGCTGATCCGAAACAGTGATGAGAAAATAACTAAAATCAACTGGCTTTTTGTGCTTTGATTTTTTTTCTTTGCAGGTCACCGGGGAGGAATCCACTCCATGCACCTCTGTTTTGCCCAGTTTCCGAGACGGGCGCGTGAACCCACGCGCCGCCAGCGGCGGCGGTGCAGGAAGCCCACGCGCGCCGCCACTGTTCAGATGGCACCAAGGCTGTGCAGCACTGTTCCCGAGGGTTTCCTGTTTCCTTTTTGTAATTTCTAGATGCTGTGTGTATTTAGATATTATTGTATTTGATTTGTTTTGAATTTTTGTTATTTGTTTTATTGGATAAATGTGATGTAAAAAAGAAAAGAAAAGAAAAAGAGAAAGTGATAATAAAAAAAAAAAAAAGAAATGTTTGTGTGTGCTTGCATGTTTATTTTTTTATTTATTTATGTTATTGAATTAAAAATAAAAAAGGGACAAAAAGAATTATTTGTTAATTTAAATATGGTTAAATATCTCAAGGACAAATAAAATCAAGTTGTATTTTTGAAAATATGAGGACAAGTTTCTACATATATTCGGGGATTTAATAACTGATTTATTCAAGCCTAAGAATTTAATTAATATTTTAAATTTTCAAATCACATCAGAACACGAAGCAGCTTATCTCAGGTAGGGTGTGTTAGGGGTGCTAATACCTTCCCTAACCACAACCAGTCCCTTACCCATGATCTCTGACAAGACCAGTACATCAGGTTTCCTAGTAGCCCTCAATAAATTACTAGGTGGCGACTCCCACGAACGAATTCAAAGCAAACGCAACAACGAGAAAAATCGCCAGCCGATGCCGCGCGCCTGATTATTTTTTTTTTGGGGTGCGACAAGGTTGACTATCATTTTGTATAAGATAGGGTTGCGAAGAAAAAGATTCAGATTCATTTTATCTCCTCTCAAGATCAACTTGCAAATGTTTTTACTAAGCTGCTTCCTACTGTCTCTTTTATTGCTTTTCGATTCAAGCTTCAAGTCGATCCTCCATCCTAAACTTGAGGGGGCATATTATAGAATGTACCTATATAGGAAATACTACGGGCTTACTCTTGTGTTGTAATCTCCACATTTACTATTATATATTACCCTACACGTATAAATAGAAAAAAATAACTAAACTAATTAATAGGTAAACTTCTTAATTATTCTTAACTTACATCCATTTCAAAATTCAGTGTAAAACATTCACGTTTAATTTCAAAAAAAAAAAAGTAATAAAAATATACTGCAATCATAGAAAACACACAGCAAATTAGTAACTCGATGGTGGCAAAAATATCTACCACGTCAAAAAGCTTTTCGGCACTGGGCCTCTGAAGTTGTTTAAAAGCTGCAGAGAAATATTGAAGTGGAGCTTTTAATTTGACAGACTTCTGGCAAGGGGCTAGAGAAGTTGTTTTCACTAAGATGAACTTCATATAGAGAGAGATTTGCTAACCCTTCAGGCACTGTACCTGAGAGTTGATTTCCAAACAACGGCAAAGCGGATAGCTTCTCATAACTAAGCAAACTATATATGAAGAAAGGGTCCTGAAAGCTCATTCTGGTGTAAAAATAGAATGGTTAATTCACTCGGGTTACCGAAAGATGGAGGGACAGGACTACTAAGATGGTTTGCATGTAAGGCCGAAGCTTTTAAACTTTTGAGACTTACTATTTCAGAAGGGAAAAAAAAAATCAATTGTCACCAGAAGGTTCTAAGATCAATTATTCTGGAATATTAGAGGGTCATTGCCCATCAATTCCTTTGACGAACTTGTGGAGGGATGAGGATGTGCCATATTATTTTGTTTTTTTCTTTTAAATCTGTACAAACCTTAAAAATACCCTCCTCAAAGCCTGGCTGTTTCAATTTAATTTAACCTATATATATATATATATATATATAGATTATCATTTTTACCCTTCACTTATAGGATTTCTCAATCAAGTCTTTCCGTTCATATTGATAGAAAATTTCATCCAAATTGTACTTTTTTCTTAAGAAATGACGCTGTTTTGTAGGAAACTAAATGTTTTCTATTTATGAATTCTAAGAGAAGGACCCAATTGAGAAATCCAAATTATTTGAGAATAAAATTGATGTAATAATGATTTGAGGATGAAATTGATAATATCCTAGTAATAAGATATTCTAGAGCTAGTTTTTGCTCACTAAAATTAACTTCTTAGCATCATTTATGTCCATCTCTTTCACTAATAAGCGTGTAAAAGAAAGTGAAAAGGATTTTATTTGTAGGTGCACAAGAAAGGGCTTGTCGTTGTTCTGAAGAGATGGAGCAGAAGAAGCGTTTCGCAGCATCACCTGTGGTGTTGATGACGTTACTTGCGTTTTCCTCTACGATTTTGCAGCACTGGCCAGCTGCTCGTCGGGTGGCAATGGAATACGGGATCAGGTGGTACCAATCCATCGGAAGTAAATAATTTGTGTAAGGCTTCGAATTCAATATAAGTACACACCCGTATCGGTTCTTGCTTGCTGCACATTGAGAAAGAGGAATGGAATTGCATGCACATCTACCGTTACGCGCCTTGATCTTCCATTATTACAAGAGTATATTTCATGCACCACATACCATACAATAGAACATAGGGCTAGGTCAAGGACAGTTTTATAGCTATACGCGCCTTGATCTTCCATTATTACAAGACTATATATATTTCATGCACCACATACCATATAATACAACATAGGGCTAGGTCAAGGACAGTTTTATTGCTATATTAAATCAAACACTATTACATTGAATCATAAAATAACCCTCACATGCTTGATTGAGTTTTCTTCATTGCCTGCCATCGAATCAACAAATTCCCTGCCTATGAGCCCACACTTGGTGTAGGCGCTTCCACTTCATCAGAAAAACGATTAGGTCCTGGAGCCCAACCATAATCTTCATTAGTTATTGCACCTGGCAATAAAACGAAAAAAAATATTATTAAAGAAAAAATCATATATTTAAATTCAGGATTAATTCTTATCTTGATGGGTTTTCTAAGAATGAAATTCCAATTTAGATCAAGAGAGAAGGCTTACCTATTTCTTTTTTCTCATCTAGTTCCATGGTTCTTGAAGTGTCACTTGGTGGCTCTTTTGCTCTCCCCTCCAGAGTTGTAGTGATAGCAAGAACAATGAAAACCACTATGAGAAAGGAATTCTTGAAACCCATATTAAGAGTTTTATTTCCAAGTTATCAATTATATATACTCTCTCTATAAATATTATTATACCACTTCTTCCTTTATATAGAAAGATTTTCTTACAGTTTTGACTCGCAACACGGTGAGAACACACACACACACACACACCTCAATCACATCTCTATAATTATTATTTTTTGTTATTTTATACAATAAAGAGTGCTATTTTGAATGAATTTGACATATCCCATGAGTGAAATTTGATTGTTTTAGAAGGAAGGATCCAATGAAATGCATGATAAATTG
Source organism: Populus alba (assembly GCF_005239225.2). Taxonomy (NCBI): domain Eukaryota; kingdom Viridiplantae; phylum Streptophyta; class Magnoliopsida; order Malpighiales; family Salicaceae; genus Populus; species Populus alba. The sequence goes on from NC_133299.1 coordinate 1,257,535, forward strand.
GAGATGAAATTGAAAAAATTATTGTTCTGGGATGAAATTAATTAAGAATCAATTAATACACTAGATACCAAAATAAGACTTCGCCAAATATATATCTAGTAGAACTTCCAAAATATTAAGTAGGAATTAAGCCAATTGAAGGTAAAATTTTTGTTTTTTGAATGAGTTTTAATTAAGTTTACGACATAATTCGAGAATGTAAGCGTCTCAAAGTATGCAAATGAAAGGAAGACTTCATCACCAATATCCAGCAGTTAGTTCCGAGTGATTCCTACAAGTCCAAGAATCAATTAATTTACTTAGTCAATAGAGTAATTGCCGCAAGAAATTATGGAATAAAAAGTCATTTTCTGAATTCATTTTCTTCTTGGCATGTTAGGAAGTCGGTGATTTGCGGCACCCAGCTATCTAAATTTCCTTTTCATTAATTAAATGAAACTCAATTACGTAGAGACCCAAACATCCCATTCTATACGGTCATTTGAATATGATGATTTTTTTTTTGAATTGAATACTTCATGGTATGTTTGTTCAACCATTTTATTTCAGAAGTTATTATTTTCTTGAATTAAATATGATGATTTTTTTTTAGGAGACCTATAATAGCCGGTTGAGGGAGAGATATGTGAACGATCCTTTGACCCATCCGGATTTCGATCCAAATTTGTGGATAGAGGTAAAGTTGTCTGGTGGACCCGATAAAAATCGGGTCTACGGGCTCTCCAACACTACGACTGACAACTTGTGGTTAGCCCATAGTGTCTCAACCGTTGGGAGCTCTCAATCAGTATCGAGCACAATCTAACGAGTTCATGGCTTTGCAACAACAATACAAGCACCTCTCAACGGATTATGAACAACTCCACCAAATGGTCGTGGATATTAGATCACAGATGAGTGATTTATGTGCGCCCCCTTTTTGGCCGTTTGATCCCATGAACAACCAGCCTCCTCCTTCTCCTCCAACTCCGTCATTGTTCTAGTTTAATTTTTTTTTGGAAACACATTAAATTCATAGTGAATATTTGGATGAATATTATTTAACTTTATTTTATATTTTTTTATGTTTAATACAATTTTATTTGCATAATTGGTTTTTTTAGTATTAATTTATATAATTTTATATTATTTTATTCTAAATAATATATTTAAAAAAAAAATTAAAAACACCACCGATGAATTTCCAGACGGAAACAATCCCTCGGTATTATACAAAGAGTTGAAAAATATTTACTGGAAATGCCACAAACACCGACGTCTCTATAGACGGAAACAATTCGTCGGTATTTTACCGAGAGCTGAAATTTGTTTACTAAAAAATGCCATAATTATCGACGCCTATACAAACGAATATGGTCCGTCAGTATTTTACCGAGAATTGAAAATGCCAAAATCCTAGTTGAAAGTTGTAACCACAAGTTTGTGTAGACTTCCTAATCAACTTCCATTCTCCCCCATTCCTTAAACCCAAAGATGGCAACTAATGTCGTTCTAGGCCTAGGTACAGACTATTTACTTTTATGGAACATCAAGGCTTGATTTTCTTTGTTTTTATTATTATTATTATTAAAATGGGTGTTTAGGTTTTTTTTTTTTTTAACGTGGGTATCCGAGCCAGCTTGCGCGCAACTCGAATAATCCTGCGGGCTCTAAAGTTAACGATTATGTAAACCTCCAGTGACCTTGAGATTTGTGAAACTCGAATTAGTGATTTCTAGGGAGCAAACTTGGAACCTAGTCAGTTAAACTACACCCCTCAAGATTAACTTCTTGTATTGAACGTAATTTCCACGTAAAAGTTTTTGGTACGCTTGAGTAGCACTTTCACTTGCATTCGAGTCAGTCTGGCTTTGAATGAGATGACCAGTTACAATGCTAACAAAAGAAAAGACTATTCTTGACACCGATAAGAATCCTCTGTCCACACCGAATCGTTACACCATTGCGACCCACCAAAGTGTACTTGAGAAAAAAACATCGGACACGGTCTTATATATATAACATGGATGGTGGAACATTTTCAAAAGCTAAATTACAAGGAAAAGTCAGTCAATCTAAATTACGTTTGTATATACACACATACACACATTCATGACTTTTCCTCGTTTGTCCAAATATATATATATATATATATATATATATATAACATGGATGGTGGACCATTTTCGAAAGCTAAATTACAAGGAAAAGTCAGTCAATCTAAATTACGTTTGTATACACACACACACGTTCATGACTTTTCCTCGTTTGTCCAATTACGACTGGCACCGAATCGTTACACCATTGCGACCCACCAAAGTGTACTTGAGAAAAAAACATCGGACACGGTCTTAAGCATCAACGAATCACTTCCCTTATTTTTTTGGGTTTGGTTCGTGTGGTCCACAGACTAATTTTGGAGAAGTCTACAATGTCAATGCTTTGAGTGTAGGAAATGTAGGATCGATTAATTTGAATAGAATATCAAAAGATAAATTATGAGGAAAAGTCAATCAATTTAAAATCTCTAGAGAAATATAAATTGTAATATTTGAATAAGGAACGTACTCTCCTCCTAATTAATTGATCTTAACTATTTGATTATTGTCAATTTAGTTTACTAGTATTTGTTTAAGGGGAAAAAAAAAAGAAAAAGAAAAGTTGTTGGAATAAGAAGGCAAAAGCCAACCAATACATTTAGGATACTTACTAAATTCTATAAAAAAAAATAAATTAAAACTTAATTTAAAATATTAAATAACTTTAAACAAGTTAATGACTCTTAACAATTGATTCAACAGTTAATCAGACTCTAACAAAGAAAATTTATTAGTGTTCCTCCTAACTTTAACGCAATATTTATTTATTTTTAATCCTAAGAGGTGTAACTTATGTAGTTAAGTTCTAAGTTTGCTCCTTAAATATTACTAGTTCGAGTTTTACAAGCATCAAAGCCACTATAAACTTACATGGTCGTTAACTTTAGGACCTATAAGATTAGTTGAAATATGCACAAGCTAGTCTGAACACCCACGTTAATTAAATAAAAAATTCAAAGCTGTGTAATGATTTGTATCATTCTATCTTTTTCTAAATTTGATAAAGAGAGGTTCGAAATGAAACATCTTGAGAGAAACAAGAGACTAACAAAATCCTAATTGAAAGTTGTAACCACAAGTTTGTCTAGACTTCCCAATCAACGTCCATTCTGCCTTCCTTAAACCCAAGGATGGCAACTATTGCCGTTCTAGACCTGGTACAAACTATCTACTTCTATGGACCATTAGAGCTTGAATTTTTTCATTTATTAATGTGATGTTTTTATCAGCTTATATACATTTCAATTAATTTTTTTTGTTCGTAGCTGTAAACTTAATTTCCAAGTAAAAGTTTTTGGTACGCCAGAGTAGCACTTTCAATTGCATTCGAGTCAGTCTGCCTTGCTTAATAGGATTGATGAATTTGAATAGAATATCAAAAGATCTTAATCATTTCAAATTCAATAAAAAAAAAATTGAATATATTAATGGTCATCGGTATTGTCTCTAGACAACCCCAATAATTCTTTCATGGAAGAGGATACTTTATATATATATATATATAGTTTTTCTTTTTTTCACTTACTTTGCACATGTATTATTTAACTATATATTTAATATTAGTTTTTTTAACTAATCTTACATGAATTGATTTAATAGTTAATAGTTTGAAAAACAAAGCTCATATATATTCTATTATAAGAGCTAATGAAAATAATCATTAGAATTTTTGTATAATTGAAAGGATAAAGAGATTTCATTTTTTTTTTCCTTACAATCTATGTAAGCAATAGTTTCAATTAAAAAAAGACACTCATATTGTCATTATTATTTAAAAATAAAATTTGTTTGATTTTATGATGAAAAAATATAATTAAATATAAAATAAAATATATGGCGGATCTTAATCTAAATTTTCTTAAATTATTGTTTTTATTTGAGTAATTATTTTCTAGTAATATATATAATTGAAAACTCTTGAAAAACCTCTAAAAAAATAAAACTTGATAAAGAAAATAGATCTCACATATTAATATTATTAATTTGATATTATAAAAATAAAAGCTGAGGAGTTAGACTGGAGCAAGCGGGTGGAAATTGTGAGAAGCATAGCAAATGCTTTATCCTACTTGCATCATGACTGCAGACCTCCAATCAGTCATCGAGATATATCAAGCAAAAAATGTTCTATTGGACAATGAATTCAAAGCCTACCTCTCCGATTTCGGCACTGCCAGGTTTCTGAAGCCTAATTCCTCAAATTGGACAGCAGTTGCCGGCACATGCGGATACATTGCTCCAGGTAAGATTTTCGCGCACCATAGTCGTTTATTCCTTTCCTGTTTCATTTGGAAGAAATTCATGATTCAGCAATTAAGATTACAGATTTTCTTATCTTGTGGGCTGCAGAGCTAGCTTATACAACGAGGATGACTGAAAAATGTGATGTCTTTAGCTTTGGTGTTCTAGCTCTCGAAATAGTAATGGGAAAGCATCCAGATGAGCTTATTTCCACTCTGCAATCATCCACTGATCAACAAGAGATAGAGCTAAAGAATGTGTTAGATCCACGTCTGCCCCCTCCAGCAGCTCAACGGATTGAAAAGGAAGTGGTGTCTGTAGTGATGCAAGCATTTTCATGCCTCAAGGTCAATCCTAACTTTCGGCCAACCATGCATGATGTTACCAATGCACTCTCGAAAGCTCATAGCCATTTTCACTTGCCATAGAGGGAGTTGCAGATGTGTTCTTCGATCAAGCTCATCATGAGAAACACATATTGTTATCATTAGGCATGTTGTATCTATCAAGCATAAATTAGGAAAGTTCATGCTCTACATGTACATTGTATATGTATCACTTGCTGTATCCATGCTTCAAATTTCCAATCCATTAATTACAAAATAAAGGCTTAATGGCTAAATATATCCATTAATTACTTCATTATATATATATATATATATATATTAAGCCATTAACCTCAAAATAAAAAATAGCAATGCAAATTTTAAAAGAAAAAAAAAGGCAAATCAATAGTAAATCAAATTATCAAACACTTGATGTTGGTATACAATTGATTACAAATATCGCTATAAACTGCGCAAATTATACTGCACCCCAGTCACCTCAATACACAAAGTTTTGAACACTAAAAGATCGACTCATAGTTAGAATCTGAATATAAGTGCTCAAAATCTTGATCACTGTCACACTTTCTTCTTCTTCTTCTTCTGTTCTTTCTATTTCAAGTAAATATACACTGCAAGGACGAAGGAGCCCTTCTCAAGAGTCGCACATGTGCCCGCATAGATCAATATTCACTCTGTTCGAATACAGAAATAAGGCCATTTCCTCCTCTTGAATCTGGATAGAATTGAGAGAACCTGAATCGCCCTCACAGTTTCTTCTTTTTGATCTTTCATTTCAAGCATATATCTTGTGAGCCTCACATACCAAGAACAGTATAAAACCTCGTATTCAACTCCAAAAACTTCTTCCCGCCTCAAACATTACAGTTTCTGTGTTTCATTTCCTCTCATTTACAACTGATCAAAGCAAGGATCCTTCTGTTGAGTCTTTCTTTGTCTTTTGCTTTTTGCAGAAATACTTTGCGGCCTACGTGATTCTTCTTTTACCAGTTTATAGGTGGAAGGATAATCTTGGGGCACGAAAGAAAAATTGTCACTGTATCTATCAGGAAACATGCAGAGAATCTGCTCAAATCACCACAAAGAAGGAATAACAGAAAATCATGGCACAGACTCCGCAATCAACGCTATATTTGAAACGTAAAATCTGCAGCTGTATATTATAATAGCACAGTTTTAGCATTACCATTGATTTGTTTCCAAAACAGACTCCACGCTGCTGTATATATTGCACACAATAATTATCAATAAGATGTGGTGAATTATTGGTGTTCAGGTTTTTATTTTTAACATGGGTTTTTGGCCAGCTTACGTGCAACTCGACTAATCCTGCGGGCCCTAAAGTTAAGGATTATGTAAGTCTCCAATGATCCTGAGATTTGTGAGACTCAAACTGATGATTTCTAGAGACCAAACTTGAAACCTAGTTAATTAAACTACACCCTCTGATTAGCATCTTGTATTGAACTTAATTTCCACGTAAAAGTGTTTGGTACGCTAGAGTAGCACTTTCACTTGCATTCGAGTCAGTCTGGCTATGAATGAGATGACCAGTTACAATGCTAACACAAGAAAAAGACTATTCTTAACACCGATAAGAATCCTCTGTCCAATTACGACTGGCACCGAATCGTTACACCATTGCGACCCACCAAAGTGTGTGTGTGTGTATAACATGGGTGGTGGACCATTTCTGAAAGCTAAATTATGAGGAAAAGTCAATCAATTTAAAATCTCCAAAGAAATATAAATTGTAATATTCGAATCAAGAAACGTGTGTGTGTATACATATATATTCAATCAATTTAATATATATATATATATAACATGGGTGGTGGACCTTTTCCACAAGCTAAATTACGAGGAAAAGTCAATCAATTTAAAATCTCAAGAGAAATATAAATTGTAATATTCGAATCAAGAACGTGTGTGTATACATATATATTCTGAAAGCTAAATTACGAGGAGAAGTCAGTCAATTTAAAATTTTCAGAGAAATATAAATTATAATATTCAAATCAGGAACGTGTGTGTGTGTGTGTATAACATGGGTGGTGGACCATTTCTGAAAGCTAAATTATGAGGAAAAGTCAATCAATTTAAAATCTTCAAGAAAAATATAAATGGTAATATTTGAATAAGGAACATACTCACCTCCTAATTAATTGATCTTTACTATTTGATTATTGTCAATTGAGTTTACTAGTACTTTTTTAAGGAGAAGAAAAGAAAAGAAAAGTTGTTGGAATAAGAAGGAAAAAACCAACCAATACATTTAGGATACTTACTAAATTCTATAAAAAAAAGAAAATTAAAAGTTAATTTAAAATATTAAATAACTTTAAAGAAGTTAATGACTCTTAACAATTGATTCAATCGGACTCTAACAAAGAAAATATATTGATGTCCCTCATAACTTTAAAGCAATATTTATCTTTTTTTAATCCTGAGGGGTGTAACTTAACTGATCAGGTTCTAAGTTTGCTCCTTAAATGTCACTAGTTCGAGTCCCACAAGCAACATGGCCACTATAGACTTACATGGTCGTTAATTTCAGGACATGTAGGATTAGCTAAAATACACACAAGCTGGCTTAGACATCCAAGTTAATTAAACAAAAAATTCAAAGCTGTGTAATGATTTGTATCATTCTATCTTTTTCTAAATTTGATAAAGAGAGGTTCAAAATGAAACATCTTGAGAGAAACAAGAGACTAACAAAATCCTAGTTGAAAGTTGTAGCCACAAGTTTGTCTAGACTTCCCAATCAACGTCCACTCTGCCTTCCTTAAACCCAAGGATGGCAACTATTGCCGTTCTAGACCCGGTACAAACTATCTACTTCTATGGACCATTAGAGTTTGAATTTTTTTTTTTATTATTAATGTGATGTCTTTATTAGCTTATATACATTTTGATTAATTTTCTTATTCGTAGCTGTGTTAACTTGCTTCTCGTATTGAGCTTAATTTCCAAGTAAAAGTTTTTGGTACGCCAGAGTAGCACTTTCACTTGCTTTCGATCGAGTCAGTCTGGCTTGCTTAATAGGATCGATGAATTTGAACAGAATATCAAAAAATCTTAATCATTTCAAATTCAATAAAAAAAAATTGAATATATTAATGGTCATCGGTATTGTCTCTAGACAACCCCAATAATTCTTTCATGGAAGAGGATACTTTATATATATATCGTTTTTCTTTTTTTCACTTACTTTGCACATGTATTATTTAACTATATATTTAATATTAGTTTTTTTAACTAATCTTTCATGAATTGATTTAATAGTTAATAGTTTGAAAAACAAAGCTCATATATATCTATTATAAGAGCTAATGAAAATAATCATTAGAATTTTTGTATAATTGAAAGGATAAAGAGATTTCATTTTTTTTTTCCTTACAATCTATGTAAGCAATAGTTTCAATTAAAAAAAGACACTCATATTGTCATTATTATTTAAAAAATAAAATTTGTTTTGATTTTATGATGAAAAAAATATAATTAAATATAAAATAAAATATATGGCGGATCTTAATCTAAATTTTCTTAAATTATTGTTTTTATTTGAGTAATTATTTCTAGTAATATATATAATTGAAAACTCTTGAAAAACCTCTAAAAAAAATAAAACTTGATAAAGAAAATAGATCTCACATATTAATATTATTAATTTGATATTATAAAATAAAAGCACTCCAAGCAAAACTACTATTATATTACAATATTCGTGTTTTGTCTAAATTGTTTTTGAAATAAAATCTATATATGTGAGCTATATATATATATATTGAAGATATAGTCAAATATATAATTTTTTTTACGACTTTTTGATTGAGTCTTTTGGAAAATTAGTAGATTCTATTAAAACTTACAAATCATTTAATCTAAAGTCAAATAATCTTATTAGTTTCAAATCCAATGAATTTTATAATTTTCTAAATCTTGATGTAATTTTAGTATAATCTAATAAATTTTTATTCAATTTTATTATTTTAGGAATATTCAATCATTGGCTTTTGTTTAACCTATTATTAACTATTTTTAGAGTTTTGATAGCCAAAATTTAGTGTCAATAAGGTAATAATATATAGGTAATGAGTGATTTAATATGATTATTTTATATTATTTAAAAAACTTTTGTGATTAAAAAATAAACATAAAACAGAAAGACAAATTAATTTAAGTTTGAAGAAATTATATTAATGTTTTAGCTTGTACCTTTTTATAGTTGACTTAACATATTAGTCTTGAATGTCAAATAAAAAATACAAATCCTTTCCATATATGGAGTATAAGTATTTTTAAGTGAAAAAATAAATAATCTTCTTATATGGAGTTAAAGAATTTTAATTAGAAATAAATCATTTCCTTGTATGGAATGGAGTCTTTTTATTTTATTTTTTTATGATTTGTTTTAATGTAATACAATATATTTAGTAATAACTAATAAAACCTTATCATGGATATATAGTTAATAAATCATCCCTGTTTTTTAATTTGTAACACCACACACATTTTTTACCTAGATTTCGAGTCACTGCCTGTATAAAGAAAGGTGCATGAATGGTTTTATAAGTATATGCTTCATTAATTACAAGTACTACACACACCTCAACCATGGCCTGCTCCAGCAAATGTCTGTCACTGCTTGAACTGCTCAGTTTTTGGTGTCTAATGTCATTTGTTCAAGCAAAGCCAGATGCAGAAGCTATGGCTCTTCTGAGATGGAAAGAAACCCTCAATCAATCCTTTCTCCGGTCCTGGACCCTGGAGCGAACAATGGGAACTTGACCAGCCATAGCCATAGCCACTGCAAGTGGTTTGGAATTTCTTGCAACAAAGATGGCAGCATTACATCAATAAACCTACAAGGTGCACTCTTTGGAGGTAATCTCAGTAACTTAGATTTCTCCTCATTTCCTAGCCTTGTTTCACTCAATCTTAGTAACAACAATCTTACAGAGCACATTCCACCACAGCTTGGTATGCTCTCAAAACTAGCCTACCTTAATCTCTCAATGAATTATCTATCCGGTTTTCTTCCTGTTTCCCTTGCTAACCTCACACAAATTAATTTCATTACTCTACATGGGAAATAACTTGATCAGTGGTGAGCTAGACCAACGTTTATTCTCCAACTGGACTAAGCTTCAATATCTAGAGTTCCAGAACAACAATTTCACAGGAATGATTCCACCAGAAATAGGGCATCTTACAAATCTCAAAGAGCTAGCTTTGTCAAATAATCGATTTCATGGTGTGATTCCTTCTGAAATAGGAAATCTCAAAAGTTTAAAAGCTTTGGCCTTACATGTCAACCATCTTAGTGGTCCTGTCCCTCCATCTTTTGGTAACCTGAGTGAGTTAACCACTTTGTTTTTACACCAGAATAAGCTTTCAGGACCCTTTCCTCGTTGTTTGCTTAGTTGCGAGAAGCTAGGCGATTTGCGGTTATTTGACAATCAACTCTCAGGTACAGTGCCTAAAGGGTTAGCAAATCTCTCTCTACATGAAGTTCATCTTAGTATAAACAACTTCTCTGGCCCCTTGCCAGAATTCTGTCAAAAAGCTCCACTTCAATATTTCACTGCAGCTCTTAACAACTTTAGAGGTCCAGTGCCGAAAAGCTTGAGAAACTGCACAAGCCTTGTTAGAGTTCGACTCGAAAATAACCAACTCACAGGAAATTTAGACCAAGACTTTGGGGTGTATCCGAATCTCAAGTACATTGAATTGAGCTACAACAGATTGAAGGGGGTGCTTTCCCCTAACTGGGGTGTCTGCAAAAATCTCACTCAGCTAAAGATCTCTGGGAATGCAATCACCGGTAACATTCCTGGTGAACTTGGCAATTTGAAACAGCTAGGTGTGCTTGACCTATCTTCAAACCAGCTAGTTGGAGAGATACCAAAAGATTTGGGGAGATTATCCACTCTGAATTACCTTGACTTGAGCAACAATCAACTTTCCGGTCAGGTTCCCGTGAGATTGGAGGACTTTCCAGTCTTGACAAACTTGACCTTTCAGCCAACAAACTGATGGGGCCTATCCCACCACAACTCATTAAATGCCTGAAATTGAATAGCCTGCTGTTATCTTCAAATCACTTCAATGGTTCTATCCCATTTCAGATTGGCGATCTTGCCTTGCATGGTTCTCTTGATCTTAGTCAAAATTTACTTTCAGGCAAGATACCTCCAGAGCTTGGAAAATTGACCATGTTGGAAAATTTGAACCTTTCACGCAACATGTTCTCTGGTTCCATTCCTCCTTCATTCAGCAAGATGACTGCCTTAACTTCCATTGATTTTTCACACAATAACTTGGAAGGTCCGGTTCCTGATGGTGAGTTTTTTCGCCTTGCTCCACCAGAGACATTTAGCTACAACAAACATTTATGCGGCGATGCAAAAGATTTGCCGCGTTGCAACATCACATCACTGAAAAATAGTAATCCAAGCAAAGACCACAAGGTATTGATCATTTTCAGCACTTCTTTGTTTGGAGTACTATCTTTTATATCTTTGGTGGCTGTCTCTTTCTTTTTTTTTTTTGAAGGATAAAGCGCAACTTAAGATAAACCAAAGCAAAGAAAACCATACAAAATCCATCCAAATGAGCTGAAACTAAACATTCCTCAACAAAACAAAACAGAAAATACTCAAAGACATAATGGGAGAAGAAACAATAGCAAGCCCATAGAAAAATGGTGGATTCAAAGCCAGGCAACAAATTCACTTGATCTCCGCACTCCTTGCTTAGCCAAACCATCTGCCATGCAATTACTTTCACGAAAGATATGAGAGAAGGTGATTGAAACAAAATATGCTTTCAGTCTATTAACATAGGAGAACAAATTATGATGCTTCCAGTGACGACTGAGAGGATTATTCATCCAGCGAATAGCATTGACAGAGTCAGATTCGATGATGAGGTGTTGATGGTGTAAATGACAATTAGATGCTGATAGATCAATGGCTTTCACAATAGCCCTTAACTCAGCAATATTAGAGTCTAAAATACCAACTGGAACAGAGAACATACCGAGCACATGGCCATGATGATTTCGCAGCACACCACCTATTCCAGAGGGGCCTGGCTTACCAAGAGAAGAGCCGTCCACATTCCATTTGAGCCTATTAATCATAGGAGGAGACCATATATTTTTAATCCTGAAAGAGTGAGCATTGGACCACCGAAGCAAGCCATCTGCCGATCTGAAGGGGAGTATGGAAAATCTGAATGGATAGCTTTTAGCCAAAGACATAGACGGGTGATAATAAGAAAAAAAATTGAGTCATAATCAGGTGTCTTCTGTTGGAAAATGAGATCATTTCGAAGGAGCCAAAGAGACCATGCCACTGAGAAGAACAACATCAACCATGCCTTCCTTTGAAAATTACCATGCACCATGGAAGACCATTGAGACCACATATCTGAGAAGCTCTTTGGGCAACACCAAACTAAACCCCACCATTTAATGATTTTGGACCAAATGAGCCAATGCTTATGGCAGTGAAGCAGAATATGGTCCACCGATTCTGCTTCAACAAGGCAAATAGGGCAATTTGATTCCGAGCTACTCAAGATACCTCTTCGAACCAACATACATCGGGTGTTGAGTCTGTTAATGATAGCCATCCAGCAAAAGATCTCTACCTTAGGAGGGACAATACCTTTCCAAAATCCAGCAAATGAGAAGGCATTGTTTGTGGAAGGCTTTGGACTCAACAATCCGCAGAGAGATTTCACTGAAAATCTTCCTGAATTATTGTCCTTCCAAATTAGTCTATCCTCTCCATCTTTGTCCATGAGTACTATTGATAGGATTGCATATAGTTGATCAAGCAAGCCAATGTTGCGCCCCCGTAGTGGACGTATCCATGAAAAAAACCAAATCCACTCATACCCTTCCCACATTCCCATCTTAGCAATGGTGGCATCTTTGTCATTGGATAATTGGAAAAGAGTAGGAAAGTGATCTGCTAAACAATGATTATTAAGCCAGCAATCAAGCCAAAACAAAGTTTTCTTGCCATTTCCGATAAGGACCAAAGATTGCTCATTCACAATATCCTGCAACTTATTATTTCTCACACAATGATTGACAATCCGAGACCATGTAGTTGCAGTTCCTGAAATAGGAGCTTGCAGCAGCAGATTAGAGCAATTGGTGTTGTAGATGCTTTTGATCACACCCTTCCACATACTTGATTCCTCCAACCTAAACCTCCATAACCATTTAAAGAGCAAAGCTGTATTTTTGTCCCTTAAAGAACCAATCCCAAGACCACCCGCATGTTTTGGAAGAGTAACAGTTGCCCAGCTAACATTGCATATTTTGTGCCTTTCCGCATTTCCAGACCAGAGGAAGGATCGAAGTTTCTGATCAATTTTGGAGGCTACCGTAGTAGGCATGGGGAACATAGATAGGTAGTAGATGGGGAGATTGTTGAGCACAGATTTAATCAAGCACAAACGACCCCCAATAGATAAGAATCTGCCTTTCCACGAAGCCAACCGATAACTGATATTGCGCAAAATAGGGTTCCACATTGTAGCTCTGCCCAAGTTTCCACCGATGGGGAGCCCAAGATACATGAGGGGCAACTGATCCTGCTTGCATCTGAGAAGCTGAGCTGTGAAGGTACATGTATGAGCTGCTACACCCACACCCACAATACTGCTTTTATGAAAATTGACCTTTAGCCCTGAGACAAGTTCAAAGCATAATAGGATACGTTTAATGTTCTGCATGCTATGAAGAGAGTCTGAGCTGAACATAAGGGTGTCGTCCGCAAACTGTAGGTGAGATATGACAAGCCCTGAATTGTTAATGTTTATACCCGAAGTCAAACCCAAATCACAGCCACGCTGCAACATACAACTCAAACCCTGGACTGCAATGTTGAAGAGAAACGGAGAGAGAGGGTCTCCTTGGCGTAGGCCTTTAGCTAAGCAGAACTCCTCCGTGGGAGACCCATTAACAAGCACAGACATTTTTGCCGTTGATATGCATTGCATTATCCACCCTCGCCATCTACTACCGAAGCCCATACTAGCCATGATGTCATTAATATATTCCCATAACACCGAATCAAAGGCTTTATGAAAATCTAGTTTGAAAAGATAAGCTTTACCCTTTTTCTTCTTGATGAAAGAAAGGACCTCATTTGCAATCAAGACGCTGTCTAAAATTTGCCTCCCTTTGATGAAAGCATTTTGATGATGAGAGATGACCTCTGGCATAACATGTTTTCAACCTAGTTGCAAGAATCTTTGAGAAAATCTTGTATAGGCTACCCACCAAACTAATAGGTCTGAAATCCGATAGCTTGATAGCACTTTTAATCTTTTGGAATAAGAGTAACGAAGGTGCTATTGATACCTGCAGGGAGGAGATTAGTCCGATAGAATTCATCAACCATCTGGATAATGTCCTGACCTATAATGTTCCATGCTTTTCTTGATGAAAAGAAAGTTAATACCATCAGGACCTGGGGCTTTATTTCCATCACAATCCCACACAGCTGCTTTAATCTCTTCTGAAGAAAATGGAAATTCAAGAGCAGCCGAGGAGGAAGACTTCAGCCTTGAGAATTCTAGTTTTGAACATGACGCTCTAGGTCTGTTCTGGTGGGAGTACAAGTTGCGGAAAAAGTGAAAGACAGCTAGCTTCACCTCATTTGGTTTAGATAGGATCTTTCCATCAACCTCCAAGCATGCAAGTTGATTCTTTTTCTGTCTTGTTGTAGCAGCTAAATGAAAGAATCGGGTATTTTTATCTCCAAGCTTACACCACTGAATTCTTGACTTCTGATGCCAGGCAGACTCTTGAGCTCTATACAGGATTTTGAGCTGGGAGGCAATGGATTTACTTCTAATCAGTTCATCAGTATTCAAGACCCTGCACTCATTTTGACGATCCATTAAGTCAGCTTCAAGTTCTAGTTCTTCAATTCTATCATTCATGTTTCCCACAGATGATTTACTCCATTGTCGACATCTCTCTTTCAACATCTTAAGAGCTGGGACCATTTTCCTTGTACCAGATTTGGAAACCGCGATTGAGCTCCAGAAGCTCTGAATCATAATCCTGAAATCAGACGCAAGCCACCAGTAATTCATGAATCGAAAAGGTTTCGAGCCCCAATTTGTATGATCTAGCAACAGATGCAAAGGCCTATGATCGGATGAATATTTTGAGAGACCAAATAAAGAGGAGGATGGGAAAGCCTGCAACCAATCCCCGAGAGAAATATTCTATCAATCCGGCTTGCCGCATTACCTCGAGACCATGTAAATTTTCTTCATTTAAGGGGAGCTCTATAAGATTACAATCATCAATGCAATTTTTTAAATCTTGACATGGAAGATGTGATTTGTGAGCCGCCTTTCCTATCTGATGGAAATAAGGTTTCATTAAAATCACCCGCAAGAACACCACGGCTTGCTAACACTATCCCTGAATGTAACAAGATAAGTCCACAGCTCATTCTTCAGGATCCCAATATTCGGAGCATATACAAAAGAGACTAGACAATCTAGATTGGATCGAGTGAAGGTGCCTTCGATATGCAAAAACACGGCCATTCATAGCAACAGAACATCCAGAGACACAAAATAGATTCGGATTCCAAATACATAAAATCCCCCTGAAAGGCCCAATGAGGGAACTACATACCAAGCCTTAGGATGACGACCCCATATAGCAGTAATAGTGAAATCATTCAAAGTTTCCAATTTTGTTTCCAAAATACCCAGGATATGAAGATTAAATTTTCTACCGAGATTCCTCAAACATCTCTTTTTTTCTCTGCCCCCTAATCCACAAAACATTCCATACAATTATACTACCCCATATAAGTGATTTCAAGAGACCATACCTTCAGACTATATACGGAAGCAAATCATGTCTTCTTCCTTAGGATCCACTCTTCCTGTTCTCGATCTAGAATCCCTGCAGAGTCTGAGTCATGAGTGTGCTATCGTCATGCCTTGGAGAATAGCTTTTCCAACTTCCCAGCAAGCAGTGGCTTCGGCCCAGTTATCAGAATGTGTAGGCTCATATGCTTCATCACCAACATTGGTGTCGGGTCTGTATCTTGAACTACTTGCCTCATCCTCACCAATCAATTCCTTACCAGATTTGATAATAGCATTTCTATTCTTTATCCCATTATCAGAAACTGAATATTCAACAATTACGGTCTCTGATTGCATACCGTTGTGGTTTCCCATATGACTTGATTTCCTCCTCCTAAGAGATTTTGTTCTGCGTGTGAGCTTTTTTGCGTGTTTTCTGTGGGATTTCCTGTTTCCTACTTCCAGAGCCGTAAGCTCATATGGATCAGCAATAGGAGTGATGAAGGTTGTAAAAGATGGCCCAATGCTTGTTGAATCACGATTGGTTTCCGATCCTATGCTTGAAGATTTCTGCTGTTTCTTACGGCCCATATTCTGTAGGAGTCCACTGTCATAAACGATATGTTGATCCAGCCCATCCTTAATAGGAAAGCAAGAAACATGTTGCACATCTACCTCTCCGCATGCACCTGAATCCACCTCGACACATACGAAAGGTACCAAGGCTAATCGATTATCAACTTCGGATGTACTCTCATTAGATAAACCTGCATGTCTACAAAATTCAGTAATTTCTGGGTAGAGGTACATCGGTGAAACTTCAGACCAGATGAGTGTGCTAGCAATCTGAGTTTGGGAGCCCAATAATCCGGTGAATTCATATTCAAATTCGGGTTTTTGCTTTGTCTCTATGTGAGTCGTTGCTGCTCTAGTAGTTTCCTCACAAAAATCATCTTCGTCGTCATCGGATAGCACAGTAGTTGAACACAATGATACATCCATAGAGTGTTTGATTGTTGTGAGAGAGGGGATAAACTAACCTTTGATTTCTTTCAAACTGACCTCAACCTGCACTCCATCGAGCTGAAGCAATACTTGATCATGTAAAGGTTCCAGCGTTGTGGTTCGAATAAGAACCCTAATACCTGATATGGACCCCTGACTAACACAGGAAGTGTCGTATCCTATAATATTTCCCCAGCTCTGAAGCAAAATATTGATACAGTTTTTGTTCCACCCTTCCATTGGCAAACCAAATATGGAGATCCAAGCAAATCTGTCATATGCTCTAGTCCTTGTTTCCCACTGTCTGAGATTGCTGAATAGTGAATGCAGCACAAATACTTTATTCATTTGTTCTTGCATTGAGGCTAACTGATCCACATAGGTAATAATCACCTGACTAGCTCCCAAAAAACGAAAGCTCATAGCTTTGACACTTGATTTTAAAACTGTTGCCTCCAGTGTTGCTAAATCCACATTTGGCAAGATATTTCCAACTAAGCTCCTATGCAACCATTCCTGATCCTCAACCGTGGAGTTGTACTGTATCATTCTCCTCGTCATTGTGCCCATATATTGTGGTTTAGATGTGAGTACCTCAGCAAAGGATCTATTATCTCTGAACATAAGTTGGGGTTTAATGAGGTGATGCAGGTTTGGATAGGGGTTTAGTAGGTGATGTTGTCGGGGGAGGTTTAGAGGATTGAAGCTTAGCTGGGTTCACTCTCAATTTATAGGAAATCGAACCATACTTTACTAGCTTGGTCACAAATAGCAATCACAGGCAATGGAGATAGTATGTCTACAAAACCAAAAGCGTCGGCCAAGAACTGTTTTTTCGTTTGGACAGAAATAATTTGATAACCTGGCCAACTTGCCGAAAGTCTTTTTCAGGTCTTGATATTCCACCCACGAGGGGAATCTCTCAAAAAACAATTTTAGATGGTCAGTACCAGTAGGGGTATTAACATGAGATGCCAGACTAAAAGTTTTTGTGGGCTGTTCAGATGGAAAGACAGGGGAGGCGACCTTGTTTGAAGGAAAAAAGACAGGATAATCTGATGGATTTAGGTGATGAGATGTTATTGTGGGTGGTTGAGGTAGGGTCTGAAGATGCGTGAGGACGGGCATAGGGGGGTGGTTTTTGATGGGGGGTGCAAAGGATTCAGACGGCATAATTTGAGATATTTCAATTGTATATCTGGTCTGGATGAGAACACAAGACAGTTGAATTTAGTATATTAGAAAAGGGTAATCTGACTATTAGGCTGTTGAGTGGGGGAGATTAGGGAGGAAGAAATGAGGCTGTGTGATGATGATTGGGTTGTGGGAAAAAGGAGGAAAATGAGTGATGGTCTTAGGGGAGGGGGAAACGGTGAGTCATATTTGTGATGGGGAGGCTGGTCTGGTTTACTGATTTGTTGTTGTTCAGCGTTGACTCTGTTGTGATTTGAAGATCTAAAGCAAGTTGAGCAAAGGTAGAAAACGAATACAACCTCAGATCAGCAACTGTCATCACCAAAAACCTCCACCCAGAAGACCTTAATTCTTCTCACTGGTCTGATGGAGGGTGAAGCTCCTCTCTTGCTTTCGAGTTCCCCTGCTCTGGACGAAGGGTCCTGTGCTGCTGGTTGGTTGGATCCAAGCCTTCTCTGTTTTCACCCGTGTTTCCTTACTCCTCTGCTCTCTGACGCTCCTCTCCCTGTGATTTCGTTCTTCTCTCTTTCATTTTCATTTTCATTTTCACTCTGGCTGTCTCTTTCATTTTCACACGAAGATCGAGAGCGAGAAAGAAAGGGAAGGATGCAACAGTCTCGAACAGCAGGAATGTATTTTCATTATTGAATTATGATGGGAAGATTGCATACGAAGACATCATTGGAGCAACCAATGATTTTGATGATGAGTATTGTGTAGGGATGGGTGGAACTGGAAGAGTTTACAAAGCAGAATTGCCATCAGGACAAGCACTTGCTGTAAAGAAAATTTGGTCCCTGGATGATGAGGAGGCCAAAGAGGAAAGTTTTAGGAATGAGATTCAAGTGTTGGCAGAAATCAGGCACAGGGACATAGTGAAATTTTATGGATTTTGTTCTCATGGAACAAACAAATTCCTTGTTTACGACTACATTGACAGGGGGGACTTAAGGGATGCCCTAAGCAATGACATACGAGCTGAGGAGTTAGACTGGAGCAAGCGGTGGAAATTGTGAGAAGCATAGCAAATGCTTTATCCTACTTGCATCATGACTGCAGACCTCCAATCAGTCATCGAGATATATCAAGCAAAAATGTTCTATTGGACAATGAATTCAAAGCCTACCTCTCCGATTTCGGCACTGCCAGGTTTCTGAAGCCTAATTCCTCAAATTGGACAGCAGTTGCCGGCACATGCGGATACATTGCTCCAGGTAAGATTTTCGCGCACCATAGTCCTCGTTTATTCCTTTCCTGTTTCATTTGGAAGAAATTCATGATTCAGCAATTAAGATTACAGATTTTCTTATCTCGTGGGCTGCAGAGCTAGCTTATACAACGAGGATGACTGAAAAATGTGATGTCTTTAGCTTTGGTGTTCTAGCTCTCGAAATAGTAATGGGAAAGCATCCAGATGAGCTTATTTCCACTCTGCAATCATCCACTGATCAACAAGAGATAGAGCTAAAGAATGTGTTAGATCCACGTCTGCCCCCTCCAGCAGCTCAACGGATTGAAAAGGAAGTGGTGTCTGTAGTGATGCAAGCATTTTCATGCCTCAAGGTCAATCCTAACTTTCGGCCAACCATGCATGATGTTACCAATGCACTCTCGAAAGCTCAAAGCCATTTTCACTTGCCATAGAGGGAGTTGCAGATGTGTTCTTCGATCAAGCTCATCATGAGAAACACATATTGTTATCATTAGGCATGTTGTATCTATCAAGCATAAATTAGGAAAGTTCATGCTCTACATGTACATTGTATATGTATCACTTGCTGTATCCATGCTTCAAATTTCCAATCCATTAATAACAAAATAAAGGCTTAATGGCTAAATATATCCATTAATTACTTCATTATATATATATATATATATTAAGCCATTAACCTCAAAATAAAAAATAGCAAATGCAAATTTTAAAAGAAAAAAAAGGCAAATCAATAGTAAATCAAATTATCAAACACTTGATGTTGGTATACAATTGATTACAAATATCGCTATAAACTGCGCAAATTATACTGAACCCCAGTCAACTCAATACACAAAATTTTGAACACTAAAAGATCGACGCATAGTTAGAATCTGAATATAAGTGCTCAAAATCTTGATCACTGTCACACTTTCTTCTTCTTCTTCTGTTCTTTCTATTTCAAGTAAATATACACTGCAAGGACGAAGGAGCCCTTCTCAAGAGTCGCACATGTGCCCGCATAGATCAATATTCACTCTGTTCGAATACAGAAATAAGGCCATTTCCTCCTCTTGAATCTGGATAGAATTGAGAGAACCTGAATCGCCCTCACAGTTTCTTCTTTTTGATCTTTCATTTCAAGCATATATCTTGTGAGCCTCACATAGCAAGAACAGTATAAAACCTCGTATTCAACATGAACAAGACTAAAAGGCATGAACAGTGACCAGTGACAGCATGAACAAGACTAAAAGGCATGAACAGTAGACATGAATTATAATTCACGTCTACTGTTCATGCATGAACAGTGACGCCGAAGAAGAAGAGGAAGGTGAGCGGACCACCTGGCGTGGCGGCGATGGCTGGCTGGAGGAGGAGGACCTGAAGCTGGTGGTGGAAACGGCGGTGGAGTTGGCTGGAGCGGCTGCGGCTGCAGCTGGAAGAGGAAAAAAAAGAAGAAAATTTGCAGCAGGAAAAGGGAGGAAGGCTGGTTTTTTGGCTTACTTTGGACTCGATTTCCTCCTCCCTCAGAGCACGCAATTCTCCTATTTATAGGGATGGAAAGAGAGTAATCTTGTCGTTAACGGGGAAAAAGTCTCAGCCCTTGATTCGACTCGAGGAATCCAAGCCGTTGGTTCAAAGTGTGCACCTCGAACTGCAAAATTTGGCAATCCAAGGCTGCAGACTGCCCGAGGGTGCCACTTTGGGCCAATAAACGGAGCCGTTTCCAAGATTGTCGACCCGACCGGAGCACTCCACGAGATAAAGGGATTTTAGGTGAACATTTCGGTGCATGCCTTGTCGGATTTGGGGAACAAACGAGGTAGAAAATGCGCCTGGAAGTCTGCCACTCGGGAAGCTTCACGAGGAAGATGATGAACAGTAACCCGTTTTTTTTTTTTTTTTTTTTTTTTTTTTAAGCAAAGTCGTTTTGGGTTAAAATTTGGGATCTTTTCTGATTTTCAATTTAGTCCTCTATAGTGCCAGCCTTTATTTTATTTTTTGATTTTTATTTTGAAAATTTGGGGAATAACCCAAAATTGGGTTATGACAGTTGCCCCCCTCTTTATAATGCTTACGATAGAAAGTCTCGTAGGAGACTTTAGATAGTAAGCATTGTAAAGAAGAAAAAGGGAAGATTTTTTTTTTTTTTTTTTTTTGAAAATTCAAAGATTTTGAAATGGTCGAATTGTCATGGGTGACCTACCCGGGTGAAAAACACAAAGATGTTTTAAAGTGGTGAAAAATACAGAAATTTTTGAAAGTTGTGAGAAATGCGAAGATTTCTCAAAATGATGAAAAATACAGAGATTTTTCAAAGTGGTGAAAAATGCAAAGATTTTTCAAAGTGGTTTTGCTGTAATGGGCAACCGACCCAAGATGGAAAGGTTTTGAAAAATACAGAGATTTTTCAAAGAGGTGAAAAATACAGAGATTTTTCAAAGTGGTGAGAAATACGAAGATTTCTCAAAATGGTTTTATTGTTATGGGCAACCGGCCCAGATGAAAGGTTTTGAAAAATACAAAGATTTTTTCAAATAGGTGAAAAATTGCAGAGATTTTTCAAAGTGGTGAGAAATGCAAAGATTTCTCAAAATGATGAAAAATGCAAAGATTTTTCAAAGTGGTTTTGTTGTAATGGGCAACCGGCCCAAGATGGAAAACGAAAAGAGTTTTCAAGGTGGTGAAAAATGCAAAGATTTTTCAAAGTGGTTTTGTTGTAATGGGCAACCGGCCCAAGATGGAAAGTGATGAAAAATGCAAAGATTTTTCAAAGTAGTAGAGAAATACGAAGATTTCTCAAGATGGTGAAAAATTTTGGAGGTGGTGAGAAATGCAAAGATTTCTCAAAATGGTTTTATTGTTATGGGCAACTGGCCCAAATTGAAAAAGTTTGAAGGTGGGGAAAAATGTAAGGATTTCTCAAAATGATGAAAAATGCAAAGATTTTTCAAAGCGGTGAAAAATACAAAGATTTTTCAAAGTGGTGAGAAATGCGAAGATTTCTCAAAGTGGTTTTGTTGTAATGGGCAACCTGCCCAAGTGGAAAGGTTTTGAAAAATACAAAGATTTTTCAAAGTGGTGAGAAATGCAAAGATTTCTCAATATGGTGACAAATGCAGAGATTTTTCAAGGTGGTTTTATTGTTATGGGCAACCGGCCCAAATGGAAGATGAAAAGAGTTTTAAAAGAGGTCTGATCATAATGGGTGACCTGCCCGGGCGAAAAGACAAAATATCTTAAAGGGACGACATGATAGGACTCGATGGGGAACGAGGGCTGAAGAGCACACTCGAAAGGAGGTAGGGTTAGAAAAACACACTACCTAAGAGGTGAGTGCTCCAAGGCGCACTTTAAAGGAGATAGGGTTGAAAAACGCACTACCTAAGGGGTTGATGGCTCGAAGGAGCTCTTAAAAGGAGGTAAGGTTGGAACACGCACTACCTAAGGGGTTGATGGCTCTAAGGCGCACTCAAAAGGAGGTAAGGTTGGAAAACGCACTACCTAAGGGTGATCGAGGGCTCAAAGGTGCACTCGAAAAGAGGTAAGGAGGTAAGGTTGGAAAACGCACTACCTAAAGTGGTTAGGGCTCAAAAGAGCATTCAAAAGCAGGTAAGGTTAGAAAACTCACTACCTAAAGTGGTCGAAGGCTCTAAAGCGCACTCAAAAGGAGATATGGTTAGAAAACGCACTACCTAAGGTGGTTGATGGCTCTAAGGCGCACTTAAAAAGAGGCAAGGTTAGAAAACACACTACCTAAGGTGGTTGATGGCCCTAAGGCGCACTTAAAAGGAGATAGGGTTGGAAAACGCACTACCTAAGGTGGTTGATGGCCCTAAGGCGCACTTAAAAGGAGATAGGGTTAAACGCACTACCTAAAGTGGTTGAAGGCTATAAGACGCACTAAAAGGGAGGTATGGTTAGAAAACACATTACCTAAGTTGTGAGTGCTCCAAGGCGCACTCTAAAAAAGGCAAATAGGGCTAGAAAGCACACTACACAAGAGGTGAGGGCTCGAAGGAGCTCTCAAAAGGAGGTAGGGTTAGAAAACTCACTACCTAAAGTGGTTGAAGGCTCTAAAGCGCACTCAAAAGGAGGTATGGTTAAACGCACTACCTAAGGTGGTTGATGGCCCTAAGGCGCACTTAAAAGGAGAGGTAGGGTTGGAAAACGCTCTACCTAAGAGGGTTAGGGGCTCTAAAGCACACTTAAAAAGGAGGTGATGGTGAGACACCGATCTATCAAGGATGAAAGAAATGCATCATGATTAATATATGCATGTATACTCACCTAAGAAGTATAGGTCCCCTTTTCTTCATGGAGTTCTCCTTTTCTCAAAAGTTTGAGTCTCTAATAGTAAGCTTTGATGGCTTTTGTCCCCCTTGCTTACTCGAGAAATATCTTACGATCTTTGCCTCCAGGAAAGACTTGATGTCGTCATTTCTTTGTTCTCCGCCCCTTTTATCTTAAGGGTTGCCAATTTTGCCCAATAGTTTCTTTGAAAGGGAACCATGGAGCCAGCCCTACCAGATGTTTTTGATGGCCCCCTAGTCTGATCATGCCCCCAAGTATTCAATTCAGGTTTGGGGATGAGGCTATATGAAGGAAGGTTTGACAAGGAGTCGTTTTCATGCAGAATTTTTGGAATTTCAAAGCTATTCCAGACACAGAAATCATTTTAACATCGATTCAAAGCGAACTCATTCTGAAGAAATTCAAGTGATTCCTATGGAGAGGTTTTCAGAAGTGATGAAAACTTTTTTGTTTTGATTTTGGTGAAAAAAAAAAAAATATGAAGTGACATTTTGGTTGGTCACAAAAAGTTGAAATTTCAATTTGAGGGTTATTGAGAACCGTTTTCAAAGCATTCATTTTATTTGCATGAATAATGATTTTGTTTTGCATGAGAAAGCACCGCCTACCGATCCAGATTGCTTGCCTTTGATCAGAAAGGGCTTGATTAGGCACGTAATGTAGGCTTGGGCTATTGGCTATGAAGAAAATGATATATGTAGGCTCGAAAGGTGTTTAAGGGACTTTAAGACTAAGGATCACAAGTGCTTATATCCCCAAACTCTTTTGTTCATACATTCCTGGACCTTGTAATGGATTTGTAAAATGGTCCATGGTGCCCCCCAGTGTTGGGCTTGGGCTCTTTCTCTTTGTTTTTGTTTTCTTCATTGGATTTTGAGCACATTGCATTGACCTTGTTTTTTTTTTTTTTTTTTTTGCTCAAAATTTTTGGATCTTTTGGATTTTTCTTCATGCCCCCTAGCTTTGATTGGGCACCTTTGATGATTGAGAAATTTCTTTTTATGCCCCCCAGTTTTGTTTGGGCACTTTCATTGTTGAAGACTTTTTCATGTCCCCAAGAGTTATTTGGGCACTTTCAATCATTATGGATATTTTGCACTTGCCCCCCAGTGTGGGTGCGATCCTAGCCAATGTTATTTTTCAAGAAAAAATTATTAGGCTCAAAAAGGGACTGCAAAGGATATATTTTAGCATTGTGAAAAGATTATCAAAGATGGCTTTCTTCATCTCAAATGCATGCATTAGGATCGGGTAAGCCTTGCTTTCATGCGAGTATGCAGAGTGATTTCTCATTATTCATGCAAGTAAAACCCAACTTTTGGAGTCACTTCATGGTGTTTTTTTTTTTTGGTTTTCTAGGTGTATGGTTACCTCTCTAAGGAATCACCTGAATTTCCAGAACTCGTTTGTTTCAGACAAACATCAACATGATTTCTGTTTTGGACTAAACTTTGAATTCCCAAAAATCCTTGTGAAAACATGCACAATTTTGGAAGAAAGGGGAAACACGCCTAAAGATTTTTGGCGCAATGGTTTCATGCTTAAAGGTTATGCTCAAAGTGTTATTTGCATGAAACAACAAAAAAGAAGGCATGTGATGAACACAACAAAAACACATGATCTTATTAACAAGACAAGCTCAATAGACAGGGAAAGTCTTGTGGAATTTTGAGCCAAATTACCAACAAGACTAAAACGAGTTAAAACAAACATGATCAAACAAAAATGCAATAATTGGGTAGGCTCCATCTTCCCATTCTATAGCAGAACTTTGTCCTCTATCCTCAAAAGTGCACATTGCCTTCTTCACACCTTGCTCTTGCCATTGGTGCTTTGAGGTTTCTAGAGCATTCCGCCTTTAGTGCATTCATCGATCCACTACCTGAAGCATGATTGGGTAGAGGGTTCGAAGTTATGTTTGGAGTTCCTTCGAGGGTGACCCATCCGACTTTAATCAGATGCATAAGCCTCTTCTTAAAGGCACTGCAAGTATGAATGTTGTGTCCCGCGGCGCCAGCATGGTATTCGCAAGTAAGGTCGGGCTTGTACCAATTGGGGTAAGGTGGTTGTAAAGGTGTCAAGGGTTCAGGAGCTATATGCCCAATGCTCAGTAGCTTTTGATACATCTCATTTAAGGGCAATGGTAATGGAGGTAATTGTTCTTGGGTTTTTTGGTGTTTGGTTTGAAACTCAAGTTTTCTGGTAGGAAATGAAGGGTTGAAATTGATGTTGCAATTTGGGGTGAAGTGTGGTAGTTTTTTGGAATGGGTTTTTCCTACCCATTGTAACCACCTTCAACATAGTCGACCTCTTTCATTTTACCCTCAAAGCCTCTTTTCTCAGTGGGCACAAATATTCTACCACTTTTTACCCCTTGCTCAATGCGCTCAGCTACTGCCACAACATCAGTAAATTGCTGGGCCGAACTACCCATCACATGCTCGTAGTATGGGTCCTTGAGTGTATTGGCGAACAGAGTGACCATCTCTTTATCTAGGAGCGGAGGATATATTTGAGCAGCTAGGTCTCTCCATCTTTGAGCATATTCCCTTATGCTTTCCTTGTCCCTTTTCTCTAGATTGGAGAGACTGGTTCTATCAGGAGCAATGTCCATATTGTACTTATATTGCTTGACAAAAGCATCCACCAAGTCTTTCCATTTTTGGATCTTTGTGTTGTCCAATCTCATGTACCAACTTAATGCTGCCCCACTTAAGCTATCCTGGAAAAAGTGCATCAGTAGTTTTTCATCATGTACTACTTCTGCCATTTTGTTGCAGTAGGATTTGAGATGAGTCATGGGGCATTGCGTTCCGGTATATTTGATGAGTTCAGGAACACAGAACTTTTTTGGGACAACCACATTTGGGACTAGACACATTTCTTGCTGCCGTACTGGATCGTTACAACTCTACCCCTTCAATGGCTCTAATTCGAGCTTCCAACGCCGCCATTTTATCTTGACCAATGCCATCAGATGACTTGGTCTTGTGAGACTCATTGGCCAATGGATCTATGACTACAGGGGCTGGTGCTGATGGCGTTGCGTGCACAAATGCTGGATTGTGTGGAGGTTCTTGACCATGTTCACTCATTGTTTCTTCGGGTTGAGTCATAGTAGGTCGGTTGGAAGGACCTTCAACAGAGGCATTTCTAAGTGCATGCTCGAGTAAGCTAGTGAGGCGAGCCACGCTTGCTTTCAGAGACTCTAACTCTTCTTGGAAATGGGCATCACGGTGAGCACGCTCTTCACCTTCCATGTTTCTTGCTCGGAGTCGAGTGTTGTAGACTCTTTGGGGACCTATATTTCAACCTGGCGTATGTATGCATGTTATTTACAATGGATGGATGTATGTGTGTGGATGCAAATGCATGTACATGCACATTTGGTATTTAAGGGAATAAACCCATGCACAAATGAATAACAAGAGAGTTCATGCTCTAAAGGAAGGTTCTAGGTCATTACATGATGGGTAGGCATTCTACCTGGTCTTGAAAAGGTCTATGAACTGCCCAGTGACCACCTCACGTGAAGGCAGTGTAGGGGTTTACAAGGAATGGTTGAGGCACAGTGTGACTGCCATTACCAAGTAAACACTCAGCTCATAGTTGGATGTTTCACGAATCTGAACCCCGACTGAAAGTCATGAGGCAGACCGCTACTCCCCACCTAACCTAGAATTGGGTTTATTCGCAAAATTAAAATGCATGCTAAAGCAGTAAAAATGCGAGCTGAAATTAAAGACCAACAAAAGGAAAAAAATCAAACAATCAATGCTTAGTCCGACCAGACATGGCAGTCCCCAGCGGAGTCGCCATTCTGTCGCACGTCAAAATCCGCGCGGCTTCCGCTGGCGATTTGTTTATTATTTGCGTTTTGCTTGGTTCGTTGGAGTCGCCACCTAGTATCATGGTCACTAGGAACCTATGGTCTGCGAGAGTCTGAGTAAGGGACTGGTTGTGCAAGGGGAAGACGCATCACCCCCAGTGCACCCTACCTAAGGTAAGCTGCAATGTTGTTTGATTGTTTTTTTTTTTTAGGTCGAATTTCTATTCGTTGGTCTCTCTAAGGTTCAAGGCAGATCTCCCCTCGTGAGGAAGTCTCTACCTTATTCGGTTAAATCCTAACCATTCTAAAGTCTTAATTTTAAAATTTCTTTTATTTACACCTTGTATCTTTAATAATCGAGGATGTACATTATCGCGTAATTTTACACCCCACAAATATTAAAGTCTACTTCCGGATCCTTGAAAAAAAAGGATTGGAAAAATATTTTTGACATGTTGGCCAAATCCTAATGGATAAATCATAAACTGGTTACGATATCCATTTTATTTTTTAAAGACATGAAAAAGATGCAATTTTTCATTTTTTTGTATTTTTTGTTTTGAAAAATATGCTTGGAAAAATTTTAGAATCTGGCCGTATGCAATAAAATATTTTTTTCTTTTTGATTTTTTTTTTTTTTTAAATATTTCAATAAAAACCGGGTATTTTAATACCGGACTTGTATCTTACAATGTAAGTATACAACCCAATATTAAGCAAACTTGGTGGGAAAATATTTGAGAAAACCACAATTTTTAAAATGATTTTTTTTGAATATTTTTGAAAAAAAAAAAGAAAAAAGGAATAAAAAACTAAAAGCATGAACAGTGACCAGTGACAGCATGAACAAGACTAAAAGGCATGAACAGTAGACATGAATTATAATTCACGTCTACTGTTCATGCATGAACAGTGACGCCGAAGAAGAAGAGGAAGGTGAGCGGACCACCTGGCGTGGCGGCGATGGCTGGCTGGAGGAGGAGGACCTGAAGCTGGTGGTGGAAACGGCGGTGGAGTTGGCTGGAGCGGCTGCGGCTGCAGCTGGAAGAGGAAAAAAAAGAAGAAAATTTGCAGCAGGAAAAGGGAGGAAGGCTGGTTTTTTGGCTTACTTTGGACTCGATTTCCTCCTCCCTCAGAGCACGCAATTCTCCTATTTATAGGGATGGAAAGAGAGTAATCTTGTCGTTAACGGGGAAAAAGTCTCAGCCCTTGATTCGACTCGAGGAATCCAAGCCGTTGGTTCAAAGTGTGCACCTCGAACTGCAAAATTTGGCAATCCAAGGCTGCAGACTGCCCGAGGGTGCCACTTTGGGCCAATAAACGGAGCCGTTTCCAAGATTGTCGACCCGACCGGAGCACTCCACGAGATAAAGGGATTTTAGGTGAACATTTCGGTGCATGCCTTGTCGGATTTGGGGAACAAACGAGGTAGAAAATGCGCCTGGAAGTCTGCCACTCGGGAAGCTTCACGAGGAAGATGATGAACAGTAACCCGTTTTTTTTTTTTTTTTTTTTTTTTAAGCAAAGTCGTTTTGGGTTAAAATTTGGGATCTTTTCTGATTTTCAATTTAGTCCTCTATAGTGCCAGCCTTTATTTTATTTTTTGATTTTTATTTTGAAAATTTGGGGAATAACCCAAAATTGGGTTATGACAATCAGGACAAGCACTTGCTGTAAAGAAAATTTGGTCCCTGGATGATGAGGAGGCCAAAGAGGAAAGTTTTAGGAATGAGATTCAAGTGTTGGCAGAAATCAGGCACAGGGACATAGTGAAATTTTATGGATTTTGTTCTCATGGAACAAACAAATTCCTTGTTTACGACTACATTGACAGGGGGGACTTAAGGGATGCCCTAAGCAATGACATACGAGCTGAGGAGTTAGACTGGAGCAAGCGGGTGGAAATTGTGAGAAGCATAGCAAATGCTTTATCCTACTTGCATCATGACTGCAGACCTCCAAATCAGTCATCGAGATATATCAAGCAAAATGTTCTATTGGACAATGAATTCAAAGCCTACCTCTCCGATTTCGGCACTGCCAGGTTTCTGAAGCCTAATTCCTCAAATTGGACAGCAGTTGCCGGCACATGCGGATACATTGCTCCAGGTAAAGATTTTCGCGCACCATAGTCCTCGTTTATTCCTTTCCTGTTTCATTTGGAAGAAATTCATGATTCAGCAATTAAGATTACAGATTTTCTTATCTTGTGGGCTGCAGAGCTAGCTTATACAACGAGGATGACTGAAAAATGTGATGTCTTTAGCTTTGGTGTTCTAGCTCTCGAAATAGTAATGGGAAAGCATCCAGATGAGCTTATTTCCACTCTGCAATCATCCACTGATCAACAAGAGATAGAGCTAAAGAATGTGTTAGATCCACGTCTGCCCCCTCCAGCAGCTCAACGGATTGAAAAGGAAGTGGTGTCTGTAGTGATGCAAGCATTTTCATGCCTCAAGGTCAATCCTAACTTTCGGCCAACCATGCATGATGTTACCAATGCACTCTCGAAAGCTCAAAGCCATTTTCACTTGCCATAGAGGGAGTTGCAGATGTGTTCTTCGATCAAGCTCATCATGAGAAACACATATTGTTATCATTAGGCATGTTGTATCTATCAAGCATAAATTAGGAAAGTTCATGCTCTACATGTACATTGTATATGTATCACTTGCTGTATCCATGCTTCAAATTTCCAATCCATTAATAACAAAATAAAGGCTTAATGGCTAAAATATATCCATTAATTACTTCATTATATATATATATATATATATTAAGCCATTAACCTCAAAATAAAAAAATAGCAATGCAAATTTTAAAAGAAAAAAAAGGCAAATCAATAGTAAATCAAATTATCAAACACTTGATGTTGGTATACAATTGATTACAAATATCGCTATAAACTGCGCAAATTATACTGAACCCCAGTCAACTCAATACACAAAATTTTGAACACTAAAAGATCGACGCATAGTTAGAATCTGAATATAAGTGCTCAAAATCTTGATCACTGTCACACTTTCTTCTTCTTCTTCTGTTCTTTCTATTTCAAGTAAATATACACTGCAAGGACGAAGGAGCCCTTCTCAAGAGTCGCACATGTGCCCGCATAGATCAATATTCACTCTGTTCGAATACAGAAATAAGGCCATTTCCTCCTCTTGAATCTGGATAGAATTGAGAGAACCTGAATCGCCCTCACAGTTTCTTCTTTTTGATCTTTCATTTCAAGCATATATCTTGTGAGCCTCACATAGCAAGAACAGTATAAAACCTCGTATTCAACTCCAAAAACTTCTTCCCGCCTCAAACATTACAGTTTTCTGTGTTTCATTTCCTCTCATTTACACCTGATCAAAGCAAGGATCCTTCTGTTGAGTCTTTCTTTGTCTTTTGCTTTTTTGCAGAAATACTTTGCGGCCTACGTGATTCTTCTTTTACCAGTTTATAGGTGGAAGGATAATCTTGGGGCACGAAAGAAAAATTGTCACTGTATCTATCAGGAAACATGCAGAGAATCTGCTCAAATCACCACAAAGAAGGAATAACAGAAAATCATGGCACAGACTCCGCAATCAACGCTATATTTTGAAACGTAAAATCTGCAGCTGTATATTATAATAGCACAGTTTTAGCATTACCATTGATTTGTTTCCAAAACAGACTCCACGCTGCTGTATATATATTGCACACAATAATTATCAATAAGATGTGGTGAATTATTGGTGTTCAGGTTTTTATTTTTAACATGGGTTTTTGGCCAGCTTACGTGCAACTCGACTAAATCCTGCGGGCCCTAAAGTTAACGATTATGTAAGTCTCCAGTGATCCTGAGGTTTGTGAGACTCAAACTGATGATTTCTAGAGAGCAAACTTGAAACCTAGTTAATTAAACTACACCCCTCTGATTAGCATCTTGTATTGAACTTAATTTCCACGTAAAAGTGTTTGGTACGCTAGAGTAGCACTTTCACTTGCATTCGAGTCAGTCTGGCTATGAATGAGATGACCAGTTACAATGCTAACACAAGAAAAAGACTATTCTTAACACCGATAAGAATCCTCT
The DNA here is from genome assembly GCF_005239225.2 of Populus alba. Classification (NCBI taxonomy): domain Eukaryota; kingdom Viridiplantae; phylum Streptophyta; class Magnoliopsida; order Malpighiales; family Salicaceae; genus Populus; species Populus alba. Next base: position 1,288,676 of record NC_133299.1, read on the forward strand.
GTCCAATTACGACTGGCACCGAATCGTTACACCATTGCGACCCACCAAAGTGTACTTGAGGAAAAAAAACCGGACACGGTCTTATGCATCAACGAATCACTTTCCTTTTCTTTTTTTTTTTGGTTTGGTTCGTGTGGTCCACAGACTAATTTTGGAGAAGTCCACAACGTCAATGCTTTGAGTGTGAATCGGGACAGTGCTAAGAAATGTAGGATCGATGAATTTGAATAGAATATCAAAAGATCTTAATCATTTGAAATTCAATAAAAAAAAATTGAATATATTAATGGTCATCGGTATTGTCTCTAGACAACCCAATAATTCTTTCACGGGAGAGGATATATATATATATATATATATAACATGGGTGGTGGAACATTTCGGAAAGCTAAATTATAAGGAAAAGTCAATCAATTTAAAATCTTCAAAGAAATGTAAATTGTAATATTCAAATTAGGAACTTGTATGTGTGTGTATATAACATGGCAGTGGACCATTTTCAAAAGCTAAATTATGAGGAGAAGTCAGTCAATTTACTATCTCCAGAGAAATATAAATTGTAATATTCGAATCAAGAACATGTATGTGTGTACATATATATTCCGAAAGCAAAATTACGAGGAAAAAGTCAGTCAATTTAAAATTTTCAGAGAAATATAAATTATAATATTCAAATCAAGAACGTGTGTGTGTGTGTGTGTATAGCATGGGTGGTGGACCATTTCTGAAAGCAAAATTATGAGGAAAAGTCAATCAATTTAAAATCTCCAGAGAAATATAAATTGTAATATTCGAATCAAGAACGTGTGTGTGTATACATATATATTCAATCAATTTAATATATATATATATATATAACATGGGTGGTGGACCTTTTCCACAAGCTAAATTACGAGGAAAAGTCAATCAATTTAAAATCTCCAGAGAAATATAAATTGTAATATTCGAATCAAGAACGTGTGTGTGTATACATATATATTCCGAAAGCTAAATTACGAGGAGAAGTCAGTCAATTTAAAATTTTCAGAGAAATATAAATTATAATATTCAAATCAGGAACGTGTGTGTGTGTGTGTATAACATGGGTGGTGGACCATTTCTGAAAGCTAAATTATGAGGAAAAGTCAATCAATTTAAAATCTTCAAGAAAAATGTAATGGTAATATTTGAATAAGGAACATACTCGCCTCCTAATTAATTGATCTTTACTATTTGATTATTGTCAATTGAGTTTACTAGTACATTTTTAAGGAGAAGAAAAGAAAAGAAAAGTTGTTGGAATAAGAAGGCAAAAACCAACCAATACATTTAGGATACTTACTAAATTCTATAAAAAAAGAAAATTAAAAGTTAATTTAAAATATTAAATAACTTTAAAGAAGTTAATGACTCTTAACAATTGATTCAATCGGACTCTAACAAAGAAAATATATTGATGTCCCTCCTAACTTTAAAGCAATATTTATCTTTTTTTAATCCTGAGAGGTGTAACTTAACTGATCAGGTTCTAAGTTTGCTCCTTAAATGTCACTAGTTCGAGTCCCACAAGCAACATGGCCACTATAGACTTACATGGTCGTTAATTTCAGGACATGTAGGATTAGCTAAAATACACACAAGCTGGCTTAGACATCCAAGTTAATTAAACAAAAAATTCAAAGCTGTGTAATGATTTGTATCATTCTATCTTTTTCTAAATTTGATAAAGAGAGGTTCGAAATGAAACATCTTGAGAGAAACAAGAGACTAACAAAATCCTAGTTGAAAGTTGTAGCCACAAGTTTGTCTAGACTTCCCAATCAACGTCCACTCTGCCTTCCTTAAACCCAAGGATGGCAACTATTGCCGTTCTAGACCCGGTACAAACTATCTACTTCTATGGACCATTAGAGTTTGAATTTTTTTTTTTTTTTTATTAATGTGATGTCTTTATTAGCTTATATACATTTTGATTAATTTTCTTATTCGTAGCTGTGTTAACTTGCTTCTCGTATTGAGCTTAATTTCCAAGTAAAAGTTTTTGGTACGCCAGAGTAGCACTTTCACTTGCTTTCGATCGAGTCAGTCTGGCTTGCTTAATAGGATCGATGAATTTGAACAGAATATCAAAAAATCTTAATCATTTCAAATTCAATAAAAAAAAAAATTGAATATATTAATGGTCATCGGTATTGTCTCTAGACAACCCCAATAATTCTTTCATGGAAGAGGATACTTTATATATATATATAGTTTTTCTTTTTTTCACTTACTTTGCACATGTATTATTTAACTATATATTTAATATTAGTTTTTTTAACTAATCTTTCATGAATTGATTTAATAGTTAATAGTTTGAAAAACAAAGCTCATATATACCTATTATAAGAGCTAATGAAAATAATCATTAGAATTTTTGTATAATTGAAAGGATAAAGAGATTTCATTTTTTTTTTCCTTACAATCTATGTAAGCAATAGTTTCAATTAAAAAAAGACACTCATATTGTCATTATTATTTAAAAATAAAATTTGTTTGATTTTATGATGAAAAAAATATAATTAAATATAAAATAAAATATATGGCGGATCTTAATCTAAATTTTCTTAAATTATTGTTTTTATTTGAGTAATTATTTCTAGTAATATATATAATTGAAAACTCTTGAAAAACCTCTAAAAAAATAAAACTTGATAAAGAAAATAGATCTCACATATTAATATTATTAATTTGATATTATAAAATAAAAGCACTCCAAGCAAAACTACTATTATATTACAATATTCGTGTTTTGTCTAAATTGTTTTTGAAATAAAATCTATATATGTGAGCTATATATATATATTGAAGATATAGTCAAATATATAATTTTTTTTACGACTTTTTGATTGAGTCTTTTGGAAAATTAGTAGATTCTATTAAAACTTACAAATCATTTAATCTAAAGTCAAATAATCTTATTAGTTTCAAATCCAATGAATTTTATAATTTTCTAAATCTTGATGTAATTTTAGTATAATCTAATAAATTTTTATTCAATTTTATTATTTTAGGAATATTCAATCATTGGCTTTTGTTTAACCTATTATTAACTATTTTTAGAGTTTTGATAGCCAAAATTTAGTGTCAATAAGGTAATAATATATAGGTAATGAGTGATTTAATATGATTATTTTATATTATTTAAAAACTTTTGTGATTAAAAAATAAACATAAAACAGAAAGACAAATTAATTTAAGTTTGAAGAAATTATATTAATGTTTTAGCTTGTACCTTTTTATAGTTGACTTAACATATTAGTCTTGAATGTCAAATAAAAAATACAAATCCTTTCCATATATGGAGTATAAGTATTTTTAAGTGAAAAATAAAATAATCTTCTTATATGGAGTTAAAGAATTTTAATTAGAAATAAATCATTTCCTTGTATGGAATGGAGTCTTTTTATTTTATTTTTTTATGATTTGTTTTAATGTAATACAATATATTTAGTAATAACTAATAAAACCTTATCATGGATATATAGTTAATAAATCATCCCTGTTTTTTAATTTGTAACACCACACACATTTTTTACCTAGATTTCGAGTCACTGCCTGTATAAAGAAAGGTGCATGAATGGTTTTATAAGTATATGCTTCATTAATTACAAGTACTACACACACCTCAACCATGGCCTGCTCCAGCAAATGTCTGTCACTGCTTGAACTGCTCAGTTTTTGGTGTCTAATGTCATTTGTTCAAGCAAAGCCAGATGCAGAAGCTATGGCTCTTCTGAGATGGAAAGAAACCCTCAATCAATCCTTTCTCCGGTCCTGGACCCTGGAGCCGAACAATGGGAACTTGACCAGCCATAGCCATAGCCACTGCAAGTGGTTTGGAATTTCTTGCAACAAAGATGGCAGCATTACATCAATAAACCTACAAGGTGCACTCTTTGGAGGTAATCTCAGTAACTTAGATTTCTCCTCATTTCCTAGCCTTGTTTCACTCAATCTTAGTAACAACAATCTTACAGAGCACATTCCACCACAGCTTGGTATGCTCTCAAAACTAGCCTACCTTAATCTCTCAATGAATTATCTATCCGGTTTTCTTCCTGTTTCCCTTGCTAACCTCACACAAATTTCATTACTCTACATGGGAAATAACTTGATCAGTGGTGAGCTAGACCAACGTTTATTCTCCAACTGGACTAAGCTTCAATATCTAGAGTTCCAGAACAACAATTTCACAGGAATGATTCCACCAGAAATAGGGCATCTTACAAATCTCAAAGAGCTAGCTTTGTCAAATAATCGATTTCATGGTGTGATTCCTTCTGAAATAGGAAATCTCAAAAGTTTAAAAGCTTTGGCCTTACATGTCAACCATCTTAGTGGTCCTGTCCCTCCATCTTTTGGTAACCTGAGTGAGTTAACCACTTTGTTTTTACACCAGAATAAGCTTTCAGGACCCTTTCCTCGTTGTTTGCTTAGTTGCGAGAAGCTAGGCGATTTGCGGTTATTTGACAATCAACTCTCAGGTACAGTGCCTAAAGGGTTAGCAAATCTCTCTCTACATGAAGTTCATCTTAGTATAAACAACTTCTCTGGCCCCTTGCCAGAATTCTGTCAAAAAGCTCCACTTCAATATTTCACTGCAGCTCTTAACAACTTTAGAGGTCCAGTGCCGAAAAGCTTGAGAAACTGCACAAGCCTTGTTAGAGTTCGACTCGAAAATAACCAACTCACAGGAAATTTAGACCAAGACTTTGGGGTGTATCCGAATCTCAAGTACATTGAATTGAGCTACAACAGATTGAAGGGGGTGCTTTCCCCTAACTGGGGTGTCTGCAAAAATCTCACTCAGCTAAAGATCTCTGGGAATGCAATCACCGGTAACATTCCTGGTGAACTTGGCAATTTGAAACAGCTAGGTGTGCTTGACCTATCTTCAAACCAGCTAGTTGGAGAGATACCAAAAGATTTGGGGAGATTATCCACTCTGAATTACCTTGACTTGAGCAACAATCAACTTTCCGGTCAGGTTCCCCGTGAGATTGGAGGACTTTCCAGTCTTGACAAACTTGACCTTTCAGCCAACAAACTGATGGGGCCTATCCCACCACAACTCATTAAATGCCTGAAATTGAATAGCCTGCTGTTATCTTCAAATCACTTCAATGGTTCTATCCCATTTCAGATTGGCGATCTTGCCTTGCATGGTTCTCTTGATCTTAGTCAAAATTTACTTTCAGGCAAGATACCTCCAGAGCTTGGAAAATTGACCATGTTGGAAAATTTGAACCTTTCACGCAACATGTTCTCTGGTTCCATTCCTCCTTCATTCAGCAAGATGACTGCCTTAACTTCCATTGATTTTTCACACAATAACTTGGAAGGTCCGGTTCCTGATGGTGAGTTTTTTCGCCTTGCTCCACCAGAGACATTTAGCTACAACAAACATTTATGCGGCGATGCAAAAGATTTGCCGCGTTGCAACATCACATCACTGAAAAATAGTAATCCAAGCAAAGACCACAAGGTATTGATCATTTTCAGCACTTCTTTGTTTGGAGTACTATCTTTTATATCTTTGGTGGCTGTCTCTTTCATTTTCACACGAAGATCGAGAGCGAGAAAGAAAGGGAAGGATGCAACAGTCTCGAACAGCAGGAATGTATTTTCATTATTGAATTATGATGGGAAGATTGCATACGAAGACATCATTGGAGCAACCAATGATTTTGATGATGAGTATTGTGTAGGGATGGGTGGAACTGGAAGAGTTTACAAAGCAGAATTGCCATCAGGACAAGCACTTGCTGTAAAGAAAATTTGGTCCCTGGATGATGAGGAGGCCAAAGAGGAAAGTTTTAGGAATGAGATTCAAGTGTTGGCAGAAATCAGGCACAGGGACATAGTGAAATTTTATGGATTTTGTTCTCATGGAACAAACAAATTCCTTGTTTACGACTACATTGACAGGGGGGACTTAAGGGATGCCCTAAGCAATGACATACGAGCTGAGGAGTTAGACTGGAGCAAGCGGGTGGAAATTGTGAGAAGCATAGCAAATGCTTTATCCTACTTGCATCATGACTGCAGACCTCCAATCAGTCATCGAGATATATCAAGCAAAAATGTTCTATTGGACAATGAATTCAAAGCCTACCTCTCCGATTTCGGCACTGCCAGGTTTCTGAAGCCTAATTCCTCAAATTGGACAGCAGTTGCCGGCACATGCGGATACATTGCTCCAGGTAAGATTTTCGCGCACCATAGTCCTCGTTTATTCCTTTCCTGTTTCATTTGGAAGAAATTCATGATTCAGCAATTAAGATTACAGATTTTCTTATCTTGTGGGCTGCAGAGCTAGCTTATACAACGAGGATGACTGAAAAATGTGATGTCTTTAGCTTTGGTGTTCTAGCTCTCGAAATAGTAATGGGAAAGCATCCAGATGAGCTTATTTCCACTCTGCAATCATCCACTGATCAACAAGAGATAGAGCTAAAGAATGTGTTAGATCCACGTCTGCCCCCTCCAGCAGCTCAACGGATTGAAAAGGAAGTGGTGTCTGTAGTGATGCAAGCATTTTCATGCCTCAAGGTCAATCCTAACTTTCGGCCAACCATGCATGATGTTACCAATGCACTCTCGAAAGCTCAAAGCCATTTTCACTTGCCATAGAGGGAGTTGCAGATGTGTTCTTCGATCAAGCTCATCATGAGAAACACATATTGTTATCATTAGGCATGTTGTATCTATCAAGCATAAATTAGGAAAGTTCATGCTCTACATGTACATTGTATATGTATCACTTGCTGTATCCATGCTTCAAATTTCCAATCCATTAATAACAAAATAAAGGCTTAATGGCTAAATATATCCATTAATTACTTCATTATATATATATATATATATATATATATATTAAGCCATTAACCTCAAAATAAAAAATAGCAATGCAAATTTTAAAAGAAAAAAAAGGCAAATCAATAGTAAATCAAATTATCAAACACTTGATGTTGGTATACAATTGATTACAAATATCGCTATAAACTGCGCAAATTATACTGAACCCCAGTCAACTCAATACACAAAATTTTGAACACTAAAAGATCGACGCATAGTTAGAATCTGAATATAAGTGCTCAAAATCTTGATCACTGTCACACTTTCTTCTTCTTCTTCTGTTCTTTCTATTTCAAGTAAATATACACTGCAAGGACGAAGGAGCCCTTCTCAAGAGTCGCACATGTGCCCGCATAGATCAATATTCACTCTGTTCGAATACAGAAATAAGGCCATTTCCTCCTCTTGAATCTGGATAGAATTGAGAGAACCTGAATCGCCCTCACAGTTTCTTCTTTTTGATCTTTCATTTCAAGCATATATCTTGTGAGCCTCACATAGCAAGAACAGTATAAAACCTCGTATTCAACTCCAAAAACTTCTTCCCGCCTCAAACATTACAGTTTCTGTGTTTCATTTCCTCTCATTTACACCTGATCAAAGCAAGGATCCTTCTGTTGAGTCTTTCTTTGTCTTTTGCTTTTTGCAGAAATACTTTGCGGCCTACGTGATTCTTCTTTTACCAGTTTATAGGTGGAAGGATAATCTTGGGGCACGAAAGAAAAATTGTCACTGTATCTATCAGGAAACATGCAGAGAATCTGCTCAAATCACCACAAAGAAGGAATAACAGAAAATCATGGCACAGACTCCGCAATCAACGCTATATTTGAAACGTAAAATCTGCAGCTGTATATTATAATAGCACAGTTTTAGCATTACCATTGATTTGTTTCCAAAACAGACTCCACGCTGCTGTATATATATTGCACACAATAATTATCAATAAGATGTGGTGAATTATTGGTGTTCAGGTTTTTATTTTTAACATGGGTTTTTGGCCGGCTTACGTGCAACTCGACTAATCCTGCGGGCCCTAAAGTTAACGATTATGTAAGTCTCCAGTGATCCTGAGGTTTGTGAGACTCAAACTGATGATTTCTAGAGAGCAAACTTGAAACCTAGTTAATTAAACTACACCCCTCTGATTAGCATCTTGTATTGAACTTAATTTCCACGTAAAAGTGTTTGGTACGCTAGAGTAGCACTTTCACTTGCATTCGAGTCAGTCTGGCTATGAATGAGATGACCAGTTACAATGCTAACACAAGAAAAAGACTATTCTTAACACCGATAAGAATCCTCTGTCCAATTACGACTGGCACCGAATCGTTACACCATTGCGACCCACCAAAGTGTACTTGAGGAAAAAAACCGGACACGGTCTTATGCATCAACGAATCACTTTCCTTTTCTTTTTTTTTTTGGTTTGGTTCGTGTGGTCCACAGACTAATTTTGGAGAAGTCCACAACGTCAATGCTTTGAGTGTGAATCGGGACAGTGCTAAGAAATGTAGGATCGATGAATTTGAATAGAATATCAAAAGATCTTAATCATTTGAAATTCAATAAAAAAAAATTGAATATATTAATGGTCATCGGTATTGTCTCTAGACAACCCAATAATTCTTTCACGGGAGAGGATATATATATATATATATATATAACATGGGTGGTGGAACATTTCGGAAAGCTAAATTATAAGGAAAAGTCAATCAATTTAAAATCTTCAAAGAAATGTAAATTGTAATATTCAAATTAGGAACTTGTATGTGTGTGTATATAACATGGCAGTGGACCATTTTCAAAAGCTAAATTATGAGGAGAAGTCAGTCAATTTAATATCTCCAGAGAAATATAAATTGTAATATTCGAATCAAGAACATGTATGTGTGTACATATATATTCCGAAAGCAAAATTACGAGGAAAAGTCAGTCAATTTAAAATTTTCAGAGAAATATAAATTATAATATTCAAATCAAGAACGTGTGTGTGTGTGTGTATAACATGGGTGGTGGACCATTTCTGAAAGCTAAATTATGAGGAAAAGTCAATCAATTTAAAATCTCCAGAGAAATATAAATTGTAATATTCGAATCAAGAACGTGTGTGTGTATACATATATATTCAATCAATTTAATATATATATATATATATAACATGGGTGGTGGACCTTTTCCACAAGCTAAATTACGAGGAAAAATCAATCAATTTAAAATCTCCAGAGAAATATAAATTGTAATATTCGAATCAAGAACGTGTGTGTGTATACATATATATTCCGAAAGCTAAATTACGAGGAGAAGTCAGTCAATTTAAAATTTTCAGAGAAATATAAATTATAATATTCAAATCAGGAACGTGTGTGTGTGTGTGTATAACATGGGTGGTGGACCATTTCTGAAAGCTAAATTATGAGGAAAAGTCAATCAATTTAAAATCTTCAAGAAAAATGTGAATGGTAATATTTGAATAAGGAACATACTCGCCTCCTAATTAATTGATCTTTACTATTTGATTATTGTCAATTGAGTTTACTAGTACATTTTTAAGGAGAAGAAAAGAAAAGAAAAGTTGTTGGAATAAGAAGGCAAAAACCAACCAATACATTTAGGATACTTACTAAATTCTATAAAAAAAGAAAATTAAAAGTTAATTTAAAATATTAAATAACTTTAAAGAAGTTAATGACTCTTAACAATTGATTCAATCGGACTCTAACAAAGAAAATATATTGATGTCCCTCCTAACTTTAAAGCAATATTTATCTTTTTTTAATCCTGAGGGGTGTAACTTAACTGATCAGGTTCTAAGTTTGCTCCTTAAATGTCACTAGTTCGAGTCCCACAAGCAACATGGCCACTATAGACTTACATGGTCGTTAATTTCAGGACATGTAGGATTAGCTAAAATACACACAAGCTGGCTTAGACATCCAAGTTAATTAAACAAAAAATTCAAAGCTGTGTAATGATTTGTATCATTCTATCTTTTTCTAAATTTGATAAAGAGAGGTTCGAAATGAAACATCTTGAGAGAAACAAGAGACTAACAAAATCCTAGTTGAAAGTTGTAGCCACAAGTTTGTCTAGACTTCCCAATCAACGTCCACTCTGCCTTCCTTAAACCCAAGGATGGCAACTATTGCCGTTCTAGACCCGGTACAAACTATCTACTTCTATGGACCATTAGAGTTTGAATTTTTTTTTTTATTATTAATGTGATGTCTTTATTAGCTTATATACATTTTGATTAATTTTCTTATTCGTAGCTGTGTTAACTTGCTTCTCGTATTGAGCTTAATTTCCAAGTAAAAGTTTTTGGTACGCCAGAGTAGCACTTTCACTTGCTTTCGATCGAGTCAGTCTGGCTTGCTTAATAGGATCGATGAATTTGAACAGAATATCAAAAAATCTTAATCATTTCAAATTCAATAAAAAAAAAATTGAATATATTAATGGTCATCGGTATTGTCTCTAGACAACCCCAATAATTCTTTCATGGAAGAGGATACTTTATATATATATATAGTTTTTCTTTTTTTCACTTACTTTGCACATGTATTATTTAACTATATATTTAATATTAGTTTTTTTAACTAATCTTTCATGAATTGATTTAATAGTTAATAGTTTGAAAAACAAAGCTCATATATACCTATTATAAGAGCTAATGAAAATAATCATTAGAATTTTTGTATAATTGAAAGGATAAAGAGATTTCATTTTTTTTTCCTTACAATCTATGTAAGCAATAGTTTCAATTAAAAAAAGACACTCATATTGTCATTATTATTTAAAAATAAAATTTGTTTGATTTTATGATGAAAAAAATATAATTAAATATAAAATAAAATATATGGCGGATCTTAATCTAAATTTTCTTAAATTATTGTTTTTATTTGAGTAATTATTTCTAGTAATATATATAATTGAAAACTCTTGAAAAACCTCTAAAAAAATAAAACTTGATAAAGAAAATAGATCTCACATATTAATATTATTAATTTGATATTATAAAATAAAAGCACTCCAAGCAAAACTACTATTATATTACAATATTCGTGTTTTGTCTAAATTGTTTTTGAAATAAAATCTATATATGTGAGCTATATATATATATTGAAGATATAGTCAAATATATAATTTTTTTACGACTTTTTGATTGAGTCTTTTGGAAAATTAGTAGATTCTATTAAAACTTACAAATCATTTAATCTAAAGTCAAATAATCTTATTAGTTTCAAATCCAATGAATTTTATAATTTTCTAAATCTTGATGTAATTTTAGTATAATCTAATAAATTTTTATTCAATTTTATTATTTTAGGAATATTCAATCATTGGCTTTTGTTTAACCTATTATTAACTATTTTTAGAGTTTTGATAGCCAAAATTTAGTGTCAATAAGGTAATAATATATAGGTAATGAGTGATTTAATATGATTATTTTATATTATTTAAAAACTTTTGTGATTAAAAAATAAACATAAAACAGAAAGACAAATTAATTTAAGTTTGAAGAAATTATATTAATGTTTTAGCTTGTACCTTTTTATAGTTGACTTAACATATTAGTCTTGAATGTCAAATAAAAAATACAAATCCTTTCCATATATGGAGTATAAGTATTTTTAAGTGAAAAAATAAATAATCTTCTTATATGGAGTTAAAGAATTTTAATTAGAAATAAATCATTTCCTTGTATGGAATGGAGTCTTTTTATTTTATTTTTTTATGATTTGTTTTAATGTAATACAATATATTTAGTAATAACTAATAAAACCTTATCATGGATATATAGTTAATAAATCATCCCTGTTTTTTAATTTGTAACACCACACACATTTTTTACCTAGATTTCGAGTCACTGCCTGTATAAAGAAAGGTGCATGAATGGTTTTATAAGTATATGCTTCATTAATTACAAGTACTACACACACCTCAACCATGGCCTGCTCCAGCAAATGTCTGTCACTGCTTGAACTGCTCAGTTTTTGGTGTCTAATGTCATTTGTTCAAGCAAAGCCAGATGCAGAAGCTATGGCTCTTCTGAGATGGAAAGAAACCCTCAATCAATCCTTTCTCCGGTCCTGGACCCTGGAGCCGAACAATGGGAACTTGACCAGCCATAGCCATAGCCACTGCAAGTGGTTTGGAATTTCTTGCAACAAAGATGGCAGCATTACATCAATAAACCTACAAGGTGCACTCTTTGGAGGTAATCTCAGTAACTTAGATTTCTCCTCATTTCCTAGCCTTGTTTCACTCAATCTTAGTAACAACAATCTTACAGAGCACATTCCACCACAGCTTGGTATGCTCTCAAAACTAGCCTACCTTAATCTCTCAATGAATTATCTATCCGGTTTTCTTCCTGTTTCCCTTGCTAACCTCACACAAATTTCATTACTCTACATGGGAAATAACTTGATCAGTGGTGAGCTAGACCAACGTTTATTCTCCAACTGGACTAAGCTTCAATATCTAGAGTTCCAGAACAACAATTTCACAGGAATGATTCCACCAGAAATAGGGCATCTTACAAATCTCAAAGAGCTAGCTTTGTCAAATAATCGATTTCATGGTGTGATTCCTTCTGAAATAGGAAATCTCAAAAGTTTAAAAAGCTTTGGCCTTACATGTCAACCATCTTAGTGGTCCTGTCCCTCCATCTTTTGGTAACCTGAGTGAGTTAACCACTTTGTTTTTACACCAGAATAAGCTTTCAGGACCCTTTCCTCGTTGTTTGCTTAGTTGCGAGAAGCTAGGCGATTTGCGGTTATTTGACAATCAACTCTCAGGTACAGTGCCTAAAGGGTTAGCAAATCTCTCTCTACATGAAGTTCATCTTAGTATAAACAACTTCTCTGGCCCCTTGCCAGAATTCTGTCAAAAAAGCTCCACTTCAATATTTCACTGCAGCTCTTAACAACTTTAGAGGTCCAGTGCCGAAAAGCTTGAGAAACTGCACAAGCCTTGTTAGAGTTCGACTCGAAAATAACCAACTCACAGGAAATTTAGACCAAGACTTTGGGGTGTATCCGAATCTCAAGTACATTGAATTGAGCTACAACAGATTGAAGGGGGTGCTTTCCCCTAACTGGGGTGTCTGCAAAAATCTCACTCAGCTAAAGATCTCTGGGAATGCAATCACCGGTAACATTCCTGGTGAACTTGGCAATTTGAAACAACTAGGTGTGCTTGACCTATCTTCAAACCAGCTAGTTGGAGAGATACCAAAAGATTTGGGGAGATTATCCACTCTGAATTACCTTGACTTGAGCAACAATCAACTTTCCGGTCAGGTTCCCCGTGAGATTGGAGGACTTTCCAGTCTTGACAAACTTGACCTTTCAGCCAACAAACTGATGGGGCCTATCCCACCACAACTCATTAAATGCCTGAAATTGAATAGCCTGCTGTTATCTTCAAATCACTTCAATGGTTCTATCCCATTTCAGATTGGCGATCTTGCCTTGCATGGTTCTCTTGATCTTAGTCAAAATTTACTTTCAGGCAAGATACCTCCAGAGCTTGGAAAATTGACCATGTTGGAAAATTTGAACCTTTCACGCAACATGTTCTCTGGTTCCATTCCTCCTTCATTCAGCAAGATGACTGCCTTAACTTCCATTGATTTTTCACACAATAACTTGGAAGGTCCGGTTCCTGATGGTGAGTTTTTTTCGCCTTGCTCCACCAGAGACATTTAGCTACAACAAACATTTATGCGGCGATGCAAAAGATTTGCCGCGTTGCAACATCACATCACTGAAAAATAGTAATCCAAGCAAAGACCACAAGGTATTGATCATTTTCAGCACTTCTTTGTTTGGAGTACTATCTTTTATATCTTTGGTGGCTGTCTCTTTCATTTTCACACGAAGATCGAGAGCGAGAAAGAAAGGGAAGGATGCAACAGTCTCGAACAGCAGGAATGTATTTTCATTATTGAATTATGATGGGAAGATTGCATACGAAGACATCATTGGAGCAACCAATGATTTTGATGATGAGTATTGTGTAGGGATGGGTGGAACTGGAAGAGTTTACAAAGCAGAATTGCCATCAGGACAAGCACTTGCTGTAAAGAAAATTTGGTCCCTGGATGATGAGGAGGCCAAAGAGGAAAGTTTTAGGAATGAGATTCAAGTGTTGGCAGAAATCAGGCACAGGGACATAGTGAAATTTTATGGATTTTGTTCTCATGGAACAAACAAATTCCTTGTTTACGACTACATTGACAGGGGGGACTTAAGGGATGCCCTAAGCAATGACATACGAGCTGAGGAGTTAGACTGGAGCAAGCGGGTGGAAATTGTGAGAAGCATAGCAAATGCTTTATCCTACTTGCATCATGACTGCAGACCTCCAATCAGTCATCGAGATATATCAAGCAAAAATGTTCTATTGGACAATGAATTCAAAGCCTACCTCTCCGATTTCGGCACTGCCAGGTTTCTGAAGCCTAATTCCTCAAATTGGACAGCAGTTGCCGGCACATGCGGATACATTGCTCCAGGTAAGATTTTCGCGCACCATAGTCCTCGTTTATTCCTTTCCTGTTTCATTTGGAAGAAATTCATGATTCAGCAATTAAGATTACAGATTTTCTTATCTTGTGGGCTGCAGAGCTAGCTTATACAACGAGGATGACTGAAAAATGTGATGTCTTTAGCTTTGGTGTTCTAGCTCTCGAAATAGTAATGGGAAAGCATCCAGATGAGCTTATTTCCACTCTGCAATCATCCACTGATCAACAAGAGATAGAGCTAAAGAATGTGTTAGATCCACGTCTGCCCCCTCCAGCAGCTCAACGGATTGAAAAGGAAGTGGTGTCTGTAGTGATGCAAGCATTTTCATGCCTCAAGGTCAATCCTAACTTTCGGCCAACCATGCATGATGTTACCAATGCACTCTCGAAAGCTCAAAGCCATTTTCACTTGCCATAGAGGGAGTTGCAGATGTGTTCTTCGATCAAGCTCATCATGAGAAACACATATTGTTATCATTAGGCATGTTGTATCTATCAAGCATAAATTAGGAAAGTTCATGCTCTACATGTACATTGTATATGTATCACTTGCTGTATCCATGCTTCAAATTTTTCAATCCATTAATTACAAAATAAAGGCTTAATGGCTAAATATATCCATTAATTACTTCATTATATATATATATATATATATATTAAGCCATTAACCTCAAAATAAAAAATAGCAATGCAAATTTTAAAAGAAAAAAAAGGCAAATCAATAGTAAATCAAATTATCAAACACTTGATGTTGGTATACAATTGATTACAAATATCGCTATAAACTGCGCAAATTATACTGCACCCCAGTCAACTCAATACACAAAGTTTTGAACACTAAAAGATCGACTCATAGTTAGAATCTGAATATAAGTGCTCAAAATCTTGATCACTGTCACACTTTCTTCTTCTTCTTCTTCTGTTCTTTCTATTTCAAGTAAATATACACTGCAAGGACGAAGGAGCCCTTCTCAAGAGTCGCACATGTGCCCGCATAGATCAATATTCACTCTGTTCGAATACAGAAATAAGGCCATTTCCTCCTCTTGAATCTGGATAGAATTGATAGAACCTGAATCGCCCTCACAGTTTCTTCTTTTTGATCTTTCATTTCAAGCATATATCTTGTGAGCCTCACATACCAAGAACAGTATAAAACCTCGTATTCAACTCCAAAAACTTCTTCCCGCCTCAAACATTACAGTTTCTGTGTTTCATTTCCTCTCATTTACAACTGATCAAAGCAAGGATCCTTCTGTTGAGTCTTTCTTTGTCTTTTGCTTTTTGCAGAAATACTTTGCGGCCTACATGATTATTCTTTTATCTGTTTATAGGTGGAAGGATAATCTAGGGGCACGAAAGAAAAATTGTCACTGTATCCATCCACATCTTCAGTTAATGACTGCCAGATGAAGGCACCAGCACCAGCCCGCCTCTTCTTTTTGGATTCATAAATTTTATCATACACTGTTTTCGACAAAACATCTCTGTCAAACACTCCCTTCTCATCCACCTGCCGACTTGAGCCGACTACTGTGAAAAGAACTGGTTTCCTCAGCGCCATGTCTCCATCACTTACATGAGCTCCCAAGCGAAAATTGCCGGTTCTTCAGAGTACCTAACTCCACTTAATGAATTCTTTCTCTTCACAACTGCCTGGAAAATGCATAACAGAAATCTGCAGCCAAGAGATTATCATAATGCAGAAAGAGAAGCATAGATTGCCAAGTCCCAGATCTTGAATGTCAGCTCTTGTGAAATTTCATTCCTATTACTTACTAATACAGCAGTAATTTTAGCTTAAATTGATCTAGCAGATGATGCACAATCAAATTTCAGATGGTAAGTTATAACATATCATATAAGTTCACTAAGTAACTTAAACAAATACAGTTGTCACAAAACTCACTCATATTCAATGCTCCCATTCATTTTACAATCAAATAATGCCTGTTAAGTCAAAAACAAATTCCATGCAATTGATTAAAATCCAATGACTTAGCCTTGGAGGTGTGAAACATAGCATCTCACCTTAATATAAGCCTTGAAGTAATCTTTAATAACTGGGTTCGAAAAGAATGAGTCATCTGATGAAGAGACATTAACTCCAGCTTCCTTTGCCCACTTCACATACTGAGTTTTTCCACCAAATGCAACCAGGTTATTCACCAGACTGAGAATTAACCTTATACGATTCCTTCTTGCTTCAACTATCATATAGTCCAATCCCTGCAGACAAATACCTTCATTAAACACAAATAGTTCCCAAAACTGCTTCAAGATTGTTCCTTTATATGTCATTGAAAAGCCCATAAGCCTTTTACCACACAATTGAGGCCTTTCATTAAACTTAACCTCCCCTCCAAGATCTGACAGCCAATTGAAAGCAAAAATCTTAATTTTTACAACCTTGAGAAGTTTATAACTTACTTTGAAGACCCTTTCGTTGAAGACACCAGGAGAGACCTGCAAAGCATCAGGCCCATGACCATCACTGAAAGCCCAAGTCCTGCAAACAGTCAACCCCATTTGAGATCCTCTCTTAAGCATCTCAGAAACCTTCGATCTTGATGAACTCCACACACTCTCCATCATTAACCAATATGAATTCCAACCATTAACATAAAATGCTGATTCCCCATAACCATAACCATCACCATCATTGATGATGATGAATTGAGTGGAGTCGGTTGAGACAAATCCCATCCTGGGTTGCCATAAAAAGACGGGAAAACTGAGGCTGCCGTTACTGTTGTTGAAGTTAAGGTAAAGAAGAGAAAGTAGCATGAGTATTCCTAGGAATGGATACAGTCTTTTGTCTATCCATTGGGAGTCCGTTTCCTGTTTTCTGAGCAGACACTGAAATATGTTTTTTATTCTGTGTTCACGGTAATTAAGGATACAAACAAAAGCCACCGAGATTGCGTCGCTAAAAATGTGAAATCTTTTGCGGTCGTAATTTAGGCGGTGACTGGGTTTGGGGAGTCTGGTCACTGTACTCATACTTTTAAAATTAGTTTTTGAAAATATATTAAATTAATATTTTTTTATATTTTAAAATTATTTTTAATATTAGTATATTAAAATAATTTTAAAATAAAAAATATTAATTTAAAGAAAAAAAATTAAAATTTTTAAATTTTTTTAAAAAATAAATATGATTGAATGCAGCAGCCTGTCATGTTAGCTTTTGAAGTAATTAAAAATATTTTTAAAAGAATTTAAAAAATATTTTAAGTTATTATTTTTTTGATATTTTTAAATTATTTTAATATATTAATATTAAAAATAATTATAAAAAATAAAAATAATTTTATTTTAATATATTTCTAAATAAAATAAATATAGAAAACAAAACCAACCAAAAAAATTACATGTTTTCGTCGGTGGCTCTATTAAGCTTTTGGCAACGGAGTCACTTTGTTGCTGTAAATATGAGGAACCGGGAAATTACAACAGGCTTTATTCTTGCTGCCATGACAATTTGTGTTGAATGTTGATATTTCTCCGGCGGAAGCAGAGCTATTCTCCGGTCAGCTTTCTTGCATCTCCGGTTCTAAAAATTGATTATACTTGTTACAAATGTATTATTCATTTTGTATTTAAGATTCAAAAAAAATTATTTTTTAAGAAATTTAGTCTCAAATTTGAATAATATTTTATTGATTATAGATAAATCCATTCATCCACTCAAATTAAAAAAAAAATTATATGTTAATTTTATTTATTAACCATATATTATTTCAAGTTCAAATCAAATAAAAAGCGGGTAGAGATCTTTTATGAATTCAATTGTTCGGACGTAAATAAACTATTTAAAATTCAAAGAAATAATTAGTTTTCACAGGGAAATATCAAAATACACTGAACGTTTTCATACAAGTTTTTCATTTTGAGAAAAACAAAGAGTGTTTTAAGCAGTCGATATTGTTATCTCAATAGCTAATTACAAAATTTTGAGTGATTGTTCAACATGTTTTGAGTCATATTTTCATAAAATTAGGATAAAAAAATTATCTTTCTAGTGGAATCATTCGTTGTTTTTGTGAGGAGGAGGAATACAAGTTTCTGATAATTAACAAAGCAAACTTTTGTATATGATACAGGTTCAGTAATTAACTTTTGTTTCTATACATAGAGATAGCAAAATAAAATTCAAAAAGTTTCAATCAACAAAGAAACAAAATAATTTATGATCATCACTCACTTGTACAACTAAAAGTTTTGATCTTTAGGCACAAAAAGATCAAAAGTTCCAATCTTTCTTTCATGGTTCTTTCAAAAACCTCTGCAAGCATCTAAACCCAAGATATTGAGCACAAAACTTCTCCATTTCTTCACCACCTCTCTCCATACAAATCTCCTCCTCCATCTCCTCCAGCACCATATCCCATCCACCATAGGGGTCCCACTGCCACCCACAATAGTCACCACCATCAGCACCAACTTTTGCTTCACATATTGAGTCCAGTATTTCCTGCAACCCCACAATCCTACGGCTGACTTTCCTTCTTGCTTCTCTCACCGTTGGATCAACCCCAGGTACTGAATCGAGCCTTAGAAGCAAGCCCATCAAGGCCTCATTCATCCCCAGCTTTTCTTTCTCACTACTTCTTATTGCATCCACTGTTTCCTGCCGTTGGATTTGGTTTTGTAACTGATCAGCTTCAGAACTAACAGCTGAGATTTTCTTGTAAAGGGTTCGGATCATATGTGTCCTGTAGCAAGATTGGATCTTGGTGGCAGCAGAAGTGGCAGTGCTTGATTGGGTGGTGGATTTGGGGGAGGGGGGCTTGATGGGGATTTCAATGGTTTGTGTAGGGGTAGTATGGTCATTATGGAAAGAGTAAGTGACTGTTGTGGTGGAGGAAGAGAAGTAGCTGAAATTGCTGGATGGGTTCATTTCCTCAGCCTTGAAAGAAGGAAAGAAGGAAAGAAGGAAGGAAGGAAGGAAGACAAGACGGTCAGGGAGTGTGAGATGAGAGTGAGATTTTATACAGAAGGTTTTGGAAAATTTTGCGATAATGCCAAGGATTGTTTGTGGGCTAACGTTTTGATTCTTTTTCTTGAATGATCTTGCCGTTTAGCAGGGGACCCATGATTTGCTTTTTACAAACGGACATGCTTTTTGGCCAAATGCAAGTGCTTTTGATTCTGTGGTTGATTTCTGTAACGTTTGTGATGAAATAGTAAAAACTTTATATTGAATTTGAGATGTACACGACTGAAGTGTTTGGGCATCACACGCACCCTCGCAAAAATAAGGCCTTTATATAAGAAGACTGATGAAGATTATGTGTTTTTATATGGAATTTTGTTTTGTGTGTTTACCGGGTAATCTAATATATTTATACATCTTAATTGCATGAAATTTTTTTTATATAATGTAGAGTAATTATGGAGAATAATTACATTTTCTAACAAGATAAAAAAAAAAATGTTCCTTTAACATGACATTGAAATCTTGATTATCAAAATGGTCACAAACTTGAATATCATTACCTTTATTCTAATTAATAAATTTTAACATAAAATAATGTAAATTCATGCAAGTTTCAAGCTTAAATAGTTTTCACTCGAGAGAATATGCTAAATAATAATATAAATTATATCTTAAAGTCTCATCTAACAGTTTAAACTATTGTGTTGAATTGATTATTTAACATGTTAGAAAATAATATAAATCATATATTGGAACCTCACATAACAGTTTAAATTTTTAAGTTGAGATGGTTCTTTAACATGATATTAGAGTTTTGATGATCAAATAATCATGAGTTTAAATTTTATCATTTTTATTTCTAATTAATAAAAATTAATCACAATGTAATGTGAATCTGTGCAAATTTCAAGCTTATAAAAGCTTTTCACTTGACGGGATGTGTTAGATAACAATATAAATCATATTTTGAGATCTCACCTAACAACTTAAGTTTTTAAGTTGAAATAATTCTTTGATAGTCAATTTATAAAATGAATTTGTTGATTGTTATACTTCATTGTCCCATTGGTGAAAAATATTGGCACTCACAAGTATTTAACGAGAAAGGTTAGTATCATATGGAACAAGGTGTGTTCCATACTTGCTATTGGTGATAGTTATTGGAGAGAAAACTAAATGTCACCCCTGACCTTCAGGATGTCTTAATAATGCATTGTGATGTGTGTCAATATTAAACATCCTGGGATGGATTTGCACAGATCAAGATTCAATCCTAGTAGTTAGATTGAAGTCCAAATACAATATGTTAATGAGGGTTTAAGCTACAAAAATTTTCATTTAACCTTAACAAAACAAATAGGATGTCATAAAAGGACAACCACCACTCTCATTTGGAGTATGACCCAAACAAATACTAGCATTATCATGATCACTCTAATTATTTTGTATATTATTATAGAAAACACTAAAATATGTAGTGTTTTCCTTACAACAGCTGCATTGTGGACACACAATTAGAGTATTGTGGACTCATTATGCAATGAGTTTTTTTTTCATCATTTTTTATTTTATTTAATCCTTTTATCGTAAAATTTAAGGCTCATTGAAGTTATACTGTTAAGGAAAAACAAAATTGAAAGACAAAGAACTAGGGTGAAAAAGGTGGATAAAGTGGTGGAAATTTCAAAGTTTGCGCATAAAAAATCACTTTCATCCTCCTATTTTTCCAATGATACCCCAGCAGGCGCATTGTTTTTTTTTTTTTTCTCCATACAAAACAACAAAAAGAATCAAAAAAGAAAAGAAAGAAAAAACAAGGGTGACTCATCACGGGGCTAAAATAAAAAGGCATGCCTAATCTTTCAAAAATTTGGTAAAAAAAAGGCCCTTTTTAAGTGTATATATATATATATATACACACACACACACAAAATTATTACTATTTTTCAATAACATTAACATGTGACGGCGTTTTCATACATATATATATATATATATATATATATATATGAAAACGCCGTCACATGTTAATGTTATTGAAAAATAGTAATAATTGTATTTGTAAGAAAACGTAGTAGTAAGATTTGTTTATTCATTATATAAGCTTCAAATTTAATACATGAGAGATTCTTTGAAGAATGAGTTCAATAACAAGATGTTCTCAAAATATTGTTACCTTTGAAATCTTTAATTCATGGAAGTTGAATTTTGATGATCTGCAGGTCTCAGAAACATGTGGGGATAAAAAATCTCTGGTCAGATTCAACATGGTGCATTGTGTTCTTCAGGCCGATCGAGGTATGCTACGAAGCATGAAAATAGACAGAAATGGAGTCGAAGCTCAATCCAAGACAGCCTTAAATGGTGTAAAAATCTGCGAAAAGAACTCAAAATCAAACCCCAGCTCTTAGTGCATTGAAACCCAAGCTCTGATTTACCAGAAAAGGGTCAGAAACAAACAGGCACAAGATCCAGATTCTATTACACCTGTGGGTTGAATAAATTACAGATTTCGCTGAATTCAACTACTGGATACACAAGATCACGATAAGAGTTATCTTTGGATCTGTTCGTACATCAACAAAAAACTTAAAACGTATCTCGACATCGATTTTGCTGCATTCAACGTATACACAACGAACAACAAATTACCTGCCACCCCGAGGAAATATGCTTCTTCAACAATCAACAGCTCTACTCGAGTAAGGGATTTATTGGATTATCGCACAGCCGGACATCGGCTGATGTAGGCTCAGAGCGCAATCCAACATCAAGGTGACGGGAGGATTCTCCGGCCGGCCAGAGCAAGTGCCAAACCCAACACTGTAACCATATATCTCCCAGCAATGGATTAAATTTCAAGAAGTGTTTTGCATTTCACGCGATACAGAGGAAGGAATAGAGGAAGAACCTTGGATCATCCCCATTTAGTGAGAGTGGCTTTTGCCCATTCCATGTTAGCTCTAACAAGCATCCAGAAGATTCTGGCTAGCTCCTGCTTGACAATACAAGGGGTAGCTGTTGTTCAGTAGAAGATGATGGAAGGAAAGAAAAACTGGAATTCCAGGAATAAGAATTCTGAGAATATGGTTGCTTAAATAATATGATTTCTTACGTGGATGGAAAAATTTATATAATAATCCGTAACTTTAACTCTTTGGGCACAGCTCAGCCTCCTTGGTTTGGTTAATGTCTTAAAATAAAAAAAAAAAATTAATATAAAAAAACATAAGAAAATTATTTGGTTATAAAAGATGGGATAGAGATTAAAAAAAAAAAAAACAAAGAAAAAACATTAATATATATAGAATTTTAATATTTTTAAATTAAATTTATGTTATTTCAAAATAAAAAAATATAATGATATATCTTTTTATTTCAACTAGTTTATTAATTAATGAGAAAGATATTTGTCTTACAATGAAAAAAAAAATAATCTAAACTCAAATGGAGGGGGATAGAGAGAAAATATATATAACAATTTTGAAATAAATTTTTTTTTTAAAAAAAAAAAAATTATGTTTTATTTTTTCAATTATCTTTATCTATTCTATTAAGATATAGGAGTCAAATTTTCAAATGTTTAATATTGAGTTACATGGTACTTTTTAAAAATATTTTTTGTTTTAAAATATATTAAAATATATATATTTTATTTTTAATACTTACATAATAAAATCATATAGAAACATTAAAAAATAACAATTCTTTACCATTTTAAACTGAATATATTTTTAAAAATACAGTTCTAAAATATGAAAGTGATGATATAAATTTTGCTTTTCACAGTACTATCTATTTAAAAATAAATTAAAATAAATTTATTTTTTATTTTTTTTCATATTCAAATATTAAAATAATCTAAATACATAAAACAAATAATTTAAAAAATAGCTGAATAAAAAAACAAATTAGCCCTACGTTAAGAAAGTGCTGCACGGTAAAAATTAGTAAGGCGGATAAAAAACAAGCGACGCCGTTTCTGACTCCTCTCTCTATAAATAAACCTTCTGTTTGACCTCATTCATTCTCTCTTCATAGTGCAAAATCACAAAATCCAAAAATCCAAAAGCAAAAATAAATAAAAAATCAACGGATTAGTAATTAGTTAATTCAATATTTTCAAATAAATAAATAAATTGAAAAGCCTCTATAAATCCTAATCTTTCTCGAAGGATTATTCTGCGAAATGTCGTTCGATCTTCTGTTAAAGCCGTCGTGTAGCGGCTGCGGCAGCACCACAGATTTGTACGGAAGCAATTGCAAGCACATGACGCTTTGCTTGAATTGCGGCAAAACAATGGCGGAGAATCGCGGCAAATGCTTCGATTGTGGCACTACTGTCACTCGCTTGATTCGAGTACAGTATCTCTCTCTGTTTGATTTTGTTTATTTCTCGGATTTTTTTTTTATCATTTTTTCGAATATTTTTTGGTGATTTTTAGGAGTGAAATTTGATTTTTTTTCTCTATTTTTTATGATTTCTCGGGTGATTATTAGGAGTATAATGTTAGGGCGAGTACGAGTAGCGACAAGAATTATTTTATAGGAAGATTCGTGACAGGATTGCCGAGTTTTTCCAAGAAAAAAAATGCGGAAAATAAATGGTCTTTGCACAAAGAAGGAATCCTTGGTCGTCAGATTACTGATGCTTTGAAGGTAATAATGATTTTTTTATACATAATTTTAGTGTTTTTTTTTTTTTTTTTTTTTTTTAAAGTATATAGTATTTAGGTTTGTAATTGAGGATTTTGGGTTGTGTAGGAGAAGTTTAAGAATAAGCCTTGGCTATTGGAGGATGAGACTGGGCAGTCTCAGTATCAGGGTCATCTTGAAGGGTCGCAATCGGCGACTTATTATCTGTTGATGATGACTGGGAAAGAGTTTGTTGCTATTCCTGCTGGTTCATGGTATGTGTGATTGTTATTTTTAATGACTTTGGTGTTTGTGGTTCCTTACTTGAGGTAGGGTGGTTGTAAATGTATGAATTTGGTGCTTTTGAATGATGTGGTAATGATGATATGTGGAATAGGTACAACTTTAACAAGGTAGCGCATTATAAGCAACTTACGTTGGAGGAAGCAGAGGAGAAGATGAAGAATAGGAGGAAGACTGCGGATGGGTATGAAAGGTGGATGATGAAAGCTGCAAATAATGGAGCTGCTGCGTTTGGTGAGGTGGAGAAGGTAGATGATAAGGAGGGTGTTTCAGCTGGTGGGAGAGGTGGGCGTCGGAAAGCAAGTGGTGATGATGATGAGGGAAATGTGTCTGACAGGGGAGAGGAAGATGAAGAGGAGGAGGCAGGAAGGAAGAGCAGACTCGGACTCAATAAACAGGGTGGTGATGATGATGAAGAAGGTCCAAGAGGAGGTGATCTTGATATGGATGATGATGATATTGAGAAGGGTGAGTGTTTTCCCTCAAACGCCATGTGGGTGCCAATTTCTTGTATAAATGCTTAAATGATTTCTTTATGTTCTTTTAATTGCTGTTTTTTTTTTTTAAATGTCTAGTAGTCTTTTTTTCTGCCTTCTTGAAATCAATACTATCTTCTTTCTGATGCACATTAAACATGATACATTGCTTTTTTGTTCTTTTTTCATGGGCGTGCTATGAGCTTCAACTGTGTTGAATTTTATACTGATTTATTTTTTTTGTGAACCATACATGGCAATTTAGGTTTTCTAGTAATTCCTACCTCAGGCACATGTATTTTATGGTCTTAGGTGATGATTGGGAGCATGAAGAAATTTTCACCGATGATGATGAAGCTGTTGCCATTGATCCTGAGGAACGGGAGGATTTGGCCCCAGAAGTTCCTGCTCCTCCCGAAATCAAGCAGGTCTGTATTAGCAAACTATCTTGGTGCTAATCCAAACTACTTGCTTTTGTGCCTCAACTTATATATGTTCTTTGGGCATGTTGGCATATTGGTATTTGCTTGGTGTGTTATACATGCTCTATTATATTCATGTAATGCTGGTTAGGCTAGTTTGGTTCTTCTGAGAGTAGTTTGAAAATGTGGAGATTTTAGTCAGAACTTTTTGTAATGTTGACTGATATATGAAATGGAATTTTGATTTTGGAGCACATTTTTTGAATTGATAAGGGGGATATTATTATTGAGAAGCACACTGGGTTTTTCTTTTTTTTGTAATGCTGATAATAACAGTAAGGTATTTGCATGTTCTTGCAGGATGAAGATGATGAGGATGAGGAGAATGAGGAGGGAGGACTGAGTAAATCTGGGAAAGAGTTGAAGAAGCTACTAGGTAAAGCAAATGGTCTAAACGAGTCAGATGTAGAAGATGACGACGACGACGAGGATGTGAGTTTTTGTGATGGCTGATTGTATGCATGTTTAGTTGGCAACCTAAGAGCATTTTCAACATTGCTTTGCTGTGCTTGTTTTCTATTTGCTTTTATTTTATGCTTCTATTTTCCTGGTCCAATATGAAAGTGCATTGAGTGATCAGGGGTGGAATTGTTTTTTGTTTTTTTTTAATTCTGAGATGTCAATCAACTTATATGATGCCTGATTTGACATATTAGTTTGTAAAGGTTTCTTTGGTATTCTTGTTAATTTTTGTATCTTCTCTCACTTACAGTGCTCTTGTTTGGTCTTATCAGATGGATGATGATATTTCTCCTGTACTGGCTCCAAAGCAGAAGGATGTTGTGCCAAAGGAGGAAGCTGCTGACATTAGTCCTGCAAAACCAACACCTTCAGGTTCTGCTAAGGGAACCCCTTCTACCTCCAAGTCTGCCAAGGGGAAAAGAAAATTGAATGGTGAAGATGCAAAATCTTCTAATGGTGCACCTGTGAAGAAGGTGAAGACAGAAAATGTAAGATGTTTCTTCAAATATACATCTAAAACAGTGCGCTATGCTATCGAATGTCTCTAATAACCAATCTTCCTATGAACTTTAATGTTCTCTTAAAGCAGGAAGTAAAACCTGCCGTGAAAGAAGAAAGCTCACCCGCTACTAAAGGTACTGCAACTCCTAAAGTAACGCCACCATCATCAAAAACAGGGTCAACATCAGGTTCTACTGGTCCTGTCACTGAAGAAGAGATCAGGGCTGTTTTGTTGCAAAATGGGCCTGTTACCACACAGGATCTGGTTGCTAGGTTTAAATCACGACTAAGGACTCCTGAGGTATGCTCTTCTTTAGCATTGTGCAAGCTTGCTTCATATTGCCTGCCACTCAAAACTGACCTGTTTGTTGTGCTGTTGCAAGATTTTCTATGGAAGCTATGTTTTCAGCTAGTACCGTGCATTTTTATTTATTTATTTTTTCTATAACCGGTTTAACTTTAGATCAAATTACAATTACCCTTAGTTTTTATGCTTATGATTTGGTAATTATGCTATCCAGTGCTTCACTGCTGATAACTCTTTAGGATTATCAGTCAGGCTCTTAAGAATTTGTGTTGTTCATGATGGGATAAACACAATTTAAGATTGAAAAACATGTGCTTAGAAAACTGTTCTAGAATGTCTGAATCTCATGCCAGGGGATTTTTCTTATCATTAAGGGGTGGGGGTGGCTAAGTTTTTGCATAAACATGGGGCTTCTACCAGTCCAACCAAGGTTGGGTTGGTGGCACAGGATAATAATATAGATAGGATGGACTGAAGATGTATCTCCTTGTTGCTTACTATATTCATTCATTCTACTGAACGAGAATTTCTGCTTCCTCTGGAAGAACAATAAAGTAGCATCACCTGAAAAGTTTTGGATGCTTTCAGTTCCCTCTCTCCTCTCTGTTTTCTGACTGGTGGAAGTTCATTGGTGCAGGACAAGAAAGCTTTTGCAGATATTCTGAGGAGAATTTCTAAGATTCAAAAGACCAGTGGATCTAACTATGTTGTGCTGAGGGACAAATGATAGCTTTCTCTGTGTTCCCAGATTTTCACTTGCTCAGATTAGCCCATGAAACCGCTAACTATCCTGTAAGTCTATAACTGTGCTTGCTCAAAAAGAAAATAAAAGGAGAAGGAAAAGAATCCCTTTAGCCTTCTGTAACTAATATCCTTGTAACTTTGTTGCAGCAAATTTAATGATGAAATTGTAAAATGTTTACTGTAGTAAAGTGTACTTGTAAAATGTAGTGTACACCGACTCTGTATTTTGTTTGGAGGCTGCTAGATGTATTCATTAACCCAGCAATATGCTAGAAACTGATGAATCCTGGTCTCAATTGATGTTCCTAATTTCAAGCAAATGATTTTCCTTAGACTTGAATGGTAGCAACCTTGCATGGTGTGTCCAAACCCTACATCTGCTATGGCTTGTTTCCAAACCATGCCTTGATTTGATTTTTTTGAGTTGATGCTTGATACTGGTGGATGGTAGTTAAGAGCTTGGAGCACTGTTTCTGCTTGTGTACATATGAGCAAAGCAACCTTCAGGCCTTTAAAGGCAACCCCAGATCAAAACCTACACTAGGAACTATAAAAATGGCTGCTCTGGTATAATCTAGCAGTGCTAATTAAATATTATTCGTCCAATAATTTTCTGAAAAATTTCATCCGTTGAAATGACAGGCTTCCATTGGTGGGTGTTATAAGTCAAATGATTGAAATTCTGGTAACATTAGCATTATTCTAATTCGCTGATATTTTTAGATAATAGTTGTTAGACTCCTATACCTAGGACCCGAATCATTAATTTGCTAGTTTGTGGGTGAAGCCGATGTTGTTTTTGAGTTTTTTGTTTTTGTTAAATGATAATATTTTTTGAACAAAATTGTTTTGTTTTGTTTAATTTTTTTAATGAAGTGATACCATTTGAACAAAAAAAGTTTTAAAATATTGAGATGATTTTATTTTAAATAAATTTAAAAATTGATAAATTTAAAACCGGATCTAATTGAGTTTTCAGCTGGGTTTAGTTAGGTTTAATTAAGTTGCTAAGAGTTTGATCGGGTTAATTTATAACTTTGTTTAAAAATAAACTCCATTCGAGCTAGGCTACGTGATAGATTAGATTTAATAACTATTCATAATAGTAACGTGTATTTGTGTATCTAAATTAAAATCTTAATATTTTTTAATCCAAATACATTATTTTTAAAATCACCATCCTCTCATGTGGATGGAGGTCGGTGAATGATTAAATGAAGGAGAAGAGTGCTTTCATTAGTATAGAACATTTATAATCAAACGACAAGAAATTAAAAATAAAAAAATCTTTATGGATCAAAAACCAAAAAATAAATGTCTAAATTAAGACATTTAATCAAACGACCAGGAAAAAAAGAAGACATAATCCTTGCAAAAACCAAAGAATACATGTCTAAATTAACATAATTTTGCAAGTTTTCCAAGCTTTTGCTGCCATAAAAATCACTACAATAAAATCCAAAAACAAGAAGCATACAAGAGCTAGGAAAATCCAATCTAAATGCCCATATAGGACAACCAAAATCCAGCCATCAATAAAGCAAAGCTTGCACCGAAATGGGATGGAGCTGAACTTTCTGGTGGGGCAGCAATAGCCTTATCAGAGCCTTCTGATGCGACTTGTGCGGTGGTGGTATCAGTTCTGGCTTCAGGAACCACCACCTCTACATGTAATTTCAGGCCATTCTTGCACTTGTCAGAACTGCTGCTTGTGAAGTAACGGGTCCCTTCTCCATCAAGAGTGATGCCATCACTGTCATCAGTGTACATTCTGATTGGATTGCTCACATCACACGTTAGGTATTCTTCCTTTGTCTCTACCTCAGCTATGCTACCCTGTGCTGCAGTGTGGGTGAACCCTGATCTCCCCCACAGGTCAAATATATTATTACTAGCTCATCTAACTTGTCCTAATACATTCCCAAAATCACTCTACCGACTAAAAATTAAAAGCTGAATTACTTGTATTGATTAAAAAAAAAAACCCCTTCAAGTCCCGGATTTATAACCCTTTAAATCCAAATACTCTAAAAACTAAATTTCAATTACACGAAACCGCTCTCAAACATACCCTTGTTAATAAATATTAAGATATTTGGATATTGAAAAGAAAAGGAAAAAGCTAAATGGAGGAATAACCAATAATTCAACTCTGAAAAACCTTTCTGAAAAGAAATATTGAGAGAGAAAGAGAGAGAGAGAGAGAGGGCTTACAAATTTTATCTCCAACTCTGAAAGTTCTAGCAGAGGACCAAGAACCAATATCAGTATAAGGGTGCCATCCACGATCCCCTCCAACTACATGGTGCACCTGGGCTCCATCATTAGGGCTCACTACGACTAGAACCAGAACCAGAACCATCAATATCTTCTTGGTCATTGCCATTTTCACAGCACAACAAACTTTCTTCTCCTAGAAGGAAAGGAGGGAAAAAGAGAGAGTTAGAAGACTGGTTGCTAAGAGTGAAAGAGAATGTGTCCTTTCAATGATATTGCACTAAAGAAGAGGGTAGAGCCCACTTTTATTAAACTAGCCTGGCTCATGAGTTCACATGAGTCACGGTTAACACCGGAACTAGCCAGGACCTGGTTTATATCCGGTCATTAATCTGTGACTTGATCGAGTTGTCGTCAGAACTCGTTGATTTTTTGTAAGAAAAATTAACAACAACATTGTCTTTATGGATAAACCAACCCGTGACAGCTGAGTCTGGGTCAGGTTTATAGATATGGTGGAGCCTAGAGGGTTTGGTTTGGTTTCCTTTCCTAGCAGCTTCCTTTCAAAAGCTTACATAAGAGCAGAGAATCGTAGGTAGCACACTAGAGCCTGTGAATGTGTGCCGAGAGAGATAGAGTACTCCTTTGTTTCATACTTTTTTTTTTTTTTTTGATAATTTTGGACAGTCAATTTATATACACTTCAATTAATTTTTAATGTTTTAAAATTAATGTGATATAGAATTATGAAACTGATGATCTATATAAAAAAAAAAATTTAAAATCTAATCAATTATATTTTGATTTATAAAAAACATGTTTACTCTTTAAAAAATTAAAATTTGTATTTTTTTTAAAGAAAATTTTAATTTCTAAATAATATTGATATATATATATATATATAATTAATTAATTAATTTGTTTGAGTTGTGGTTGTGGTTGCTTTTTGAAGTGTTTTTTATTTTAAAATGTATCAAAATAATATTTTTTTTTTTTTTTTAAAAAAATTTTTTAAAATAGTGTATCAAAAAAATGTAAAACATTAAAAAATTTAATTTTTAACAAAAAAATAAAAAAAATTTATATATATACTGGAAAAAAAATATAGGAGGGAATAAATTGCGAAGTCATGTAAAATGGTACTGGTGTAATTGCTTACTGGAAATTGTAATTGCTTTTCACTGAAGCAATACCAGACGAAATGTGGAAGAAATTTATGTTGATTACGACAAGAACTCTCTTATAACATGAAAATGATATGATATGATATGATTTATGACGCATTTTATTCATTAATTATCACATTTTTTTTTTAAATGAAAAGAGAAATATCAAACTAATACTAGAAAATAAAATACTATACAGCATGAATTCCAAGAATATAATTCAACATGATATTTTCGCTGTTGAAATTTTTATTTAAAACACGGTTAATAGATATATTTGATATTAAATTAAAAATGAGGTTAATTTATTTTTTTAGATTAAAACTTTATTAAAATTTAATTTTCAAATTATAAGCAAATAAAAAATTGATCTCAAATAACTTTTAATTGATATATTTTTTAAAAAAAATTCCCTCTAAAAGCTCCATCCCACAAAAAAATAAATTTCCCGGTGATTTATATACACTTAGAATATAAAAAGTTTAAATTGGATCCAAAATAAACCCTAGTTTTTAGAGAAAAGAGGATATAAGCAAAATGAATTTTAGATTTAAACTCACATGCATGCAAGTATGCAACGGACATGAATTTGGGTTTTATTTTATAATATTGGTTTGATATTTTTTTTTTTTAAAATATATATGTGATCATTAATGTTTAAATTTTGTTAGCCTAACTCATGAATGAATGATATAATGTGATCAGTTTATTTCTAGAAGAGTTTTTTTTTTAAATTTGAACAGTTTTTCAACTTAAAAACATCTAATTTAAAACCAAAATGTTAGGTTTGATTTTAATTTTATGTGGATAACCAAAGTTAATAATGAAAATAATTTATTATGTAAATCACCATAATCTGGGCAAATTATGCATAATTTTTGACACATTTCTTCATCTAAATTTAAGCATGACCGGCAGGCAAGCCAATAATATGGAGGGTATTTACTTGTTGTAATCTGGGATTCAAGCAATAGTGTAAATTCTCTGTGAATCTTTTCCAAGAGCTCCTCCAAAGTCTCAATCTTGTTTCCATGCAAGGAGGTTTCCAAGAAACATGTTTTTGTTGGTTTTCTGTGGAGAAAACAGATTGGGAAATTCATTTAAGAGAAGATAGACAATATCTTATAAAGAGTAATATGGATGCTTTTGTTTTTTACTTCACATGCCAACAGGAAGAAGCTTACCAAGTCCAAGACTAGGTTTTATTATTTCCGTTATTTTTCATATTTACAAGCAACACTGATTTCTTCGGAATAATCCAAGACTAGGTTTTAAATCTGCTTTTTTAAACCGCAACCATGAAAACTACCTCAATCCTGCACCAAACCTTACAATGGAACTTGTTTATCAAGCTCAAATCAAATGCTACTCGCGTAATTCTGTTTGGAGTTGAAACAATAGAAAATACTATCAATTTTAATGGAGTAGTTCCAATCTCCATGGCAGATTTATGATAAGGGGTTTGAACTTAGATTCATTGGATCAATACATGAATTTCATCTTTTTTCTCCAAAACATTTCTTTCTCAAATATAATTGTGGAGCTCCTCATAACATTTTCTTCCATTTGAAGATAATGTTAAAGGGGAAATACAGTACTACAATTTACACTATTTAAATGACATAGATAAAACAGGAAAGAAACTTCACAAACAATATCCAAGATAATCAAGAACAAGAAGCACCTCAAAATATACATTACAAAGAGCAATCTTGGTCACTCTCCAATGAGTTCTGTGGAGAGTAAAATATGATAATATCAGCCTTTTCAGGAAGTTTAAAGCTCACTCTCTTCTGTGACTTCCCACTTTGGGTTCTGCTAATTGAACTCACTACTGAAGAGACACCGACATAGTCTTCTATATCATCTACTTGATCAAGCCCCAATAGTATGCCCGTGGAAGAACTCACTCTTGCCTTAGTTGAAATAGATGGGTGTACCCCTTTGAAGGACCCATGTTTGAGACACAAAGCTCTCCTCCTCTCAATTGTTCTGCCTTCAAGCTAGGAGAGGTTAAAAGCCAGTCCTGTAGAGTCAACTTGCTCACTGTTGTACCCTTCTTCTCTTCTCGGAGCACATGCCTTTTGTTCTGGATCTTCTTCACTTTCAAGCATTCTGGCTTCAATAATTCAACCAAGCGTGATTCACGACCATAGGAGCGGACTACTTCTGGCTTCTGCTCGGAAGTCGAGAGCTTGCTTACTTTACATCCCATTGGATTCTGCCAAAAGAATCAGCAATGTAATACATAAACGTGGATGGATAAGATGGGGAAGGGCTTAAATCATTGTGTCTGAGCAATGTATAGGGGAAACCGCGACGGAGAGGCTGAGAAAAAGGTGTTTGTAAGAACTGTGTTGCCTTAGTAATCCCCATTAGGTTAAGTATTAATTTGTACTAAATCTTTCAATATAATTAAGTTCGCATCAGTCATGACGATTGGCCAAATCAATCCTCACATATTCTTTGTTTTGTGCTAGCTACCATTGTCTCAGTGTCCATGTCAGTTCTTGGCTTTTAATCTTCATATTGATCAGTCTGACAGACAATGGTGATAAACTCAAAGCAATTCGTTACAAACAATATATTAAGCTAAGTGAAGTTCATTTTCCAATTTGTGGAATCAAGGAAGCTGGCTGTCTTTGCATGAGGGATTAACTTTTCACTTCTTGTTTGATTGTTGAGCTTGGTTTAGATTCATTGTCGTTTACAACAACAGCAAATTGTGCAAAAATATGTTGAAATTTGTTTTTCCGTTTCAAAAACGCTTTTAAAAAAATTTGATTTTTTTAAATTTTTTTGTTTCAAATTAATATTTTTTTGGTGTTTTTAGATTATTTTGAAGTGTTGATATCAAAAAAAAAAAAAAAAAAACATTATTTTAATATATTTTTAAATGAAAAACACTTTAAAAAATAACAACTACACCTTTCAAACAAACAGATTAATGTAACAGCAACATTTGTAATTGGCTGGAGCTAGATTCTTAGGACAGGCTGGTTCCTGGAGGGATATGAAGCTGCAATATGTCCAATGTGGAGGAAAAATCAGACTAAGCAGGGAAGCCTGCAAGATGTAGCAGAAAGAAAAACAAGGTGCACATTAATCTGCAATATGTCCAGTGTAGAGGAAAGATCAGACTAAGCAGGGCAGCCTGCAAGAAGCAGCAGAAAGCAAAACAAAGTGCACAGCAACATGGTCTTTTAGTTCACATCTCAGCCTTCAATAAGATGGCAGAAATTATCAGTTCCAGGGAAGACAAGTTTCTGTTTCGCGATTGTAGTAGAAAGACATTATACTGTTGATCAGTGTTGTGTAAGAAACTGGATGTCAGCTTTGACTGTAAATCTCTTGTTGCTATCAGTCAGTCAAGGACTCATGGTTATTCTTTGGACATGCCAATCTGTATCTTCAGGTTTTAGGCAGGCAAACCCTAGAAAAAGAAATTAATTTGTAGTCTGCTATTAGATTCAAGGCAAAGATTATAATTTATAAACAAGGAGCAGATTGCCTTGTTACTTGAGCCAAAATACCTCGAGGGTTTATTATGAGATTTCAAGTTCAGTCATATTCTATTGCATGGCACATCACTTGTTATTTGTGTAAGAAACTGGATGTCAGCTTTGACTGTAAATCTCTTGTTGCTATCAGTCAGTCAAGGACTCATGGTTATTCTTTGGACATGCCAATCTGTATCTTCAGGTTTTAGGCAGGCAAACCCTAGAAAAAGAAATTAATTTGTAGTCTGCTATTAGATTCAAGGCAAAGATTATAATTTATAAACAAGGAGCAGATTTCCTTGTTACTTGAGCCAAAATACCTCGAGGGTTTATTATGAGATTTCAAGTTCAGTCATATTCTATTGCATGGCACATCACTTGTTATTTGTGTATCAGAATCGAAATTGATATATTTTCTGGCATGCTTGAACCTTAGGCTTGCAGCTTGTCTTGGCTTCTTTCCCCGATCAGATTACTGGATGATACATTTAGAGCAATTAACGAGAAATCGATTATTACAAGATCAGTTTGTGGAAAATATCACACTTTAAAGCATCCACCCTAGTTATAATACCCAATTCGAGAGTCAACCCGGCTAAGTTATGAATTAGACATTTTAACCTAACTACAAGTTAGCTTATTAACCGAGCAATGATTTTTTTTAAAAAAGCTCCCCAAACGAAGTTGTTTCAAGTTTTCTATTTTTTTTTTTAATTGAAAACATAATTTTAATGAAAAAAACCCAGTTCAAAGTCTAGACCGAACTAGGTTTTATAACACTGCTGACAGCAGAGAACTCTTCCCATTTTGCTCGAATTTTCGAATGTGCCAAAACCTAAAAGGAGACATTTCCAACAACACTTCGCAAAACTGCCTAGACATAGATTTGCATCATGTACAAAGGCCCATCCAGACTTCACGAGAGTCTAAAATTTAGTTGGAAGTGTATATTTTTGCCCTAAAATCACATAACAGTAGAGGTTATGTAATAATTTCAACACAAGACATGATGGCGTCTATGGGTAAATTCAGATCAACCATCATAGTACTGTAATTATAATCAAGCACATGATTTTGGAAGTCTCATTTGCATGAAGCATTCTGAGAATAGAAAGATACTCCAAGCATGAAATTTATCTAGAGCAGTAATGTACTTGAAGGAGATACAAAAGAGGTCGAATCAGGAAGTCTCAGCAGCTGGTTGGGTAACCCCAAACTTCACCAACAGCTTGCTTAGAGCATTGGGTGGGCAAATTTGGTATTTGACATTCCCCGAAGGAGAAAGGAAGACCTCAGCCAGTTCAAGCTTCTCTGAAGTAAGACTTGTACTATCCATAGTTTTGCTGAGCACCTTCAAAGCAAGCTGGACAGCTTCTTCCCTTGTGATTTCATCCCTGTAATCCTGCTTTAACATGGATTGTGCAGCCTGGTTGTTCGCACCAATTGCTGCAGCTTTCCAGCCAGCATAATTTCCACTAGGATCGCTCATGTAAAGTTGGAAACCATAATTTTTGTCCCATCCTGCAAACAGAAACGAGACACCAAAGGGCCGAAGACCACCAAACTGTGTGTACCCTTGCTTGGTGTCACAAAGGGATTGAACTAACTGCTCTACAGGCATTGGCTCTTGGTATGCAAAGGTGTAGCGTTGTGCTTGGATCCTTGCAGTGTTGATTAGGATGTTGGCATCAGACATAATTCCAGCCACTGCAACAGCAACATGATCATCAATCTTGTACATCTTCTCAGTGGAAGTTGACATTTGCAATAGTTTGGATGTGACCTTCTTTTCACCAACCAGGATAACCCCATCTTTGGATAATATTCCTATTGCAGAACCAGCATTTCCAATGGCCTCCATAGCATACTCAACTTGGTACAGACGTCCTTCAGGGGAGAAGATTGTTGTGCGGCTATCATATCTTCGAGACATTTTTATTTATCCTGAAAGAAGATAATCAGCATAAGCAACAAAAAGAACAAAAATAAGTTCTTAACCTTGCCCCCCTTTTCACTTGATTAACTATATAGGAAAGGCCAGAAAGCAGGGTTGGTGAATCCACAGTAAAAGAGTGAGAGACTCACACGAAGATCATTCAATTGCAAATAAATGAAAGCATGCAACACATTAGCGAAAGCAGAAATTGAGCATGTGTTGGAAAAAAATAAATTAGACAACTCTTAGAGAACAGCATAGCCAGTATAATCAGCTTGGAAGTGAGAACTTGGCACGATTAGAAAACATCTCAGAAACAACTAGAGCTTCCAGAACCACGAACAAGTCAAACAGTGTGGAAATTTCCATAAACTGAAAAGGTAGAATGTAGGCTTTGCATGCTGTAAATTGACAATATTTTAAACTCTTCAATTTTTTTGATTGATTAACCAAAAAATTTAGGAGATGCAATCATTGTGCCATTTTCCCAATTCAGCCCCTTTTCATGCCCATCCATTTTCAAATAAAATATGCCTCATGGAAACAGCATGCATATTTTCTGTTCCAAAGAGCCAAATGCAAACATAGGAGAACATGTATCACATACATGTGCAAGAAAACACATGCATGGAGTTTGTAAAGGAGGTGCATACACTTTAAGTTTCTTAAAGAAGAGGCCATTAGGAAACTACATTTGCAAACCCTAGAGCTCACAACAGAAGTTGCAAAGGCAGGCAACTGAAAGTTGTTTAAATTAGAAACACACAAGGACTGAATATAAGAAAATAAAATCCTGCAACTGTAATTTAAGTAATGTCGTCCCTCTGATTAAGTCTAACCTTGACCATTCAAAAAAACCTACGAAAGACAATGAAAACTCTAACTAAGAAACTAGTACGCTTTACTAAATAGTTAAGCACTGTTCTGTAACAATAACCCATATATCAAACTAGGTTTTCCTTGTTTACCATCCTTTAATTCATTATACCTGTCAAGAATATCACAAAGGACATATAGCAAATCATATTACAAAAACAATCAAATATCAGTTATTTCCAGCAAATATACAACTACATTGTCCCATAGTTGCTCTATTTCATCTAGCAGTTCAATCAAGGATCACTAACAAAGTTGCCAAACTAAAATCAAAATCTGTTTCGCCAAACACAACCCCTTCTATGTCTTTTTAGTACAGAGTCAACAATATTGTTTTATCTTTCGCGCTTCCAACAAAACAATTTGATCCCTTAAAACAATTTGATCCCTTAAAACTACTATGGACACACACAAAACAACACTAACCCAAGTTCCAATTCCAGAGTTCAGCTTCTAAAAAACACATCAAATCCAACTAGGTCTATTTCCACTCCAAAATTCAATGCACATTGTATAGTTAATTTGCCAAACTATATTAGAATCTGTTTCTAGGAAACACCCCATCATCCCATTCTCTGTCCTTCCAGTGAGCACACCATCAACAATTCTCTCTCTTTTGGTCTCCCATAACAAAACAAATTGATCCCTGAAAACCCTGCAAAACTACAATTAACACCAAAAATAAAATAAAACTATCCCAGATTCCAATTCAAAGTCCAACTTCTAAAAATCACCTAAGAAATCAGCATTACCAACTAAAACCCCTCAACCAAGAACGAAATCAGAAAAAAAGCAGCACATTTACTGCTTTACCACCATAACAACCCAAAAACAAAAACAGATCTACGTAAACACCTAGAAACCTAACTCATAACACTTAAAAAATAAAACTCATTTTCAAATTTCAATCAGAAACCATAATCACACACAAAAAAGAAGCAACAACAAAAACTAATATAAAAAGTCCAAATCTTCAAGACCTAGTTCAAGAAACCAACGAAAGAAGAGACATTTGGTATAAAAATAAAGAGGGAATGCTAATTACCTGTAAAATGCAAGTGATCAAAAGGAATTTGCCGTGTAGTGTGATGCGGGAGATTCTGAGGGCTGATGAAAGCTATGGCTTCCTTGGTGATCTTTTATGGGTTTCTCACTTCGCTCTACCTTCTTGCTCAAGAAGAGTGAAAACAGCTAATACTGGGTGGGTTGGGCTGTCAATGCTGTGAATTTGGGTTGGGCTTACTTTATGGGCTTAATATAATTAAGCCTATTAGAGTTTTTTTTTCTCCTATTTATCCATTTTTAGATTATTAAAAAAAAAAAAACGATTAGTGAAAGAAAAATTAACTCGTTAACATGGCCCAATTAGAATCAATTCTTTATTTGAGTTTTCTGAGTTTTTGTGGATGTATTTTAAAAATATATTTTATTTAAAAAATTATTAAATTAATTTTGTTTTAGTGTGTTTTGATAGTTTTAAAGTAAAAATTATTTTTGAAAAATGCATCTTACACCACAAAAAAAATTACTATTGGATTTTTAATTGATTTTATAACATTTATTTTAGTTACTAGTCATTTAGAATTGATTATATTTTTCTATCAGCTTCTTAGATTCTTAGATTTAACATTATTTCCATCAAGTAAACCCAGCATGAGGATTGCTATGAAAAAGGGTAGGGGCACTAAATCAACATGCAGGTTATCAAGTTAATTATTTTTATTAGAATTCATTTAATTAAATTTTCAATCGAGTTTCAATCAAGTTAACTAGATTATGAGTTAATCTGATTATATTAATTAAAATTTACTAAATCAATATTTTTTTCATTTATATTTAAATCTGATTTAAATTAAGCCTTGAATAATGGATATCTAAGACCTACTCATTAAACCTAATTGGATTTAACAACTATAATTTTTTTCAATTTCCTACCTTCCTACCCCTTTTATTTGGACATATAAAAAGGAGGTCAGGAGTACTCTGACTTCTAACAAGCCATGTTTCTTATCTAATAACATTATTATTTTATTTTTTATTTTTTCCCCCTTGATTAAGAGGCGAGGTCTTCAAACCAACTCTTCTCCATTCCTTCTCGAATGCCCCAAAGACCTTGGTTAGGCTTAGAACTTAGAATCCTTATTAAAATATCTTTATCATATAGTGTGTTTCTAGAAATATAAAATAAATATATTCGGGATCTTGTAATCTTGTAGGTTGGATAAGAGTTTGTATTCTTTTCTAGCCTTTTCCCGTGAACCAAGCACTACCCGTGTGTGTGTGTGTGTGTGTGTGTGTGTGTGTATAGTATTGGACTTTACTTCACATCGTACTAATTTTCTCAAGTAAAATACTATGGTCTTGGTCCACAATGGAATATAAACATTTCAAATCAAGTATGGATTGAGAAACCTATACCGGGAAAAAAGATGATTTAAGAGAAATCAAACACGTTTGTTAAAAAGTTTACAAGGGGACAACGAATCTTTGTTTTTACAGTCATGTCGTTTTCTAAATGTTTTTTTAATAATTTTAATGTAATAGTAGTAGAAATAAAAAAATATATTATTTGGATATATTTTTAATTTCAGACACTTTTATAAAAAGATGCATTAGAGGGAGGGATAATTGGATGGCGAGCGTCACAAGTGATGGAGATCATCACATTTTGATGGAATTAAACATCAAGCAATCAAGAAAGCATGCCCACATTTGATAGGCAACAAGTTGAAGAAATTAACATAAGATATTCTCTGAAAAGGGAAGGAAAGGAACATAAGAAAATTATCTAGAACTATAACAAATTAAACACATGATATCCTCTTGAATTAAAGGCTTCATTCCAGCCACTTCATGATCCGGCCTACATGCAATTATTCTTTACACTTTCAAGCTCACACATGTTACACTCTGCATGTTTCAACACAACCTGCAACCATCAAGAACGCCAAAATATGGTTTAGTTTCATGGATATTTTTTCTGATAAATGGAATATCTTGTCAAGACTATATATATATATATATATATATATATATATATATAGCGAAATTCTGAAAATGGAAGCTAGCTAGTACCTGATTAATTAA
Source organism: Populus alba (assembly GCF_005239225.2). Lineage (NCBI taxonomy): Eukaryota > Viridiplantae > Streptophyta > Magnoliopsida > Malpighiales > Salicaceae > Populus > Populus alba. The sequence continues at coordinate 1,328,726 of NC_133299.1, forward strand.
GCAGGACACTTGAACCCTTCAGGTGGGGTCTTGCCACAGTCAACAAGGACCTCAAGAGCAATGGGTATAATGATACTGATGTTGAGAAGCTTAGCCTTAATGGTGGTGCAAAGACATATGGCAGCATCCAAGTCAAGGAGACCTTGAAGCACTGGACAGCATGCATCCTTGGCACTACTGCCAATACCAATGTGGACCAGTCCACCTAACACATCCACACATGCACCTAGCTTGAGAGTGTCAATGGGGCAAGTCTCTTGTTTTGGTGGTGGAGGTGGAGGTGGAGGACATGGTGTTTCGGGTGGTGGAGGTGGAGGTGGAGGACATGGTGTTTCGGGTGGTGGAGGGTTCACAATAGGTGGTGTTGGTGGCTTTATTGGAGGAGTCACTGGAGGCTTTGGTGGTGGAAGAGTTGGTGGTGGAAGAGCTGGAGGTGTTGGTGGCTTTATTGGAGGAGTCACAGGAGGCTTTGGTGGTGGAAGAGTTGGTGGTGGAAGAGCTGGAGGTGTTGGTGGCTTTATTGGAGGAGTCACTGGAGGCTTTGGTGGTGGAAGAGTTGGTGGTGGAAGAGCTGGAGGTGTTGGTGGCTTTATTGGAGGAGTCACTGGAGGCTTTGGTGGTGGCAGAGCTGGTGGTTTGGGCACATATGGTGGCAGAACTGGTGGTTTGGGCACATATGGTGGTTTCGGTATGAAGGGGGGATGCACAATTGGTGGTTTGGGAACATATGGTGGTTTCGGTATGAAGGGCGGATGCACAATGGGTGGTTTCGGTGTATAGGGCGGATGCACAATGGGTGGTTTCGGTTTAATGGGCGGATGCACAATGGGTGGTTTCGGTTTAATGGGCGGATGCACAATGGGTGGTTTCGGTTTATAGGGCGGATGCACAATGGGTGGTTTCGGTTTAAACGGGGGATGTACAATGGGTGGTTTCGGTTTAAACGGGGGATGTACAATGGGAGGTTTGGGAACAACAGGTGGCTTAGGTGGGTGGGGTTCGGGGGGTTTAGGGTGATGGGGTGGCTTTACTGTGGGAGGAGGATGCACCGGTGGTATCTTAGGAGGACACTTTGGTGGCGGCTTTACTTTGGGACGAGGATGCACCGGTGGTCTCTTAGGAGGATACTTTGGTGGCGGCTTTACTTTGGGAGGAGGATGCACCGGTGGTATCTTAGGAGGATACTTTGGTGGTTTAGATGGCGGAGCTGGGTAAGGGCAATAGGGACAAGCAAGTGACGTGAGCAAACTGCCCAAGTTCACAAGGAGGATCAAGAGGTTAGCCAGAGCAAACTTGGCCATCGTGGCTACTTGGCACTTCCCTCACTGAGTTTCTCAGTGAGTCTGTAGCTCAAGCCATGCATGCCAGCCTTCTTATAGACTTGAGTGGTCCGAATAATTCTTTCTTCAATCAACAGTCCAATATTTTATTGCAACTTTATCATTGACTTGACAGAACAAATAATACCTGTTCATTTAGCTACGCGTTGCACCTACAATACAAATTGTATTTAAAACAAATAAATATAAAAACAACATTTTAAAAATTATATTCAATATAAAAAATAACATCTTAAAAAAAAAATTTAAAATAAAAAATAAAAGCCTCGCTCGCTTAGTTTCGCCAATTATTATCCGCTTGGAGACGGGGACAATTATTACGTCCATCTCAACTTTCAATGCAGAGGGCATCAAGCAGCACTGTTTTACGATGGAGGATATTTTGACTTGTAGTGCCTGTTCAGCCCGTGATTGCCCAAGCCTCCTACAAGCCACGTGAAAAAAAAAAAAAAAAACCCTTTTTATTTATTTCTGGATGAGATGCATCGACGTTCTATTTTTCGTACACAGAATTAAGTTCTCTCTCTGTCGAATTTTAAACAATTAATTTATATATTAAATTTAAATAATCCGAGGTGAATGTTTAAAATAAAATAAATGGTTTTCCCGGCCAGAGAGAAAACATTTTATATGAAAAACTACATAAGAAGAAGAGCAACAAGCCGATAAATTTACTTTTTTTCTTAATAAAGATTAAATTGGATCTTGATGAAATCATGAGTTTAATTATTTTTAAGTTGAATAAGCTAAACTAAATCAATTCCTACTTGATTAAATAATTAATATTGGTTTTTCATACTAGTTTTATGTGCTATTTTTTTTAATACAAAATTGAGTTTACTCTCTCTATTGGACTTTAAACAGTAAATTTATATAAAAAAACAAATATTTATAAGAAATCTCCATCCTCAAACAATAAATTTAAATAATCCGAGATGATTATTAAAAATGAAATATATAATTTTCACAGCGAGGAAAAAATTTATACGAAAAACTACACAAGAGGACAAGTAACATTAATGATATAATTATTATTTTTTACTCTATGATAGAGTTGGAAATCTATGTTTGCCTAATGAAATCCAATGGTGTCGGCAGCCACATGCTTACAAATTAACACGATTAAATAGTGAAAACCACTGGTTTGGTATTTATGCTTTTCTTCTTGCTTTGGAATTCCCAAACAGCAAACGCGTCTTCATTCGCATAATTCTACAAAATATGAGTACGTTCCCCCCATTAATTATGTAATTGTTTTGGCGTTTTGCTCAATCTTTTTAATCTTGATTTTTTTTCATGTGCGCCTCCTAGCTAGCCCTAGCTAGGCTCCCCTTAGGATAATGTTTTTTTTTCTTTTTCTTTTTCCCTTTAGACCGGAAAAGAAACAGAAAAACTGGCTAACCAAGAGAGCTCCACCAATGCAGTCGTCGGCATCTAACAAGTTCTTGATACAAGGAGGAGTCTCCCATGCATCTTTGCAGACGATCATTTTGAGAGGAGCCAAAGTACCGAGCGAGCTAGGAAATGTCACGGATTATATTCAGGCAAGTGCTTTCTTCAATACATTTTTGAGCTTCACAAGTACCTCAGAAATGTCATGTCGTTTTCAATCTCTTTGTATATATGCATATTTGCAATGCAGCTGTGTGCACAGAGACTCACATAGAGGACCCGCATGATAAAGAATATATATACTATAGTAAAATTATATTTTCTTTTTCAAGCCACTAGATAAAATGATCGATGTAGTAGTTGAGGATATACCCCACCATTATCCCCCACACTGCATGAAATTCGAAGCTGAGCTTGGACTCACAATCAAACTTTAATTCCAATCGAGTCGAGAATATTGATTAATTATTTGTAATTAAGATATTTAACATTTTGTTTTGTTTGGGGCTAAATATATTTTACTTCATTATTACTGAGATAGGGTTTTTTTTTTTTTTTTTGAGGAGGGCAATAATGCAAAATCAATCAAATTACTTGATTATGATGTAATTGATTCAATCAAGTCACTAGCTCAATAATATTATAATTTAAAAAATAAAGGTCCTTGAAACTTTTTCGAGTTTTATCAGGTTTAGCTGATTTTGATTGAATCTAACGAATCCTTTGTATTAACTTAATTGTTAGACGATTGAGTCATGGGTTTCCAATTGGGATGGCATCAGTCTCATCTAAGTTTAATACAACTATCCTTCATATTCAAAGCATGATAAACCCAGATTAATTATTATTAATGTTACAAAAACTAGACTGGTATCATATGTTAATCTAAAACTCGACTAACTTAGAAGCCGCACTGGTTCAATTGAAAAATCTAAAACTCTATTAATTTAGTAGCCAGCACTAGTTCAATTGAAAAAAATAAATTCAGCTTTAAGTTTAAATCCTAATGATATTTTTTAATTAAAAAAAAACATCATTTTAATTAATTTATATATTAAAAAAAATCTTTTGAAGGTCTTCCATTCCCATGACAGGAGTCAGTCTTGAATTCTGGAATTCAGACTTCTAGGTTGGGTTTTATTTCCAAGTTAGTTTAACAATCTCGATGCTTGAAACAAAGGCCAAACTCATGGCCCACAAAGATGGGAGATTGGGGAATTCTTTACTATCACCATGGCAAGGGACTGCTGGGTATATATCAAAAAAAGGCAACTTGCAAGCCTATCTTTTAACTGTTACACCACCTTCTCGTGGATTATTCTTTTATCATTTTGATCTATAGTCGTTTTTTGCTATCATTATATATTCTTTAATCATCCAAAACCATATAAATTCAATCAGCATTTCATCTGATTGAACTTCTCCTTCACCACAACTATTGACACTGATTAGTGATGGTATTTTAGTGCCCCATCATGACAACATTTAACAGTTTTTACTGAAGGGAATTTTTGTTGGTATTTACATTAACAGTTTTTTTATAAATATTTTATTGATGGGATAATAAATGGAAAAAATCTGTTAAAAAAATACCAGTCTGTAATATTTTATCTATTCATAAGTCTATGGATTTACAAAAAAACAACACGCGTCAAAAATAAATTAGGAATTTATTGACAATGACTAGTGATGGTATTTTAGTGCCCCATTGAATTAAGTCCAATCAGGAAATTATGATCCAACCTATGTGACATCCACCTTGAAGTGAATTATATTTCATGTCATATAATGTAGTTGGTTGAGGAGAGCTTAAGAATTCCTGATTGGCTTTTACTGATCTCTACTTGGATTGCAAATTTGCACACATCTATGTAATTTGCATGTATATGGATTAATAATTTTTAAATACCATGCCATGCATCTATTTTTCCGCCACCAAGTTGCTGGCTCCGAGGCTTGAATCTGGGCATGTTTATCGATCTTGATGTAAAAGAGAGGTACAAGTTTACTAAATCTTGGCAGACCATTTTAGCCCATGGTAATGGAAAGGATAGACTTCCAGTTTGAAGAGTGAAAAAACTGCTATAGGCTTATAGGAGCTAGAAATCGTAAAAGACAAATGTGGGCAAACATTCATTTGTATGAGGAGGCAAAAATACATTTTCCCGCATGTTGTGGATCAAATTTGCTTTGATAGTGCGTGAAAGTCAGAGGTGGCTTTTTTCTCTCTCCCTTTTTTGAGAAGAAATCAAAATACAGTGAATTTACGGGTCCAAAGCATAAGACAGAAAATTGTTGTCTTTAACTCTAAGTGCTCAAGAAAGTTAATCAAGTTTAGATCCATTCGTTCTTTTGTTTTTTTAGAATACTTTTGGTATTGCGATAACTATTATAGTTATGATTTGAAAAAAATTATTTTATAAAAAGTACTTTTAATTGAAGTTGATTTGAAAAAATAGGTGTTTGATTAAAACTGTAGTTGAAATTGAGGTTAAACAAAAAATAGTTTAATATATTTGGTTAAGAATGCTTTTGAAATTAAAATTATAAAATAATTAGCATGATGTGTAAAGACATGCAGCAGAGAGGCAGAAACGTGATAGAAGCATGTAATTTCTGCTTCAACAAAACTGTGTTTTCAACATAAATAATGGTAAGGCCCATGTATAAAAATTACGGCTGATTTCTTAACCAAACACTATGTTATCATTATTACATACTAAACGCAACCACAAACTCTTAGCCAAACAGACTCTTAACAGATTGCCATAACAATTTCTGGGTTCGAATCAAATTCTATCGAGAGATTCATTAGAGATGAGAATTTATAATTGTAATTGAAGAATTATAATAAATGGAAGTTGAATCTTACTTCATTAACCTCTACTTGCTTGCAAAAGTTGATTAAGTTTAAAATAAGCTAATTAACATAAATCATTGTGTTAAAAGAGAGAGGGAGAGGGTGGGAGGGAAACATTACCAACGAATGAATTTTCTCTATTTAATCCATACGTTCCTTTTCTTTTTCTTTATTATTTTTCCAACTGGATCCCATTACAAATTAATGTCACATATCAAGATTTACAATATCCAACCATACTAAAATAGTAAATTTATCTTGTCCTTGTTCTTCTTATGGTCCCTCGAGGAGACTTTGGAAGGCAAGAACCAAACAATAGAGCAATACCCCACCATGATATGCAAAAAGAAATTCAAAATAGACTCCACACAGCAACTAGCTAGCAAGATTTTCTAATGTTATCGCAGATGCATGCAAGTGAATTTGGTGGTCATCAATTTTCTAATGATAATACTTTTGTCTTGTTGATCGAAGGTCATCCAAGAAACCATGAGAGTCAATGTCTTGATCATCCTGTGTTCCTGTATTCCTGTATGTACATGTGCTGATACTTGAGTTCTTGTTTAGTGTCTAAAAAGTAACAATGTTGGTCTAATTTTGTAACTCAAAATTGTCATCATATGAATTAATTTTCTTACTTAACTGGAGGATTTAGCTATCATACAGTGGAAAGTCATCACAATGTTTCAACAAGGTTGTGCTGGATCTTACAAGAATTATTCTAGTTTGTCCATCAAAAACTATTATGTCCCAATTATTCATTTAGGATCGGTGATTCTTCTAATATTGATTTTTTTTTTAATTATTTCTAAAAAAAATTGTATAGAAAGGAAGAAAATTTGACCTTTTACTAATGAATTCACACGGGAAGTAATTTGTTAATCAATCGAAGGATCATTGAGTACTTAAGACTGAGTGAGGCTTAATTAAAAAAGATGCTATTAATGTCTTCTAAATCGATCTATAATCAATTGATTATATTCTATTTCACACTCTTAATTCTGCTATAAGCAACCCATAAAAAAATCTCTGATTCCTTCCAATAGAATGAATTTGGTTCATTTTGGTAACGTGGTAACTTTTGTTTATACAGTCTTGAAAAAATATTAAATTGATTATTTTTTAATGTATTTTTATTTGATTTTGATGTTCTAATTTCAAAATAATTTAAAAAATCTAAAATAAATTTATTTTAATATATTTTAAAATAAAAAATACTTCTAAAAATCACCCTACATCACAATACCAAATATTCTAAAAAGCTGATTAAAACAAAAGTTGCCTTTGACGAAATGCCAAACTTGCTGTCTTCTGTTTTGTCAATGGACATATATTTTTGTACTTGGATCTCAGCCATGGCAAGCATTAGTGTTCAGCACCACAAGTCTTTCTCGCAATCTTTTCGTGTCATTGCCAGCTATCATCAAGAGTAAGTACCCACTACATATTGACTTGGGATATTTTAGCTATGCTACACTGCTTGAACAGGCACCGTCTGATTTGGGCACACACCAGTGGTTCGAGGCTCTTCATGTGGAAATGGTGGGTCAAGGACCACTACGAGTAGTCACTGAAAAATCTATACTTTGTGAAAGAGAGAACTAGAATGTGTAGTTCTGGTTATGAGGTGGCATTTCGTAAAAAGTATCTTTAAAATTTTACCATTCACACTAAGACGCGATGCTAATTTTCCTTCTAGAATATTCAAATGGCACATGTAAGGGTGAAATAAGCAAGACAATAAATTCTTGATTTTTAATAGTAGAAAAAAAAATAATAGTTTTCATCTAATATTTTGATCACTAAAAACTTTAATTAATCTTGAAAATTTAACATGAAAATTAGTTGTGTAAAGAAAATGTATTAATATTCTTAATACGCCTTACATAATGTAAGCTATATTGTTTAATTATCTGATATAAGTTTAGGTATTGTTGTATTTTTTAATTGTTGATTTGTCTAAAATTTAAGAAAAATCTTTCTCGGTAAGAAGTTTCTTATCTTATTAAGTAAAAACCTAACTATTTTAATGTTAAATAAATAAATAAAAACCTACCTTTTATTTAATATCGAGAATATATATTACGTATAAATTCGTAATCTCAGATAATAAAAAAATATTTTTTTTTTGGTATTTTAGAAATATGGGCCTAGTTCTCATAACTTTAATAAACTAGTTATTAAAGCTCAAAATGCATGCTAATACATATTTTTAAATTTTATTTTGTATGAAAATACAATATATCTGAATTTATTTTTATTTTTGAGAGACATGGCTGTATGTATGAAAACAAGATATTTTTTTTTTTCTACACATATATTTTTGCAATATTTTGAAGAAAATCGGTATTTTAATACTGAATTTGTATCTTTATAATATAAAAATATAAACCAAAATTAACAAAAAAAAAAGGTACAAAAATCCACAAGAAAATCACAATTTTTTTAAAAAGGATTTTGAATTGTTTTATTTTTATTTAATATATAATATAACAAATAGGGATGGGCCTTGCCCAATTATATGAGCTGAGCCCACCCTGATTGGGTGGAGATTCTGCTCAAACAAAATATTGGGTTGAGATCGGCTCAAAATAGGGGTCGGGCCGATGCTAGCCTAAGAAGCTTTGTCTTAAGAGAAAAATGGGTTAGATCCAACCCAATCATTTTAATTCGGGCGAGTGAATTATCATTCATTTAATTTCAATTATCATCAGCAGAACAGTGGAGATGGCAAGCAGATAAAAGAAGAAGAGGAGAAAGCTGACCTGACGGTGGCATTGAAACGTGGTTGCTGACATTGATTGTGGCTCACTGTCCTGCAGCATTGTGGTGGCAATGACGCAGAACAACGATGGCTCACAAGTGCTGCAACGTAGCTGGTGGAGGGAAAAAAGATGGTGAGAGGTCGAGGAGTTCATCTTCCTTTTTTCTCTCTATTTCTCTTCTCTCTTTTATGCTTCTTCTCTTCCATTTCTTTTATTTTTTCTGTCTCTGTTCTCCTACGTTTTTTTCTCTCTTGATTTTGCTCCTTTTGCTCTGTTTTTTGTCTCTCTTTCATCACCTCCTCCACTCTCACCACCTGATGAGGTATATATAAATGTCATACGAATGTTGCTTTGCTTGAATTCTGTCAAATGAATATATATATATATATATACAGTATAGAAACTAAGTAAAAGAATAAACAAACAGCAGCAGAAAAATGCTCGGCATCTCCATAGCCAAGTAGTAATGTACTTTGCCTATTTGACATGGTAATGGCTCAAAAACTTCTTGTTGCATAGGGTTTGGAGACTTGAAGATATGGTTGGTGCCCAAGCTTCCTGATCAGAGTAGTGTGGAGGAGGTAGCTATCATGCACACCATTATGAGCAGTAGTGTGCTATATAAAATGCAGTTTAAGGCTCATTTCTAATTTCTAATATCATAGATCAAAATCAACAGAGATGGTGAGGTTGATTTAATTACATTCTACTTTGTTCTGCAGTTAGTAACTGATCAACTGACCTGCCCTGCCTGGCCATGCTGAGATTCTAATATTCTACAGAACAGCTGAGTACGAACTGCACTGCCAACATCAAGGATGATCTTTCCTTTAGCAAGCTGAAAGGTTGGAGACCAAGGTTCCTAGTAATGATGCATGAAGATAAAGAAGTTCTTGTCATTCAAATAATCAGGACAGTTTATGATAATATAATTGATGCATGCGAAAGCACAAAAACGATAGTAGCAAGGATAGAAAGACAGAGTAATGGCTGAAATAGGGTAATCACAGCAGAACCTTAAGTCGTAATTTTTTTTCTGAACTAAAGTCTGATGAGTGCCGGAGAAAAATTAAGAAAAAATAACAAAACTGACTCAAACAACATCTTCAAAGTACAATTGGAGGGTCTTTTGAGATTTGGCTAGTTATAGCAAGCCAAATCTCTTGTAGAACTAGGTTTATAGAATCACCTAAAAAAACTTAAATTTATAATCAGATAAAAAATTATGGTTTTCTATTGCTACTATGTCAGAACCAGACAACACTTTCGGATGTACATAACCCAGAAAGAAACTATAGTTTAGCGACAGAACAAGAAATTTCATAGGTACAACCTCTGGCTTTGAAGCTCCTCTTTGTGCTCCTCAAATGTTTCAGGAAAAACAGCTAGAGTTCCATCTTCCTCCACCAAAATTTCACTCTTCTTCATCATAACAGACACGTGAGATCAACCTAGATTCATGACAGACAAGTACAGATCCAGTGAATTCATCAAGCGCATCAGCCAAGGCGTCAATCGATCTTCGGCATATCCAAATGATTGGCCGGTTCATCCAGTAACCGAATATGGAGCCTCTGAGATCGAAAACCAAACCTATGATTTCTCCGATGACACAAAAGCTCATATTGTTAACCAAGTAGATTTTATCGATGGAGCTATAATTTTATGAATGATCGACAGGATATCATCATAATTATCAACTTTGGAAAAAGACATGAAGCATTGGATTGTTTGTTCAACTTGTGAGTTACGGGATCAACTAGGATCTATTATTTTAGTAAAAACAGTGTTTTGTTTGTTTGTTTTTATTAATTATTGAAATTAACACAATTATATTTGGACCATGTTTTCCCGAGTTATTAAATTATAAAAAACATGACCGTGTCAATTAGATTTTACTTAAATCAATATTTATTTTATTTTAATTTAAAATCTAAATTAAATTAAATTCTGAACCTTAAATTCTTTGAATTATCCTCAAAGATGAAACCAGGTTTAATAACTAAGCTTTCAATTCATCCAAAGTCAGTATAATCAACAAATCTAAATTGGGGACACCATCGTTCAAAAAGGAAAAGAAAAACCAATAAATTGTCTGAATTGAATCGGAAACCAACAAATAGGAATTATTTATTAAAGAAAAAAGAATCAACATTATTAATTGATTTGACCTTCTACTAACTCTTATTTTATAATAATTGTATTACATGATGAAAAAATAAATAATCTGTAATAGAAAATGAACATTTATCATTAATTACAGAAGAAAGACTTCAACATTTGATGTGCCAAATCACGAGTCAGTGATGAGTGCCGGTGGTATACTTGTTTCCACAGCAAGGGCTAGGACCGTCTTTAATTCCTCCAAGTGTCTTACTGTTGGTAAAACCATTTCCTACGCCAGGAGTTGGGCCTGACTGCTTGATTTCTCCAAGTGACAGACCATCAAAGAGACTCTCAATAGCTCTGCTAGCAGCAGAGTTTCCTGACTCCATGGTGTTGAAGGGACGGGCTTCAGTTGTCTCCATGAAGAAAAGGGAGTTCACAATCAGAAGAATGACAAAGAAGCTGAGAGATTTGAGCATGGTTGCCATGTCAAGCAACGAGGGAGATGAACTGATGCTTTGTTGATGAAGGAAGAGTGTGAGATAATGGGGGATGGAGGGGGAACCCATGCAGGTATTTATAGTGTTAACATGAGACTATTGGAAGAGATCAATGCCTAGCTAGGAAGCTACGAGGGAGGTTCTTTATGCTTAGGCCTCAAGGAAAGATGCATAACATTGATCACTTTGATAGTTCAAATTGGAAGGTGTAGAATAGAATTTTTTAACGTGGAATTTTGAAGCTGATTCCTAGATAAGAGTGGTCTTGCTCCGTATTAGGGTTTGCCCGGCGGCCAGGTAATCTGAAAGAATTTTCTCTTAATAAAAGAGCTAGAATAGAGACCAAAGACCATGAATCTCTGGATTCCGACGGATTTGGTGATTATGTCAAGTGCGACGTATCCGTGATTGGTCAGCTGCCAATGGTTTCGTAGTCAAACGGAGCAATAGAATTGGGTTGGTAAGTTTATTCAAGTTTGAATTCCCTTCAACAAGGTAGCTAGCAAAGTCCAACACTAGGATTGACAGTGGGCAGTGGTGTTCTAAAGAAGAGATCAGAATTTAAAGTCATATTATCAGACTCGGCAAGGTTCGGGATGCAGGAAACTCACAGGTTAGCGGATTAATCCGGATTTATCCTAAAAGATGTTTTATTTATAAAAAAAATTAAAATTTTATTTTGGATAAAATCATTTTAAAAAAATAAAAAATTAAAAAATTCCTTTAACTTAACTCAATCGAGTGATCAAGTTTAGTCAAGTCAATTGAATCATGTATGAATTTATTGAGTCACTCAAATTACCATGTCACCTTCAAAATAGTTTGAAAAGAAACCCAAATCCAGCTAAACTCTAGACCAACGAGTTACTTAGTCGAACCGCTAAGCCGCATGGGATTTAATACACATGGGATTTAATATGTTGTTACTCACTTTTGACTCTATGAAAAATCAAGAAAAGAAAGAGAAAAAAATAGAAAAAAAAAATCTAAAATACAAGATAATATACACAAAAAAAGTCTAGAAGATTGTCTAAGTTGGTGGTGAAGAATCAAAGTGACAAGTGAAAAAGTTGAAGAGTCAAAATATATAAAATTAAAAAAATTAACAACCCAATTTTAATTGATAAAAGGTCCCATTGATGAAAACATTTTTTTGGGTGAATAATTGAAATTTAGATAGGTAAGAACTCAATAAGAATTTTGAAAGGTTTAATTAATTTTATTAATGATTTAATTGTAAAAAAAAATGATTTTTAAAGTAAATTTAGATTCTAATCGGAAGAAATTAAAATCGGGGGGTTAAATTATAATTTTAAATAGTTAATTTGATTAAATTAGAAGCTTAATTACATAAATATTAAAATTTGATGAGTAATTAAAAAATTTAAAACTAAAAATCAAACAAAAAAAAAAACGTGAATGATTAATCTTCGTTATATAAAAGGCAGGGTTCAGACATATTCATTTTATTGATCAATGTTATGAGGTCCTCCTTAATTACTAGGTACTCTCCTTCACATACCCATACATTTATATCCCATCTCTCTTTTGTCTATAGCGTTAAAAGTCTCAGAACTTATCATTATTTTCTTGGATTTTAAATTGCAAGGGATAACAATACAACCACTGTTACTCAGACAAAGTACTTATTGTCTCTTTTGTATAAATATGGCTTAGCTGGTGCTAAACCAGTTGCCGCTTCAATAGCATATGGAACATCATTTAACAACCACAGATGGTACCATGTTATTTGATCCAAGCTTTTATAACCAACTTATTGAATATTTGCAATATTTTTTTTTTAATTATTAATGTGGGTAGTCAGCATAGTTTACACATATTTCGACTAATTCTATAAAATTTAAAATTAAAAACCATATAAGTTTTTAGTGGCCCTGAAACTTGTAAAACTTAAATTGATAACCTCTAATGAGCAAATTTAAAACCCGACTAATTAAGCTATATTTTTTAGAGTTGTATCTTTGCAATATCTTACCCTCACAAGACTTGACATATCATATTCAGTTTTTCATATTTGTTAGTACATACATGCTACTTCAAAAACCTTATCTTTTTAATTTTAAAAAAGATCTTTCAGCATCTGAATGCCACTCTTAATTTTAATCTTCAATTAAAAATTTATAAAAATAATATTTTTTTTTATTTTTTTATATTAATATATCAAAATCATTGAAAAAAAAATGAAGCATTAGTTTAATATTTTTTTAAGTAAAAAATATATATTAGAACAACATTTTGAACAGTGCATTCAACCGCTACAAAAACGGAGCTTTAATGGATGAAGGGAAGATAAAACATATATGGACTTCTAAAACTCAAGCCCTTCAATAGATTTTTGGGCTTGGATCTGATTTGCTTCTTGAGCCCCATGTACCATTTAAATTGGGGTTTACCCAAACTATGGGCTCTCTTTCGATAAATATCTAATTACTGACGGTCCTTGGAATTTCTCTATACTAAATGAGATTTTTATGACATTAGTATTTTTCAGCTTTCATGTCTCTGTCGGGTAGCTTTGTTCGAAAAGACAAGATGCGTGGATCTTCATATTTGTATGGAACTGCACCCATAGAGACTTGCATGTAAGGACTTCGACTCCAAATTGCAGCAACAAATCTATAACAATGGGAAGTGATAAAGTGGTAGAAGAACTCCACACACGAAATGGATTTTCCTAATTAGTTTTGGGGCTATGTTGATCCTACAAAATAAATCCCTTACAAGAAATTTTCTGATGCTTAAGTTAATATTTGAGATTTTTCACATGTAACAAATACGTAAAGAATCAAGAAGATGAAAAATAGTATTTTTATGTGCGCAGAAGAGTAGCTCTGAGTGTAGTGGAGAGGTGTTATCTCTCTAGAGAGATAGGAGTACTCCCATGAAACTGAGCTCCAGCATCAAGAAGATGATGAAGAAGAAGAAGAAGAAGATGGCTATATCATCATCACTGCTTCCCTTCAATCTTAGCCTTTGTAAGTTGAAGTTAAGGCAGCATAAGGTTAAGGTCTCTGAGTCCTCTCCAACTCCAATCAAGGCTTCTTGTGTTCCCTTTGCTACCTTACGTAAAAGCTAAAAAGCTCTTACATCAGGCTTGATGTAAGAGTTTACAGGACCAGCAGAATTTAAATAAGTCTCCGAATGTTATTTGAATTCTTAATTTCAACTCTTATTAATATTACAAATAAATTTTTAAAAAGATATTATTTTAATATATCTTTAAACATAAATAGTTTTTAAAAACAACTTGTTACGCTCTTGAAAAAATCACTGATACCTCTGATGTGGTAGAAGAAATGTTTAGTTATAATTAATGGGACGCCCAATTGAGATTTGAGACCCTAATGAACATTAAGCAAAACCATCACACGCACCAAAATTATATTCCACAAGCAATAATAATAAAAGATAACAAACAACCATCTAGTTGGTGGCCTGGTGGTGAAAGCTTGGAATTAAGAGGTTTGCTCCCTCTGTGGTCTCAAGTTCAAACCCTAGGTTGCTCATATGATGGCCACTGGAGGCTTACATGGTCGTTAACTCCAGGGCCCGTGAGATTAGTCGAGGTGCGCGTAAGCTGGCCCGGACACCCACGTTAATAAAAAAAAAAAAATATAAAAAAAATAAAAGATAACAAACAATTAATTAAGTACTAAAAAGCACTACGAGAATGGCGCATTTATTATCATCTATAATTAAAGAGAGAATTAGATGCTTAATTATCAAGTGCTTTGACTTTTAGATATTGTAAAACACTTTAATAATTGATACATTGAAGAAAATCCTTCAAGATAGCATATCCTTGATCAAGTCTCCAAGAGCAGCAAAGGAAGACCCACCCTCCATCACAGCTTTCCTGCTAGCTTCACTCATTGCTTTGACCTTATTTCTCACTTCACCATCTTCCTCCATCGCGCATTTCACAGACCTTGCTATCTTATCAGCCAGCACAAGATTGTCAGAACGCATCCTATAATCTAATGTCATCTCTACAGCTATCCCTAAATCCTCCACCATTTGAAACGCATTAATTTGCTGCTCAGCATGCATTGGCCATGTCACAATGGGGACTCCATGCCACAAGCTCTCCAAGATCGAGTTCCATCCACAATGTGATACAAACCCTTTTATGGCTTTATGAGCTAAGACTTGCATTTGTGGAGCCCATCCACAGACCATGCCAACATTTTTTGTCCTTTCCAGGAACCCATCTGGCAAGACCTCTTCGAAATTACTGTAATCGCTAGGTAATGCAAAATGCCCTTCAGGTGGTGGCTTACGGACGGACCATAAGAATCTGTGGCCACTTTGTTCCAGCCCAAGTGCAATCTCTTTCACCTGGGCTTCCCTAAAACGCCCTATACTTCCAAAGCACAAGAACACCACTGATTTTTCTGGTTGATCGTCAAGCCATTCCATGATCTTACCATGTCCATCCGATTTTGACCCCGTCAGACCGTGCCCATTGACATTGAGCAGCGGCCCCACTGTGTAAACTGGGGGTGTACCTCCACCCAAGAATGAGCTGACTGCATGGGATTCCAACTCTACATAGGAATTGACTACGATACCCTTAGCCTCTCTGAATCTTCTTCCAAGGTTTTCAAAGCAGGTGTACCCACCATCCTTGTTCAACAACACTGATGGCAAAACCCTAGCAGGCACAGGATTGGCAAAACAGGAAACAATCAAGTCAGGATCAGTTTCTTTAAACTCAATCCCAACCTGTTCTTGCCTAGTAGGAAGATAGAGCAAGAGACCCAGAAAAGCAGCACTAGAAGCGAAGTAAACATAAGAAGAAATCCCAAGTTCATTAGCAACATCAATCATTGAAGCACAGAACAGGTCGACAACCAAACCAACAACCGGTACTGATGACTTGGACATGACATGGTTGACCACAGCGTCTTTTACAAGGGGCTTATGAGCCTCCATGAAACTGGTAACATAGTTTTCAGGGGACCTAAAAGGATCTAAATCAGGTGGGGTTACTTTAGGAAGAGTGATGTATTGTATCCGAGTATCGATGGTGGTGAGCACTGATTGATTGGAGGTATCTGTGTCAGGACCAAATGGTGCTCTGATGATGACAAGAACTGTTATTAGGAAACTGTCATCTTGATCAAGTAAGCGCTTGGCAAATTCGATAGCGGAAACAAGATGGCCAATCCCAGGTGAAGGGACAAGAACTAGCTGTGCCTTCTTCATTTTGAACTATGGCCGGTGGCTGCTGGTTTAGCGGATCTACTTTCTCTCTCTTCCTCTCTCACTGTATAAGAGACTAATTAGTTTAACATATAAACAGAAAAAGCTACTGGTTCTCTATTTATTTTATTTAAAATAATTTATATTAATTTAAAAATAAAATAATTTTTATTTTATTTTAAATCTCAGTTCATGTTAAAATTTTCAATTAAATTTTGTTTGAAATGTTCCGATTTCATTTTATATATTCTATTCCGGTCTTGAAATGTTATTAAATTAAATTAAATTTGATTCAATTTAATTAATTAAACTATTCAAGTATAAAAATCTATTTTTCATTACTATTTTTAATAAAAATGATATTAATAATAATATTTAAAATTATTATTACTATTTTCATTAACAATAATATTAATTTTTTAAAATTAGATTTATCACTGATATATATGATTTATATTTCATGTTTTTTTTTCAAGTTTCAAAACAATAAATGTTTTAAATTCCATTAGCCTTTATAGCATTTACCTAACTTTATATTTAAAATATTTGTGTTAAAAAATTTTAATTTTATAATATTTGATATTTTGTTTAAGTTGAATTACTTTAAGTTAAAAATCTATTTAATTTTAACTATTTAAAAATATTTTAAATTTTAAAATTATATTTATTAAACATATGTTTGTATTACATAATTTATAATTAATTTATTTTAAATTTAAATTACAAATATATATATATATATATAAAATACAATCCTGAAACAACATGTAAAAACACTCTACAACCAAAACATTCCATTTCAATAAAAACAACAAAACCTACGGAAACGGAATGAACAACTTTGCTCAACTCCACTATCATCAAATTACAAAATACACATGGTGGACCCTACCCCTATTATGGACCCTACTTTCCACGTCATTTCAATCACCACGTGTCCTCTTCTGCCGCCTGTAGCATCACACACCATTACCTATCGCAAGCTGTTAGTGGGAACGCCGTACAACCCGCATTCCAAAACTATTATAGAGCATGGTTGTTCATTTTACCGTTTTCTACCGTGAATCGAGTTGATTTTTTAAAAAGTAAGAAAAAGCTAAAAATGTGAAGAATTTATTCTGTCAAAATAGGTTAATTTCAAAATCTCCCCACATAGTTTTTTTATTTAAATTTTAAATAAACTACATAAAATCTAGTATAAATTAAATCAATCAAGGTCTAAAATAATCTTGATAACTAATAAAAATATGGTTTAATTTTAAAAAAAAATTCAAGAAAATAATTTTCTTTAAAAAAAATTTAGACAATAACATGGGAGGTCGATTTCAATTCCTCTGCGACTCAGGTAATGGACTTTATTTCATTTAATATTTTTTTATAAATAATTTTTATTTAATTATATAATAAAAATATATGCTCATAAAATTGAGCACTAACCTAAAAACACACTTATTTGAGACAGTAATAATCCTATAGAAAAACAAATCATGTTGTTTATTTCTCAACCAATCTAATATTAAATGATCAATAAAATCAAGAAAATTAAAAACAATTAAAGGACCAAAAAAAAAAATATTTGGTCAATAGGTAAACTCATCAAACCTGTGCTAACATATCAAACCTGTAAACCTGATTATGAACTTTATTGAGATTATAATATTTTTATATGTATTTTATTTTACAATATGATAATAAAAAATAAATGATCACAAAATCGAACATCAACCCAATACTAAGATTCTAACCTAATTATAAAATATTTTTTTTATTTAACTATATGATAATCAATTATGAAACTGTATTCCCAGTTAATCTAATATCTAAGAATAAAATAAAAAAATAATTTTAAAAAATAATAATAATTAAACTCGGCAAACATGTGAATCAAGTTAACCATCCAAACTTGTGAACAAGTCCATAGATTTTATAAAGTTTAATAATATGACTTTTCTCTTAAACTATTTTTTTTTTACTATATAAGAAAAAAGATAGACTTTAAAAAACAGAAGTCAAGTTCAATTAAAAAAAAATAAAAACATCCAATATCAAACTCATAAATTTAGACAACTTGAGTTATCCGACAAACTCGTAAGTCATGCAACCTATAGAAAGGAAAAATAAAAAAAAAAACTTACAAAGCCAAATTCTCAACCATCCCAGTATTAAAAAATATGAAAATTTTAAAAATAATTTTTTTAAAAAAAATCATAACAAAAATTCAATAGTAAAAAAAAAAAAAAACAAAATACTATGGATTTCTATTGTAATCCACAATGCAATAGATGTGGGTGAACACTAGTTGCTTACACCCTTTAGTCTTGCACCAAATTTTTTTTCACTCGAAAAAAAATATAATTTAGGTGAGGATTATATTTTTAAAGAAAGAGAAATTCAATAACTAGGTTAAATCTTGATTAATTTAATAATATGATAAAAAATTAAGTCAGTAACAAAAAAAGATTTTTTTTAAATGTCACATTGGGAAAAGCTTTGGGAAAGAAAATAAGAAAAAAAAAAAAGATGTTAATCCTTGTTAACTTTTAAATTCGTGACTCAAGTCATCAGATCATAAGCAATGTACTTGAAAAAATCATGAAGCTTAATCCCTAGAAAATGAAAACGTTGAAGAATTAAACAAAAAAAAATTACAATAAAAAAAATATCAGTTAAAAGAATGATGGTTAAAAATTAAAAGGAAACAACAAATTTTCAATTTAAGAGTTCAATTGAAAAAAATAAAAACATTAAGAAAAGAAAAAAAATTTCAAAAATTGAGGTCCAAAATGAAAACAAAAACAACACACTATAAAATTGGATTGAATAGTAAACTTTGTTTAAAAATAAAACTTTTATAAAAGGATCAAGAAAAAAAGATCAGACATCTAAAGAGTAAGGATCAAATTGAAAACATCAATACATTATTAAAAAAATGGAATATTTAGAATTTTTCAATGTGTTTTTTCTTACGACAAAAACCCAAAATGTAAATTGAAGATTTATGCATGCATATAATTAAATAAATCAAGAACCATTATGTAATGAAATTTAAAAACAAATAATTAATGATAAATCAAAATAAAATTAGAAAAATTAAGAAATAAATATAGATCAAGATATTTAATATTGCAAGAAGAATTTTTTATCTATTTGTGTTTAATGAATTTGTTTATTAAAATCAATTTGTAATAGAAATCGACACACAAATAAAAATTATTGAATAAAATAAAATGAAAAAACAAACTTTGCGAGGACACACATATTAAAAATATTATAAAAAATAAAAAATGTATTTTTAAAAATAAACTTAATATATAAAAAAATTATAGATGAATAATACTAACCTTTTAAAAAAAATTAAACACATTCAATATAATTAAAAAAAATAATAGCTATTTAAAAAAGACTAAATAAAAAAAAAATCATAGAGAAGTAAAATATAAACTTAAAATTGTTTAAAAAAAGACATGTAAGAAAAAAGTTTTGATTAAAAAAAATCAATATATATAAAATAAGGCAATGCCAAGCATCTGATCCATAAATAAAGAGTGTGGATGAAATTCAACTTGAAAAAACATAAACAACGTGTCGTATGAAATCCTTAGATTTTGACCATTATAGTGACCAGAAAAATAGGGTTACTATTATTTATTTTTAAAACATCATTTTCAACAAAAAAAATCTAAAAAACACTATAAAAACTTTGTTAAATCAATCCATAACTTTTAAAAGTGCAAAAAACCACTTTAAAACCCTAAATCAACTCAAAACTAAAAATATTTCCAAGCTTAAACTTTTTATAGACGTGAAGAAAATTATTAAAAAATAAAATTATGAATTAAAATTCTACATAACAATATCAATTCTTTTCAACTTCAGGTTTATCTTTTTAACTTGCTATTTTTTAGTATATTGTTTCCTTCTATGTCAACTATATTATTTATGTGATGACCTCAAAACTTTTTAAATTTAGAAAATAAAAAAGGGATCACTTTGACAACCCTGGAGTTTCAAAGTTTCTAATTTCTAAACTTTTGTTTTATCAAATTCATAGAAAACAAAAGCTTTCCAAGCAATGAAACACAAAAGAAAGATACTAATAAAATAGAAAACTACTAGAAATCTTTTTCCATTTTATTTATTAAAGAAACTTGAAACTACGACGAAGGCTGATAATGTAATATCTCAGTGGTATAAAACAAGGGGTTAGATTTCTAGCCCTCGAGCCAAGTCCTGCACTCCTTTTTATGCTCTAAGATCGCTCCTATTCTTGACCACTTTATGGTTACTTGAGGAATATTCGAGTATCGATGGTAGTGAGTGATTGATTGAAGGTGTCGACGTCAAGAGCAAACGGAGCTCTGATGACAAGAACTGTGATTAAGAAACTTTCATCTCGATCAAGCAAGCGTTTCGCAAACTCGATGATGGATACAAGGTGGCCAATTCCAGGAGAAGGGACTAGAACTAGCTGTGCTTTCTTCATTTTGGAGCTATGGCTTATGGCAGTATGGTGGTAAGTTGCTATTTCTTGTTCTTGATTTTATTTTATTTTTGTTTTTAGCCCACCATAATAGAGCTGGACTCAGGGCTGGGCTAATGTTCTAGCCCACAGCAACCATGACTGGTTACTCGCCTACAGTAACCAGTTAATTAATTATCCGGTTACTGTTAGCATAGCTGGTGGATGTGTATAGAATAATTTTTTGGTTGAAGGTATTGATCTTTTTCTTTTTCTTCAAGCTGTGGAAACAGAAACAGATGGTTCTTGATGGAGCGGCCTTTCTATCGTCTTTAACGGCTGTTTCGCAATTGCAGTGTTTGGACTTGGCTCAAGAACTGCACGGCGCCTTTGTAATTAAGAATCTAGCAGTATTACCAGTGATGATGCTGATTGCAGTAATTGTAACATATTCAGGTCAGTCTTTTAAAAAGGCAATCTTTGTCTAATTATTCAGGTCAGTCTCTTATCTACATGGTCTACGGTAACATATTCAGATTCTTTCTGGAAGAATTTTGTTGCAGCTTGGATTGGTCTGGTATTATTCATGGCTCTCTTCATATCATGCAACATACTAGAATTTGATGACCTTCTGGCTAGAATTAGTATGAGAACAGAAAGAAAAGGCCCTAGGCGATAATAGACGATGTTGCCATCTGAACAAAAGTTAAGGCTATTCACAAGAGAAGCACCTATCTTGAATTTTCAGCAAGAGCTTTGCAAGCCACACATTCATTTAGTCCCCACTCAAATAAAGACCACAAACTAATTATCTTCTAATACCATCCTGGCCAGCACACTAGCTCATCAGTTATCTTCAACATTGCTGGAAAAAAAAAAAAAAACCAAAAAACTGAAGCAAAACACATAACGAAATATCTACTACATGAAGAAATCACAGCTTGTTTTTGTCCCTTCACCAGGTGTTGGTCACCTTGTACCGGCAGTTGAGATTGCAAAACTCATGGTTAAACGTGATGACAGACTCTCCATAACTGTTCTTGTCATGAAACGCCCACCATTAGACACCAAGATAAACAGGTACATTGAATCAGTCTCTCCTTCAATACCTGATCATATCCAATTCGTTGACCTCCCTAATGATGAGAAAACGAGTTCTGGCATCAACTTCCTTAGTTCATTCATCGAGAGCCAGAAACCCCACGTTAAAAATGCCGTCTTCAAGCTTGTTCAGTCTGGCTCAAGCTCCGAGTCACCTCAACTTGCTGGATTTGTTGTTGGCATGTTCTGTACAACAATGATAGACGTGGCAAACGAATTTGGTGTTCCTTCATATGTTTTCTTTGCTTCAAGTGCCGCTGCTCTCAGTCTTATGCTTTATATGCAGGCTCTAAATGATGAGAAGAATGTGGACACCACCGAGTTTAAGGACTCTGATGCTGAGTTCATGTTACCAGGCATCGTTAACCCGG
This sequence comes from Populus alba, assembly GCF_005239225.2. NCBI lineage: Eukaryota > Viridiplantae > Streptophyta > Magnoliopsida > Malpighiales > Salicaceae > Populus > Populus alba. The sequence continues at coordinate 1,350,846 of NC_133299.1, forward strand.
TTCCCGCAAAGGTTTTGCCTTCTGTAGTGTTTAATAAAGACTGGCATCCTATTTACTTCGGAAATGCAAGAAGGTTTAAAGAAGCAGAAGGTATTATGGTAAATACATATGTGGAGCTTGAATCCCAGGTAATCAACGCCTTCTCCGATGGTAAAACCCCTCCTTTGTACCCTATTGGTCCTATTTTAAATCTTAAAGGCGATGGTCATGATGTGGGTTCAGCCGAGACCAATAAAAATAAGGACATCATGGAATGGCTTGATGATCAACCTCCATCATCAGTGGTTTTCCTGTGCTTTGGGAGCATGGGAAGCTTTAGTGAGGAACAATTAAAAGAGATTGCAAGTGCATTGGAGCAAAGCGGGTATAGGTTCTTGTGGTCCGTGCGCCAACCTCCACCGAAGGGTAAGATGGGATTCCCAACCGATTATGCAAATCCAGAGGAAGCTGTGCCCACGGGATTCTTAGATCGTACGGCTGGGATTGGGAAGGTTATTGGATGGGCTCCTCAAGTGGCCATTTTAGCTCATCCAGCTATCGGTGGGTTTGTATCACATTGTGGTTGGAATTCTATACTAGAGAGCTTATGGTTTGGTGTTCCAATTGCTGCATGGCCATTGTTTTCAGAGCAACAACTAAATGCCTTCGAGATGATGATTGAACTGGGATTAGCAACAGAGATTAAAATGGATTATAGGAAGGATTTTAGAGCTGAAAACGAAGTGATTGTGAGTGCTGATATTATAGAGAAAGGAATAATGTCTGTTATGGAGCAGGATAGCGAAGTAAGGAAGAAGGTGAAAGCCATGAGTGAAATGGGCAAGAAGGCTTTGCTGGATGGTGGATCTTCGCACTCAATCCTCGGTCGTTTAATTGAAGATATGATGAACAATTTGAAATGAAGAAACAAAAACAGTTTGTAAGTTTGTTTATTTTTGAGACATTTCTAATATATTTGAACAGCTCATCTGATTTCCAAATCATAACTTGCTCCATTGAAACAAATGTTCTTAATTTCCTTTTCTTTTTAGGCATTTACGTTTCGATGATGAATTCTGACTTTCAGAACCCAACATATTTGCCAAAAAGCATCATGTTTCATCAAGTATGAGTAGTCTTTAAACTAGTTAAAAAGTTAGTACCATGGGGTCATCAGCTAAGGAGCTTAGCTCCTTCCTCTGTCCATGCTTGAATGCCACCACCGAATCACACTGCCATGAAAGTCAATCCATCATTCTCTAATTTGATGAACTGAATGGTCAAAGTTTTTTCCACACATCACGAACTCCTTCAAACCAAACATCAATAAAAGAAAGAATCGAGTCTCTTGTAGCCAAGTTTTTAGTGAATGCAGAAAACAGAGCTGGTGTTTGTCCCTTCCCCAGGGATTGGCCACGTTGTTCCACTGGTGGAGTTAGCAAAACTCCTTGTTCACCATGATCGATGACAGAATTTTCAACACTGTTATCATCATCAGGATAGCTTTGGACTTCAAAATCAGCAAATACACTGAGTCACTCACTGCCACTACCATATTCACTCGTATCCAATTCGTTGACCTGCCCAGCGATAAAACAAACGCATCAAATGATCATCCCTCCAAATTTATCACTTCTTCGATTGAAAGCCAAAAGCCCCACCTCAAAGAATTTGTTTCAAACCTCATAACTCCGTCCGAGTACAGCTGTATGCAGAGTGTGAAGGTGAATATGTAGTAAAACTATAAATGAGATATTTTAAAATATTTAAGAAATATATTTTTTGTCGCACCCGATATCGTGGCGGCCTTAAAAATTAATTCTCGAATTATGGAAAAAGAACAAATTTCAGGCATCGTGTTCTTTTAGGGGAAAAGGTATTTGTTTAAAGAGTCGCCACCTAGTATTATGGTCACTAGGAACCCTAACTGGTCAACAGAGATTCTATGATCCGAGACTGGTTACGTAAAAGGGAAGATATTATCACCCCTTAAACGTCCTACCTAAAGTAGACTGCATTGCTGGTCTTTGTTATTAATTGCTAACATCTTTATTGGTTTGTACTATGATTTCTTGTGTACAATATTCCTGACTCTGGCGCCAGTGAATATTCAAATACGGATATTTCCAACTCTGGCGTTGGTAAATATTACATAGGTGTCAAAATAAGTGAATTCATATCATCATTTTATTATATTCCTGACTCTGGCGTCAGTGAATAAACAAGTAGAAATCAATTTATTTCTTTATCAAATTATTTTTTATGTGAAACAAAATAAAATAAAATAAATTTATCCTAGTATTTTTTTTTTTATTCCCGACTCTGGCGTCGGTGAATATACTAAATAAATTTATCCTATTTTATTTTATGTGTTTTTTTTGTCAATGAATAATAAAAAATTTCATTTATGTATATATTTTTTTTACACAATTTTTATTATATATTTTTATTATTTTATATTTTTTTACCTTTTTTTTTTTTTGGGCTGGGCTGGGCTAAATCCAGCCCAACAAGTATATATATTTTTGGGCTGGGCTCAGCTCAGCCCCACAAGGGCTGGGCTGAACCCAGCCTGTCCGGCACATGATGCACGCGTGAAAACAGATCACGCGTGCATCAACAGTGCGAAGGTAATTAAATTACCTTCGCACTGTTCAAACAATTATTTGAACACGAAGAGCAGAGAAAAAATGAAAAAGGAAACGAACCTGTTTCTGGAGATTGAAGAAGATTGCAATGCTGGTCGGGCTGCTTTGAGTCGACTGCTTTCGGTTTCTGGCGATGCTGAAGCAGGTTGAAGCAATGGTGTGGCTCGACTGCTCTATCAACGATCTACGGTTCGGTGATCAATTGGGTTTCTGTAGGGGTGAAAACAGTTCGGATGAAAACTGATTTCTAGAAGAGATGAAATCTGGTTGGTGATACTATTCTTCCTCTGTTTCTTTCTTTGTGTTTTGTTTGCTCTGTTTTTTTTTTTTGATTAATTGCTCTGTTTTTGGGTTCGGTTTCCTGTTCTTATCTCTGTTTTTCTGGGTAAATTCCCGGGGGCTTGGCTTTGTCAATTGTTGGGTATTTATAGGGATCAATTTTCCTACCCCTCAGCCTCACGTCTCTCCTTTTGATAAGCATGACTGAGGGAGACGGTTCCTGCTAGGACTCCGAATTCAAAGTGCAATCTTTATCTCGTCGGGTTGTAATTATCATGAAGATAATTCTTGCTTTTTGTATTTTGAATGGGTTAGGATACTGGTGTTTCACGCTTTTGTTTCCTTCTTTGCAGGCGGATGTTCGGTGTTTTGGAGACGAAGATGACGGACAGCACCTGATTGAAACGGTGCTGTTTTGGGCTGAGAATGGTTATTTCCAATCTAGTCCTTGAAGTTTCTAAATCCTTGCATTCGAACCCCTGGTCTTTTAATTTTCAAGATTTACCCTCCTTAAAATAAATTTAACAATAATTGGGTCAAAATTTGGTTACAACAGTTGCCCCCTCTTTACAATGCTTACGGTGCAAATGCATTAGAAAATTTATTTTCTTTTGCCTTGGTATAGTAAGTTTTGTAAAGAAGAATAATTGTGAAAACCCTTCCCCCCTTTTTATTGATTTTTTTCTTTTATTTTTGTTTTTGTTTTTGTTTTTGTTGTTTTTTTTTTTTTTGTGATGGTATATTGTAATGAGTTACCGGCTCAGATGGTCACATTGTAATGGGTTACCTGCCCAGTATAAGATGGTATATTGTAATGGGTTACCGACCCAAATGGTCACATTGTAATGGGTTACCTGCCCAGTATAGGATGGTATATTGTAATGGGTTACCGACCCAAATGGTCACATTGTAATGGGTTACCTGCCCAGTTGGTAAATTGTAATGGGTTACCAGCCCAGGTGGTCACATTGTAATGGGTCACCTGCCCAGTTGGTAAATTGTAATGGGTTACCAGCCCAGGTGGTCACATTGTAATGGGTTACCTGCCCAGTTGGTAAATTGTAATGGGTTACCTGCCTAGTTGGTCACATTGTAATGGGTTACCTGCCCAGTTGGTATATTGTAATGGGTTACCTGCCCAGTTGGTCACATTGTAATGGGTTACCTGCCCAGTTGGTAAATTGTAATGGGTTACCAGCCCAGATGGTCACATTGTAATGGGTTACCTGCCCGATGGAAAAATACATGTTTATATATATATAAGACGAGGGCTCGAAGGCGCGCTCGAATGGAGATAAGACAAGGACTCGAAGGCGCGCTCAAATGGAGGTAGGATAGAAAATGCACTACCTTTGATGGTCGAGGGCTCAAAGGCGTGCTCGAAAATAAATAAGACAAGGGCTCAAAGGCGCGCTTAAATGTAAGACGAGGGCTCGAAGGCGCGCTTGAATGGAGGTAGGATAAAAAAATGCACTACCTTTGATGGTCGAGGACTTGAAGGCATGCTTGAAAAGAACTCAGACGAGGGCTCGAAGGCGCGCTCGAATGGAGGTAGGATAGGAAATGCACTACCTATGATGGTCGAGGGCTCGAAGGCGCGCTAAAAAAGAAATAAGACGAGGGCTCGAAGGCGCGCTCGAATGTAAGACGAGGGCTCGAAGGCGCGCTCGAATGGAGGTAGGATAGAAAATGCACTACCTTTGATGGTCGAGGGCTCGAAGACGTGCTCGAAAAGAACTCAGACGAGGGCTCGAAGGCACGCTCGAATTGAGGTAGGATAGGAAATGCACTACCTATGATGGTTGAGGCTGAAAAGTGGTGAAAAAATACAGAGATTTTTCTGGTGGCCTAATTCTCATGGGCGGCCTGCCCAGGTTGAAAAATTCTCAAAAAATAAAAAATTTCAACAGCAATTTTGATCTTTGGCCATTTCAAGTTGGCCTTCCACTTGATGGATTTCGTTGGAATTTTCTCATATGAAATTTGCAAAACTCATTGTCCAATGTCTCAAAGTTAAATGATATGCATGCATCTTTACCTGATTTGAAATATAGGCCCCCATTTCTTCATAGTCTTCTTGTTGATTGATTGGTGAGATCTTGCTAACTGATTTGAGTCATCTTTGTAGTTTAGCTTTCGAGCCCACTCGAGTTGGCCCATGTAAGTCTATTTCCAAATTTGTTTGCACAACTCAGCATTTATGGTGCCCATCGTGACCCACTTGCTTGCTAGAGATTTTCTGATTCGTCAGATAATTTGAGAGGATTATTCATTACCCCTCGTCTCACTGCTAAAAAAAAAATTTGGTATCACTTGCTGAAAGGATCGAGCTGTCTTTTGTAAACCAAAATGCCCCTTGTCTGGTTGAAGGAAATTACCATCTCCTTTTCTAGAATCTTTCCTTTTAAACACAATGTTGCCCCCTTGTATTGGTTATTGCCCCTAAGTGTGCTTCTGTCAGCGACTCAGATAAATAAATGTTTTAAAAGGTCATTCTCTCATTTCTCTTCTTTTCAGTTTGGTGGAGGAATATGGGTCTAGAATGAATCTTGAAATCTTGATCTTGCATTTTGAAAACAAAAATTATTTCGATGTGAGTCAAATAACGATTTGCTTTTGAAATCTTGCAACTCCTTGGTTACTTTCTTTATGGGAAAAGAGATTATTTGCTCTTGTGTTTGGTATCGAGGTCTTCGGTGAAAATATATCATGAGATGACCCTTTTGTTTCGAAGTGAAGGACTCGAGAAAAAGCTCGAGGTTTGGTAAGAGAAAAACTTGTCTCTTTTTGAACATTTATTTTTATCAGCATGAATAATAATGAGTAGTTTATTCTTGATGTCATGAATCTTATGAAAAAGTATTCTTTGCATTTTGAGAGCATTGTTTATTGTTCTAGATTGCTTGCTTGCTTGATTAGAAAGGACTTCTCTAGGTACGTAACGTAGGCTTTGGTTTTTGGCTATGAAAGAAAAGGATTTATAAGGCTCAAAGAGTGTTTCAGGGTTTCAAAGACTGAAGATCATGATCAATAGTTTGACTTTTGACGTCACTCATATTTTCCTTTGCTGCTCTTCTTTGATTTGCCCCCCCTTTTTTCTTTTTCATTGCTTTGCTAGAGCATACTCATTTTATCTTGGTTATCACTTTTTCTTGTGATCTGGGCATGCCCCCTAGTATTGGAGTTTCTTGGGCTCTTTTGCCTTTTGGCTTTCTCACGGCTTTATCCTCCTTCTTGATCGTCGAAATTTCACTTGCCCCTTGCTTTGCTAGAGCATACTCATTTTATCTTGGTTATCACTTTTTCTTGTGATTTGGGCATGCCCCCTAGTATTGGAGTTTCTTGGGCTCTTTTGCTTTTTGCCTCTCTCACGGCTTTATCCTCTTTCTTGATCATTGAAATTTCACTTGCCCCCAGTGTAGGGTGTGATCTTAGTCGAGATTTTTCTTATGAAATTATTCAGGCTCAAAAAGGGTTTGCAAGGGATGTACTTATTTTTAGAATGTGAAAGGAATAACAAAGATGGCCTTTCCTCATTTCAAGCGCAAGTGGCTATGATCAATAAACTTTGACCTCGTATAATGTGATGGTTTATTCTTTGCAAAGATGTCTTTCATGAGTTATGAGCAACCAGTTCACTACATACCATTATTCATACATTTAAAAACACAGTATTCAAGAGTCATGGGGTAAGGGTATTTTTTCTTTTCCTTTTTTAGTTTGGTCACCTCTATGAAGGAGTTGTTTGATTCACTTGTCATTCTGCAAGTAGAATGTTAAAAATATCATTTTTTTTTTGAATAAACATCAAACCATTTTCGAAATCAAAATACCAGATCAATTTTTTTCAAAATTCCATCAGTGAAACTGATTTTAGTAAAAGTAATGAATGGAATCTATGAGATTATGCGAGGCTTCAAGGGTGTATTTATTGATTCTTTGAAATCAATAACATTTATGAGAGAGAGAAAAGATATGCAAAGTGAATTTCTTGGCCAAACTTTTATTGATTTGATGAGAACTTATACAGTCATCAATGACTCAACAATCATGGATAATATTTCTTTACAGAATCAGAATTCACTGGCCTACTCAAATCTTCTCCATCCATTCCTGTTAATATCAATGCTCCTCCGGAAAATGCCTTCTTTACTACATAAGGACCTTCATAATTGGGTGCCCATTTGCTGTGGTTCTCACTAGGTAGTAATAAGATTTTTCTCAATACAAGATCTCCTTCTTTAAACTCTCTTGATCGAACTTTTCTGTCATATGCTCTTGCTATCCTGTTTTGATACAGTTGGTGGTGACAAATCGCCGCTAATCTCTTCTCACTGATCATATTTAACTGTTCATATCATATCTCAGCCCATTTAGCCTCTTCTAGCTCAGACTCCATTAGGACCCTTAGAGAAGGAATCTCTACTTCCAAGGGCATCACTGCCTTCATTCTGTAAACTAGTGAATAAGGTGTAGCCCCAGTTGACGTCCTTATTGCTGTTTGATATGCATGTAGAGCATAAGGCAGCCATTCCTGCCAATCTTTGTAAGTAACCACCATTTTCTGGACAATCTTCTTTATGTTCTTGTTAGCAGCTTCAACAACATCATTCATCTTTGGTCTGTAAGGTGATGAATTGGAATGCTTGATTTTCCATTTCGTGCATAATTCCACAATCATCTTCCCATTGAAGTTCTTGGCGTTATCGGTTACTATCCTTTCTGGCAGACCATACCTACAAATCAGGTCTCTCTCAATGAATCGCTTGACCACCTTCTGAGTCACATTAGCATATGAGCAGGCCTCTACCCACTTTGTAAAGTAATCAATTGCAACCAAGATAAATCGATGCCCATTACTAGCTTTTGGATTAATAGGCCCAATCACATATATTCCCCACATCGCGAATGGCCAAGGTGACACCATATTGAATAAGGGCACTGGGGGTGCATTGATTTTGTCGCTATACACCTGACATTTATGACATTTTCGGACAAATTCTATACAATCCTTCTCCATGGTCAACCAAAAATACCCAGCTCTTTGCATTTGTCTCGCCATCATGTGTCCATTTGCATGGGTGGTGCAAATTCCTCCATGCACTTCATACAAGGCTTTATTGGCTTCTGATCTGTCTAGACATCTTAGTAGAGTCCCATCAAATGACCTTTTGTATAAGATTTCTCCATCTATAAAGTATTCCATTGCCATTCTTCTCAGAGTCTTCTTATCTGTTTTTGAAGCTTCAAAAGGATATTCCCGATATTGGATGAATCTTTTTATATCTGCATACCAAGGACTTCCATCCACTTCTTCTTCTACTAAACAACAATGAGCAGGAGAACTTCTGATATCAATACCTATAGGATGTACTCTGATACCGCAATCAATTGTGGCCATGGAGGCTAAGGTTGCTAAAGCATCTGCAAACTGATTCTTATCCCTTCCTAAATGATTGAACTCTATCTCTTCAAAGTCTTTAGCCAATTTGGAGAGATATTCTTGATATGGTTTCAATTTCTCATCTTTTGTCTGCCATTCCCCCTTTATCTGGCAGATTATCAACATAGAGTCTCCATATACCTCTAATTTCCTTATCTTTAACTCTAATGCAGCTTCCAATCCATGAATACAAGCCTCATATTCAGCTGTGTTGTTTGTGCAATTGAACTGCAACTTAATGGATATAGGATATTGTTTTCCTTCTGGAGAAATTATTACAGCACCAGCTCCATTACCAGATATATTCACCGCACCATCAAAGTACATGGTCCACCAATCACCTTCTATTACCAGCACATCTTCATCAGGGAAGTCAAAATTTAATGGCTCATAGTCTTCAATAGCATTATCAGCTAAATGATCTGCGATTGCACTTCCTTTCACAGATTTTCTTGTCTTATAAATGATATCATATTCAGCCAACAACACTTGCCATCTGGCGAGCCTATTTGACATGTATGGTTTTTCAAAGATATATTTGATAGGATCTACCTTTGAAATTAACCAAGTGGTATAGTATAGCATATACTGTCGGAGCCTTTTCGCACTCCAAACCAAACCACAACACAACTTCTCAATCATGCTATAACGAGATTCACACTCAGTGAATTTCTTACTCAGGTAGTAGATGGCTTGCTCCTTTCTCCCAGACTCATCATGTTGGCCAAGCACACAGCCCATTGCTGATTCAGTCACTGTTAAATACAAAATGAGAGGCTTTCCCGGCATCGGTGGCACCAATAGAGGTGGTTTCTGCAAATATTGTTTAATCTTATCAAAGGCTTCTTGACAGTCCTCATCCCATACTCCGGGGTTTCTCTTTCGAAGTAATCGAAAGATTGGTTCACAAGTGACTGTAAGCTGTGAAATAAATCGAGCAATGTAATTTAAACGTCCTAAAAATCCTCGAACCTCTTTCTCAGTTTTAGGAGCTGACATAGCTTGTATGGCCTTCACTTTATCAGGATCTACTTCTATGCCATTATTGCTCACCATAAATCCCAATAACTTCCCAGACTTCACCCCAAATGTGCATTTTGCAGGGTTTAGCTTTAATTGATATTTTCTCAGCCTTTCAAATAACTTCTTCAGAGCTGGGATATGGTTTTCCTCATCCTTAGACTTAGCAATCATATCATCCACATAGACTCAATTTCTTTATGCATCATATCATGAAATAGTGTCACCATTGCTCTTTGATAAGTTGCCCCAGCATTTTTCAGTCCAAATGGCATAACTTTATAGCAATATGTTCCCCACGGGGTAACAAATGTTGTTTTTTTCTTGTCTTGCTCGGCCATTTTAATCTGATTATACCCAGAGAAACCATCCATAAAAGAATAAGTAGAACTCTTAGCAACATTATCTGCTAATACATTTATGTGGGGTAAAGGAAAATTATCCTTCGGGCTTGCCTTATTCAAATCTCGGAAATCCACACATACCCTGATTTTGTTGTCTTTCTTGGGTACTACTACGATATTGGACACCCATTGAGAATAATCAACTACTTCCAAGAATCCAGCATCCCACTATTTTGTTATCTCTTCTTTCACTTTGATTAGTATATCCGGCCTTGTCCTCCTCAACTTTTGCTTAACCGGCTTACAACCTTCTATCAAAGGTAGTTTATGTACCACAATATCAGTATCCAGACCAGGCATATCAGCGTATGACCAGGCAAAAACATCAATGTATTCTTGTAAAAGAGCAATCAATTCACTTCTAACGTCAGCAGAGATTAGCTTCCCTATTTTCAACTCTCTTTTATTATGTAATGTGCCCACATTTATCAGTTCTAGTTCTTCTTTTGCAGGTTTCCATGTGCGATCAGATTGTTCCGTTAACTTTGCGAATTCATGAATATCCTCCTCACCAAATTCTTCCTCATCCATGGCAATTATAGTTTCATCAAAGTTAGGCCAATTATCCACAGTGCAATCAGTTTGTGGGGTGTACAACGATCCGTTTTCAGATTCCCTGAAAGCGGAAAGTGTTTTGGTTATGAGTGTATAGTTCTGGGAAAGTAAATAAATGAACAGAGGGAAAAAAAACACGATTGAAAGAAAATATGCATGATCTCATTGAAACTTAAAGGATAGAAAGGCTCAACCACAAAACCTTATTGCCGATCTCTTGAGCCATGATGATTTGGCAAGGCACAATTATTCAAACAATACAAAAAATGAAAAACAACGAATAAGCAATCAAAACATTACTTTTTGAAAACAATCGGGACTTTTTGAATTTCCCAATTTGCTAAATCTTCTCCCTCGGCCAATTTCCTCACGAATTCTGATGAGTCATCTTCCAAGACACCAATAGTCAGCTGGGGAAACTGTTCATGAGCATTATCCTCTTCCTTTAAATCTTGTTCACCGACGTATTCAAGATAATTAATAGTAGCATCATTGAATTCTTTTCTTAGTTCCCCCTCATAATCCTCTGTTTTTATCACATATGCAGATCTTGGGAATGTTACATGGATTGGTGGGATCTCTATTCGGTCTTCATCTGGTTCTCTTCTCTCAATTCGGGCTATTCTCTTTTCTCTTCTAATTTCAGCTGCTCTTTTGAAATCTGCTTTTCCAGGCTTAAACCCTAAGCCAAACCTTTGATCTGCGCACTTCATTTTTATCACATTAATCCTCTCAGGCATTCCGGTAGTATGGTCATATTGAAATGGCAATCCACGCTTTAAGAAGTATTTAGCAGCCATTTTTGCTGCTTCGGAAATTTCTGGCTTTCGCCGCACCGTATTTTCTAGTACCCATTCAGCATTTACAACTTCAAATGCATGCAGATTTTCATCCTTACTTTCTTCAGTTTCTATGTAAGGGATCGAGACATTTTTTATCATTGATAAAGTTTCCTCAGCTCTCACAGTCACCAAATTCCCATTGATGATAAACTTGACCCGTTGATGTAAAGAAGATGCGACAGCTCGGGCTGCATGGATCCAAGGTCTCCCCAGTAAAATGCTATATGAAGGATGAATGTCTATTACTTGTAATGTGACTTGAAATGGTTGTGGGCCAATGATTAGTTCAACATCAATACTCCCAATGATTGGTCTAGATGACCCATCATATGCCCTGGCAGTCATGGTACTTGGCTTCATATGAGAAGCATCAACTGGCATTTTATCGAGTACATGTTTTGGCAATACATTAAGAGCAGAACCATTATCTATAAGCACCTTAGCAATCACACAATCCTTGCATTTTACCGTGATATGCAATGGTTTATTATGACCGGTTCCTTCATGATCCAGCTTATCATCGGTAAAATAAAGGTAATTGGTGGCTTGAATCCGACCCACCAAATGTCCTATGGAATCTTGTGTGATATCCTGAGGAACATATGCTTCATTAAGAACCTTCTGAAGGGAGTTCCTATGCAATTCTGAACTTAATATTAATGACAACAAAGAAATCCTAGCGGGTGTTTTCTTTAGCTGATCAACCATACTATATTCGTTGTGCTTCATCAATTTCAGAAATTCATTAGCCTCTTCATCACTTACTGGTTTATTAACCTCATCTGTCCTTGTCAATTCTGCCGTATCCTTTCCTTTGGCTTTTCTATGGTTTTCCAACTCTTCAGGAGTAAAACATCTCCCACTCCGAGTGAGTCCTCCTACTTCCGCATGGAAAACAGGGGCAGGCTTTGTGCTGTGAAAGGAATAACCATAATTATAGGGTTGGGCATTATAGCTTCCGCTAACAATGTTCGTAGGCTTTGTTAGGATCATTTTTGGCGGACCCCTTTCAGTTGGTATGTATCTACAAACTTCTACTTTTTTGTTACAACCAGTCATTGTTCCTACTAACTCATCTTCTTTGGGTTTCATCAATCTTAACATTCCCAACGCCATCATATTTTCTACCTCCAAATGAAACTCCTCGCACGAGTCAATATCATGCCCAAACTGCTGATGATATTCACAATATTCATTCGCATTCCCTACAGATTGTATTTTGATTGGTGTCTTTAGATAATCTGTTTGCCTTAACATCCCATACAATCTATCCATAGTCACCCTTAAAGGTGTTGTACCTCCCTTTCCTATCTCCAAGCTATTAACTCCCCCACCTCCAGAAGCGTGATTTGGTAGAGGGTTAAAATTCACATTTGGAGACTCATCAAAAGAAATCCACCCAGCTTTGATGAGCTGAAGGATTTTTCTTTTGAATGCAACACATCCATCAATATGATGACCAACAGCACCAGCATGGTATTCACATTTTTGATCGGGTTTATACCAAAAGGGAAATGGTGGTTGTAAAGGTTCTAAGGGAACAGGTGCTACCTGACCAATACTAAGCAATCTTTGGTGCAGTTCAGTAAGAGACATGGGTAATGGTGGAAGTTGCACTTGATTTATTGGAAAATTTCTTCTCGGGAGGTAGGCATTATCGGTTTGGTTGTTTATTGGGTTATTTTGGGTGTTTGTAGGTGAGGAGAATTTTATATTGGATATAGAGGGGGTAGGTGTAATACTTTTGGAGCTATAATTATCTTGGTAAGTGTTCTTCCCTCTACTTTCCCTTTCAACATTGTGAACTTCCGCTTCTTTTCTTTTTCCAATAAAACCTCTTTTTTCAGTAGGATCCACGATCCTACCTGTTCGAACAGCTTGTTCGATCCTTTCAGCTATAACAACCAAATCAGAGAAATTTTGTGCAGCACTACCTACCAAGTATTCAAAGTATGGGGTTTTGAAAGTGTTGGAAAATAAACCAGTCATCTCCCTTTCCGACAATGGAGGATTTACTTGCACGACTGATTCACGCCACCTTTGGGCATATTCTCTTACAGACTCCTTATTGCCTTTTTCGATGGCTTGCAGACTTGATCTATCTGGGGCAATGTCCATGTTGAACTTATACTGTCTAATAAAAGCTTCAGCTAAATCCTTCCATCCTTTAATCTTGGTATTATCCAAACGCATATACCAAGCAAGAGCAACATCACTTAAACTATCTTGAAAGAAATGGATCAATAACTTCTCATCATGGACTACTTCAGCCATCTTATTACAGTATGCTTTAAGATGGGTGATTGGGCATTGAGTTCCAGTATATTTAACAAATTCCGGAACTCTGAATTTTCTGGGAATAACCACATTAGGCACTAAACACATTTCAGCAGCCTTTACCAGATCATACAAACCCTTCCCCTCTATTGCCTTCATTCTTTCTTCTAAAGCAGCTAGTTTTTCCTGACCATTTTCCTCTATGATATTGTTCCTTTGAGGTTCTTCTTCTATCAACACAGTATGGGGGACTCTCATTGGATGTGTTGATTGAGTATGTGCGAAAGGAGTAGTATGTTGAGGCTCAAATGGTGGAACAACAGGAGGCGGAGGTGTAAATGTTTGTTGAGAGGATGTCCTTTCTCCAACTCTAGGCCTCAAAACCTGTTCAAGCAAGCTGGTAAGACTTGCTACATCCTCTTTCAGGCTTTCCAGCTCTCTTTGGTGTTGAACCAGCTCTCTTTGGTGTTGAATTTCTAGCTGATTTCTCTCCTCATTTTCCATTTTCTTTCGTGAACGAGTATTATGAATACGTTTAAGTTGGGGACCTATATTTCACCTGTTATATGCAGAATATGACAATCTATAAGCAAATGTATGTGATGCATGAATGTGAATGCCACATATTGGATATAGATTCGCCTTTTGTTGGTGACATATGGCCGTCATTCTTTGGATATATGGGTTGAGCTTGAACTTGATATCATTGTTGCGATGCCGAGAAGAAATCTGCTTAGCTTTTTGACATTTGGGCTTTCAGCTATATACACATATCTTTGCATTGAAAAATGTGGGTCTCAGCCCTCTTATTACTTATTCAGAAACTTACAGTGAAAAATTAATCTAATCTATTACAGGAGAAAAAACACTGCCTCTAGTAGCTATTGCTTTCAAAAAAAGATCGGTGTTATCCATGCTTCTTCGATATTTCATTATATCTCCTCCCACTTGACGAGCTTCCACTCGTAATAAATGGGCTTCTGCAGCTGCTCGATTAATCTGATCTTGTAGTTCCCTTATCCTCTCAGTATGAATTAAGTTGTTTCTAGACAAAAAGTTATTGGCGTCATCCAATGTTTGATTATGTTGCTTTATCATTTTTTGGTTTCCCATAAGTTGTACGGTCTTTAATTTTTCTTTGTCCAACTTAGATCTCAACGCTTCTGCTTCAGCCTTATGACTGTTCAACTCTGCTTTATGCTCTTCGTGCATTTTAGTTAAAGCCTCTGCTCTTCCCAATTGGTCTTTCAACTTAACAATGTCTGCCCGACGCATTTTCAATATAGCTTGTGTCTTGATGGCTGACTCTTCCCAATGCTTAGCTTTTTCCATGTAATATGTCATGTCCTGATTAATTGTCTTTTGTGTTTCCAAGTCAGTCTTTGCCTTTATCAAGTCTTGACCACCAGAGTCCCTTTCTTCTTCAGCTATTTTCCTTAAACCCTTTTCTTTGGCTAGCTGCCGCTCTAAAGACACTCTATGTTCCTCATTTGCTTTAAGCTCAACTTGTAACGCTTTTACTTGTTTTCTTAATTCTTCTTCACAGTTTACTCTTTTTCTTCGAATGCCCACAGACTCAGAAACTTCTGCCATATAAGAGACTCCTCCATTACGCCATTCAGAATACTTTTCACTAACTGTAGGATTCCTTAATCCAGTCTCCTTTTTCACAAGTACCAAAGACTTCCAATCCTGTTTAATGCTCTCCAACATCTCCATGGTAGCTCCTTTGTACACTCCAGTAAATTGAGATAAACCAACCGTTCTTGGGATGCTTTGTATGCCCCCAAACTGTCTTGTAACTAAAGCAGGCGCATAGCTAATATATCCAGTCACTCCAATCAAAGGTACCCAAGGCTTCTTCCCGCAACTCATTAAGTACGTTACATTTCTCATCCAAGGAGCTCTCCAATTAACCTTGCTTCGTGGAATTCCTTGTAATTTTACCCCCCAGTCATCTTCAGAAAAAATTTTCCATTCACTTGATACCAATAACTCTAGTGGCCTTTGATCAAACCACCAAAAATTCCGGAATATTGGTGTCTCGGATTCTATATGACTTACCATCCAAATGAACAATAATGGCACACAACATCTCATAGAACCTTTTCCAGTCTTTTTGCAATGATTGAGGGACAAAAAAGTTTCAACCAAAATAGCAGCAGAAGGATTAATTTTAGTCTTCTCATACTCAACAAACAAATTGGCTGCCTCTAAACTAATAATTCCAGCAAATGAAGGGCACAAAATCAACCCAAATATTCCCAAAGCCAATATTCTGTATACTTCTACTTTAGCACATGGATTAGACTTTTTAGCAATCAACAACTCTTCTAGCCGTTTCCATCTCAAACCCCCAGAATTATTTTTTTCTCTATACAAACCCATTTGTTGGATTCCTAATAGCTTAGCAAGCTCCTCTACAGTATCCTCAGTCTTTTGATGAAAGTAAACCTTATGTATATCCTCAGGAAATTCTGTCAAAACACCATATTCTTCAATGGTAGGAACCATATCGACATCCCCAAATGTAAAACATCGATAATCAGGATCCCAGAAATGAATCAGAGCTCTTATGGCCAATGGCAGTACCGGCACATTTAAAAGATGCAAAACTCTCCCATATATCTTAGTAAATTCTGCCTCATCATCCAAGTATTTGGTGAGTGGAATCAAACGAATGGCATCATTTATTACACATCTCACCTCTTTTAGCAGCGGTATCCCACTGTCATCTAGTCTAGGGCAGTCTCCCTCAGTCATATGCAATGATTCAGATTCAAGTCCATACTCAATAGTGCTGACTTCTCGATTAACAACCATTATGTCACCCGAAATAAAAATCTTGTTATGAAATAATACATGTTAAGCTTTACTTTAGTGAAACTTACATAGGGAACAACCTAAAGGGTAAGTTCTAGTCATTACATGCTTAAGGTAGGTTGCTATCTAGTCTTTGAAAGGTCTTTCGCATGCTCAGTGATCTTCCTCGAAAGGTTGATGTGAGGCTTACAAGTAGCGTGAAGATAGAGGCCCTGAATAATATCAGTTTAGGCATACCAACCACTATCGAGTAAACAATCAGGCGAAAGTTGGATGGTTTCACGAGTCTTACCCAGGCCAAAGCCATTGGGGTACCGCTACTCTCCCACTTAACATAAAGTTTGTATAACATATATTTATTATGAAATGCGTGGTGTGTGAAGGCACAAATCTATATTCAATGTATATGATGACATGAATACATATAGATGCTAAGGCGATAAAACAAAAATTAAATAAAATAAAAAATAAAAAACAAACACAACAAACATTTATAGCAATTTTAACAAATAAAGACAAAGCTTAGTCTTAGGTCCCCAGTGGAGTCGCCATTCTGTCGCACCCGACATCGTGGCGGCCTTAAAAATTAATTCTTGAATTATGGAAAAAGAACAAATTTCAGGCATCGTGTTCTTTTAGGGGAAAAAGTCTTTGTTTAAGGAGTCGCGACCTAGTATTATGGTCACTAGGAACCCTAACTGGTCAACAGAGATTCTATGATCCGAGACTGGTTACGTAAAAGGGAAGATATTATCACCCCTTAAACGTCCTACCTAAAGTAGACTGCATTGCTGGTCTTTGTTATTAATTGCTAACATCTTTATTGGTTTGTACTATGATTTCTTGTGTACAATATTCCTGACTCTGGCGCCAGTGAATATTCAAATACGGATATTTCCAACTCTGGCGTTGGTAAATATTACATAGGTGTCAAAATAAGTGAATTCATATCATCATTTTATTATATTCCTGACTCTGGCGTCAGTGAATAAACAAGTAAAAATCAATTTATTTCTTTATCAAATTATTTTTTATGTGAAACAAAATAAAATAAAATAAATTTATCCTAGTATTTTTTTTTTATTCCCGACTCTAGCGTCGGTGAATATACTAAATAAATTTATCCTATTTTATTTTATGTGTTTTTTTTGTCAATGAATAATAAAAAATTTCATTTATGTATATATTTTTTTTTACACAATTTTTATTATATATTTTTATTATTTTATATTTTTTTACCTTTTTTTTTTTTTGGGCTGGGCTGGGCTAAATCCAGCCCAACAAGTATATATATTTTTGGGCTGGGCTCAGCTCAGCCCCACAAGGGCTGGGCTGGGCTCAGCCCCACAAGGGCTGGGCTGGGCTCAGCCCCACAAGGGCTGGGCTGGGCTCAGCCCCACAAGGGCTGGGCTGAACCCAGCCCGTCCGGCACAAGATGCACGCGTGAAAACAGATCACGCGTGCATCAACAGTGCGAAGGTAATTAAATTACCTTCGCACTGTTCAAACAATTATTTGAACACGAAGAGCAGAGAAAAAATGAAAAAGGAAACGAACCTGTTTCTGGAGATTGAAGAAGATTGCAACGCTGGTCGGGCTGCTTTGAGTCGACTGCTTTCGATTTCTGGCGATGCTGAAGCAGGTTGAAGCGACGGTGTGGCTCGACTGCTCTATCAACGATCTACGGTTCGGTGATCAATTGGGTTTCTGTAGGGGTGAAAACAGTTCGGATGAAAACTGATTTCTAGAAGAGATGAAATCTGGTTGGTGATACTGTTCTTCCTCTGTTTCTTTCTTTGTGTTTTGTTTGCTCTGTTTTTTTTTTATTAATTGCTCTGTTTTTGGGTTCGGTTTCCTGTTCTTATCTCTGTTTTTCTGGGTAAATTCCCGGGGGCTTGGCTCTGTCAATTGTTGGGTATTTATAGGGATCAATTTTCCTACCCCTCAGCCTCACGTCTCTCCTTTTGATAAGCATGACTGAGGGAGACGGGTCCTGCTAGGACTCCGAATTCAAAGTGCAATCTTTATCTCGTCGGGTTGTAATTATCATGAAGATAATTCTTGCTTTTTGTATTTTGAATGGGTTAGGATACTGGTGTTTCACGCTTTTGTTTCCTTCTTTGCAGGCGGACGTTCGGTGTTTTGGAGACGAAGATGACGGACAACACCTGATTGAAACGGTGCTGTTTTG
The DNA here is from genome assembly GCF_005239225.2 of Populus alba. Classification (NCBI taxonomy): domain Eukaryota; kingdom Viridiplantae; phylum Streptophyta; class Magnoliopsida; order Malpighiales; family Salicaceae; genus Populus; species Populus alba. The sequence continues at coordinate 1,369,307 of NC_133299.1, forward strand.
GGCTGAGAATGGTTATTTCCAATCTAGTCCTTGAAGTTTCTAAATCCTTGCATTCGAACCCCTGGTCTTTTAATTTTCAAGATTTACCCTCCTTAAAATAAATTTAACAATAATTGGGTCAAAATTTGGTTACAACATTTTTTTATAAGTGGGGTTTTAAATAATCTTTATTTTATATTTAAGCTTTTTTGTTAAATGAAATATTTTTTTTATTTTATAAAATATAATTCATAAATATACCTTACTTATTTTTTTTATTTTTTTTGTTAAATGAAGATCTTGAATTATTATCCAAATTGGTAATATTTCCTGACCGGCTCGATTATAAGCTCCTCGGTTTTGTTCTGGACGTGTTTCTTACAGGAATGACCTTGCTACATTGGATTCTCACAGTCAAACATGGACTTTAGGTCCTTTTCTTCCGAACCGCAACTTTAGTATTATTTTTTAGAATAAACATTTAAAATTATTTTTTTTTGGTAAAATAACACATTTAAAATTATTTTTAATGAAATAGTATGATAGTTTGATATATACCGTGATTAAAAAACAAAGATAGCTTGATATCTAAAAAATTCATTAAATAGACTGTCAAATTATAATTATGTTTTCAAGAATCTTTTTAAGAATCTTTAACTTTAAATGTTATGTTTTTCAATTATAACATACATAAACTATTCTATTTCATTAAAATCTTTTCTACCTTAATTATTTTTGCCAATAATTTTGTTTATATGGTGTTAATAAGGAAAAATACCCAACTTTATTAACTAATATTCTAAAAGACATGGGAAAGTACTGTAGTTTTCCCCACGTCACATGTTTTTTTTTCCCCATATTTTTTTTTTCATTTTTTCCTTTTTTTGGGCTTTACATGTTTTTTTTCTTTTTTTTTTTCCAAGATTGTCTTCTTTTTTGTTCCTTTTGTTTTTGTGTTTTTTTTTTTTTAAACTATCTTTGTCGATTTTTTTTAATATTGAACTAGTTGAAAATTTAGTTCTGTAATTTTTTTTCTTTAAAACATTATAGATTACTACAATGTTTCTTTACATGAATTTTTTTCTTTCTTTTTTTATGAATTTTTTTCTTTTTTTTTTAAATGGTCTTTGTCGATTTTGCTTCGTAGTTTTTTTTTCTTTAAAATACTGTGGATTGTTACAATGTTTCCCCACATGATTTTTGTTTTGCTATAGTATTTCCCCACATGATTTTTTCAAAATTATCTTTGTCGATTTTTTTTTTAATATTGAGCTGGTTAAAAAATTCAGTTTTAACTTTTCCCACATATTGTTTTTCTATTTTTTTCATTTAGTTTTCGCTTTTTTTTTTTCAAAATTGTCTTCTTCTTGTTTTTTTTTTTGTTTTTTTGAGTTTTTTTTTTTCAAAATTGCTTTATTTTATTTTATTAATATAAAGCTGGTTGAAAATTTAGATTTGTAATTTTTTCTTTAAAACATTATGGATTGTTACATTGTTTCCCCACATGTTTTTTTTTTTTTTTTTTCAGAATTGTCTTTGTTGATTTTTTTTTTTTTCATATTGAGCTGGTTGAGAATTTAACTTCATAGTTTTTTTTTTCTTTAAAACACAGTGGATTGCTACAATGTTTCCTCATATGATTTTTTTTTTTTTTATGATTTTTTTCAAAATTATTTTTATCAATTTTATTATTTTTAATATTGTGCTGGTTGAGAATTACAACTGTAGATTTTTTCATGAAACACTATAGATTGCTATAGTGTTTTTCTAGATGGTTTTTTTTTTTCCTTAAGGTTTTTTTTTTATGATTTTTTTTAAAAAAAATTTTTATTTTATTTTATTTTTAAAATATTAATCTAGTTAAAAATTTAGCTTTATAGTTTTTTTCTTGAAAATATTATTGATTACAATAGTTTTCTTTCATATAATTTTTTTCATTTTTTTAACAAACCCACTACAACGGATAATCATATTATAAACATCCAATATCGCAGTGCACGGCACCTAGTACTCATTCCAAAAGAAGTGGGAGCTCATGGTTTGCCAGATTCTGTGAAAACTGGCCGGCTAATTTGACCAAAAGTTGTAATAATTTTCAAGAGAGTCCCGTGACTTTTCTTTCTTTAAAAGCTACTGAAAAAAGGTGCCCTTTGCAGGACTAAAATATTATAGAAGAACTTTCTTGGTCAGCATTATATGGAATTTTTACAGTCTTTGTTGACAAAGGTGGAGTGGCACCGTCTTATAAAGTTCCAGTCCAAGTCGAAGTTCTATTGGTGGCTGGCTGCCGATCTCAGCCCATTTCCTAGAAAATTCACAGTCAGCAGACAATCACTTCACTAATTCTGGGATTAAGGATTATATTTAATTCGGACAGGATAGAATAGCTCAAGACATTCATTGTAAGGTAACCATTATTGTCCCTCTCTGCAATCAAGAAAAATTTTTTCAAGCAAAAATGAAGAAAGCAGAGGTGGTGTTGATCCCCATACCTGCTATGGGTCATATTGTAGCTCTAGTAGAGGTAGCTAAGCTTCTTGTTCAACGTGATGATCGCCTATCCACAACTGTCTTCGTAATGCATCCAACTCTTGATCCTAGCACCACCAAATATGCTGAAACACTTGCTGTCTCAACTCTCCCTGATCGTATGCGAGTCATTAACTTGCCAAATCTTGAGTCCATATCATCTGCTACCAAAGGTCGTCACTGGCTAACGTGTTTGATAGAAGGCCAAAAATCTCATGTCAAAGAGTATGTATCCAATATTAGAACTCAGTACGAGTTGAATCCGGATTCTCGTCGACTTGCTGGGTTCATTTTCGATACTTTTGCTACTGGGATGAAAGATGTGCCTAATGAATTTGGAGTTCCATGGTATGTTTTTTCTGCTTCAGGTGCAGCTTTTATTGGTAGCATGTTGCATCTTACTGCTCTTCATGATGAGCAGGGAGTTGACCTTACCGAGTTGAAGAACTCAGAGGATGAATTGGAAATTCCGTGTTTGGCGAACCCAATTCCTGCTAAACTTGTGCCTTCCCTGGTGTTCGAGAAAGACTCACTGACTACTTTTCTTGAACATGCTCGGATATTGACTGAGGCTAGGGGTATTTTGATCAATACATTTTTAGAGTTCGAATCGTATGCAATTAACTCTCTGTCAGATGGTAAAACCCCTCCCGTTTACCCAGTTGGTCCCATCGTGAAACATGTAGGAGATGGTGGTGATCTGCGGTCGGATGAGAGCAACAATTATAGGGACATCATGGAATGGCTTGATGATCAACCTCCGTCATCGGTTATGTTCTTATGTTTTGGAAGCTGGGGAAGCTTTAAAGAGAAACAAGTGAAAGAGATTGCAATTGCACTTGAGCATAGCGGGTATCGGTTCTTATGGTCTCTACGCAAACCTTCACAGAACGGTAAAAAGCAATCTACGAGTGATTATCAAGATTTTCAAGGTATTTTACCTGAAGGTTTCTTAGATCGAACAGCTATGATTGGGAAGGTAATTGGATGGGCTCCACAAGTGGAAATCTTAGCTCATTCAGCCGTGGGAGGATTTGCATCTCATTGTGGATGGAATTCTACACTAGAAAGTGTAAGATTTGGTGTTCCAGTGGCCACTTGGCCATTATATGCAGAGCAACAATTTAATGCTTTTCAAATGGTGATTGAGCTAGGATTGGCCGTGGAAATTAAAATGGAATATTGGAAGGATTTTTATGGTGATACTGAAATAATTGTGAGCAGTGATGATATATTGAAAGCTATAAAGAGTGTTATGGAAGAAGATAGCGAGGTCAGAAAGAAGGTAAAGGAGATGAGTAGAAAAAGTGAAAAAACCTTGGTGGATGGAGGATCTTCATTTTCTTCATTAGGTCGTCTAATTGAAGATATGACGGAAAACATGTCATGAATCAATTGTTTTGAACTTTCCTCTAAGCAATCTCTAAAAAAAAAGGAATAGTTTTCGTTGTTTTTGCTTATGATTCTATATAATGGTAGCAATTTATGTATTAAGAATGATTGTCATGGTCAATTAATCAATAAATATATTTTCCTTAGAAAACAGTTTTTTCCCCCCTTCAGTTTTGTATGCATCCAAAAACAAATTCTCAAATACTTAATTCCAAACAAATTGAAATGGGTGACAATACTCCCATTAGCTACAATGACTTGAATAAAGGTGTTTTTTAAAGTGTATTTGAAACATTAAAATATTGAAATGGACTTCTTTTTTTAATGGTTTTAAATAGTTTGATGTTTCCAAATTGTTTTAATATAAAAATATTGAAAAATCATTAAATTAATGTTTTTTTAAATTAAAGCAAAAGCACATACAATACAGTGCTAAACAATGCACACACTCAATAATATATAACAATGTGAGTTTAATAATAAAAAAATGTAGTATATAAAACATGTATTTATTCTATAGAGATTAAGTAGTCCAAAAAAGTGTCTGCAGTCCAAATATAAGATTTTTATGTAGAAGTTTCCTTTTATAATTTTAAAGTTATTATTTTTAATGTAGGAGATTTTATTTTTTTTGAAAAAAAGTAAAAATGTTTTTTAGTTTTTTTTATTTGTTCATTTCCCACTTAGAATTATTTTTAAAAAAATTTTATTCAGTATTATTTTTTTTTTCTATTTTTCTATTTAGTATTAAATAAATTTTATAGTTTTTGTATATAAAGGGTTATAATAGACTTTTAACAAGTCATACTTGGATGAAGTAAAATTAAAATATTTAGGTATCTTCCCATAGTTTTCCAGCCCAATACAGCTTAATTAGTCACAAGTCTCAATCATAGATATTAAACTTAGTCTAAATTTAGAAAAATTTATAACTTAAATTAATATTAATGCACTAATTAATTTAAAGTTTATTTTTTAAAAATATAGTTATTAAAACTTAGTCTAGTTAAATAAATTGATTTAAAAAACATAGCACTTAACGAGGCTTGGGTTTTTAATTGAATCAGGCTAGCTATTAAATATATAAAACTTGATTTATTCAGTTAAACTCAATTCTAATATAACAAATAATATTGTTTTAACTATAACAATTTACGCGATGACTTATAAATTAACGTAATAACATGATAATTCAGACTTTTTTTGAGGTTAGTTATCAGCTTCCCAAGATCAAATATGATAACTATGTTTCCAACTGCTTCATTGGACTGTTTTTGTAAACATATATCTATGTGCTAGTAGCCGTTGAAATTCTTAAATTAAATGCATGTACATAGTTAACTTCCAGCAAAGCCATGACATCACTCTAATTCTAGAACTTCAAGATTTATACTCCAAACAAGATCAACTTCCACGCATCCCAAGTGGACCACCGTTGTTCACAAAACGAAACAAAAATTTCTAGCAAAGAATGGAGAAAGCAGAGGTGCTGCTAATGCCAATACTTATTTATTTTAACCATATTTTCAAGATATATTTATTTATTTTAAAATATAAATCAACTTGTTTTTGATAGGATATTTGTAAAAACAGAAGATTTTCTATCAATCAAATTCCATTATATGTCATTTTTACATAAAAAATAAAGTAAAATTAAAATAAATAACAGGAAAAATAAACAGGTTTTCATATAAATATTATTTTACCAATAAAAAGTTGACACATGAAAGGAGATATTTAAGATGTCTTTTTTATATTACAACATTCTATAAATAAAAATTAATAAATAAAATAATGTCAAGTGGCAAAGGAAAATGACTTGAGAGGCCTTATAAATTCTATAAATTGAGAACCTCAATCTAAAAAAATAAAAGGAAATTTTTGGAGATATAATTTTCTTTCAAGACAAGTTTTTCAAATAAAGAATCTCTCTTTAAAGTTTTTAAGTTTTTTTTATCCACGTTTTAAATTTATAATGAATAAAGCTATGTTATATCAAGCCTAAATATTTTATAACTCTTTAAAGTATTAATTAATCAACAAATCTTGTTTTGCAATGCATATGTAAATTCGAGTTGTATTATTTTTGTTGTTATTATTGTGGTAGTGGTGAGGTTTTGTTATGGTCTAGAATATATAATTAAAATGCAGACGACATGATGCATTAAAATAACATAAGTTTATTAAAAATCGTTACGGACGACGATACATTTTGAAATTACATCAAACACCTAGGAGTGTTTAGAAAGAAGAAACAGGGAGGAGTGCTTCTCTGTGTTTGTCTTTGTATTTTTGAGATATTAAGGTAGTTATATTTTACCTGCTGTGGGCCATAGTAGCAGTAGTGGAGACAGCTAAGCATCTTGTTTAACGTGATGATCGACTTCTTCACTTGCCGCATCAACTCTCCCTGATCGTATGCGAGTCATTAACTTGCCCGGAGTTGAGTCCATAACATCAGATACTAAACCCAGTACCTGGCTTAGTTCTTTGGTTGAAGGCCAAAAACCCCATGTCAAAGAATATGTTTCAGAGACGAGAACTCAATGTGAGATTAAGATCACCCACAAATAGTTTTTGAGTGTTTTTTTTAAAAATGATTTTGTCGATTTTATTTCATAGTTTTTTTCTTTAAAATATTGTGAATTGTTACAATGTTTCCCTACATAATTTTTGTTTTGCTACAGTATTTTTTCATAATGTTTTTTTTTAAATTATCTTTATCGATTTATTTTTAATATTAAGCTAGTTAAGAATTCAGTTTTAACTTTTACCACATGTTTTTTTTTATTTTTGCATTTTTTTTTTCAAAATTGTCTTCTTCTTGTTTTTTCTTTTTTTTTCATTTTTTTTTCTACAATTGTTTTTATTTTATTTTATTTTTTTAATATGAAGTTGGTTGAAAATTTTAGATTTATAATTTATTTTTTTTTTAAACATTGTGGATTGCAAAAATGTTTCTCCACATGGTTTTTTTGTTTTTTTTTTTTTTCCAGAATTGTCTTTGTTGATTTTTTTTTTTTTATATTGAGCTGGTTGAGAATTTAGATTCGTAGTTTTTTTTTCTCTAAAACACAGTTGATTGCTACAGTGTTCCCCCACATGATTTTTTTTGTTATGATATTTTTTTAAAATTATCTTTATCGATTTTATTATTTTTAATATTGAGCTGGTTGAGAATTAAAACTGTATATTTTTTTTATGAAACACTATAGATTGTTGTAGTGTTTTTCTATATGGTTTTTTTTCCTTTTGGTTTTTTTTATTATGATTTTTTCTAAAATTTTCTTTGTTCATTTTATTTTTTTAAATATTAAACTTAATAGTTTTTTTTCTTAAAAATATTATAGATTCCAACAGTTTTTTTTCATATAATTTTTTTTTTTACAAACCCACTACAACGGATAATCATATTATAAACATGCAATATCGCAGTGCACGGCATCTAGTTAAAGAACTCTAAAAGGCGTGGGGAAAGCATTGTAGCTTCCCCACACCTTTTAATTATACTTATATATAATAATAATAATAATAATAATAATTATTATATATAATATTAATTCTTATAATTATATTATTATATTATAATATATATTATTTTTCGTTTTCATTTTTTTCTGTATTTTTTTGGTTTTTTATGCCTTTATGGTTTTTTTTTTATTTTTTGCTTCTTTCTTAGTTTTTTTTCCTTTTAATTTTTTTTTATTTAGTTTGTTAATTGATCCCGAGTTTGACGGGTTAACCTGGTTTGACGGGTTAACTATACATTTTATTTTTTTTTGCTTTTTTTCTTTTTAATCAATTTTTTTCATTTAGTTTAGTTTATTAATGTTAAATTTCTTTCTATTTAATTATTAAAAAACTCTAAAAGGCGTGGGGAAAGCACTGTAGCTTCCCCACGCCTTTTTAATTATACTTATATATAATAATAATAATAATTATTTATTATTATATATAATAATAATTCTTATAATTATATTATTATATTATAATATATATTATTTTTTGTTTTCATTTTTTTTCTGTATTTTTTTGGTTTTTTATGCCTTTATGGTTTTTTTTTTTTTTTTTTTTTTTTGCTTCTTTCTTAGTTTTTTTTCCTTTTAATTTTTTTTTATTTAGTTTGTTAATTGATCCCGAGTTTGACGGGTTAACCTGGTTTGACGTGTTAACTATACATTTTATTTTTTTTGCTTTTTTTCTTTTTAATCAATTTTTTTCATTTAGTTTAGTTTGTTAATGTTAAATTTCTTTCTATTTAATTATCAGATTTTCATGACACGTATTCCAAGCTTGACATGTTAACCCGTCAAATTTTTTTTTCTATGACGCGAATCTAAGGTTTGACGGGTTATCCTGGTTTGAAAGGTTAACCCAATTAATTCAGATTTTTTTTCTTTTTCTTCATTAATTTTTTTTTCTTCATGTTGGTTTTTTTTCTTTGTTTTTTTTTATTTTTAATTAATCTATTTAATTATCACACTTTTATGACAAGACCTTGCAACCAGACCCACATTCAAGGCTCTTGGGTTTGGTGTTACAACCAGACTCACTTAAACTCGAGTCATGTAAGTTTTAATATTATTATAAATATTATTCTTAGGTCAAGCGTTGTAACTAGACCAAAGGCTCTTGGGTATATCTTTGTAGAAAGACATAACACTCTTAGATCTTAGCATTTTTTGATATTTTTTATGCAAGAAAAAAAAATAACCTGTGACGTATGCCTTTGTTTTGTTTTTTTTATTTATCCTTTTTAAGCCTTTTACTGTGGATTGCACAGTGCAGTCCACAATGAAAAAGCTGATGCCTTTATTTTTTTTAATCCTTTTTTCTTCATTTTTTTGTTTTGTAATTATTCTTTTAACTTAGTTTTTTAATATTAAAATTTTTGTGTTTAATTATTAGACTTTCATGACACAGATCCCAAGTTTGACGGGTTAACCCAGTTGATTCAGATTGTTTTTCTTTTTCCTCATTAGTTTTGTTATTTCGATTTCATCTTTTAATATTGTATGTAGTCCACGATGAAAAGGCTGATGTCTTTAATTATTATTTTTTGCTTTTTTTTTCTTTTTATGCCTTTCACTGTGGACTGCACAATACAGTCCACGGTGAAAATGTTGATGCCTTCATTTTTTTTAATTAACTTTTTTTTTATTTAGTTTGTTGGTATTAAATTTTTTTCTATTTAGTTATCAGACTTTCATGACTCGAATCTCAAGTTTGACGGGTTAACCCAGTTAATTCAGATTTTTTTTCATGTTGGTTTTTTTTCTTTGTTTTTTTCTTTTTAATTAATTTATTTAAGTATTACACTTTTATGACACAACTTTGCAGCTAGAATCATATCCAAGACTATTGGGTTTTGTATTGTAGCCAGACCCACTTAAACTTGGATATTTCAAGTTTAATGTTATTATAAATATTACATTTGGGCTAGGCGTTGCAGTCAAACCTAAGACTCTTATATATAACTTTGTAAAAAAACCTAATGCATTTAGATTTTAGTTTTTTTTAATATTTTTTATGAAAAAAAATTGACCTGCGGCATCTCGCGGGTCATGTTTTTTCACTGTAGCTAAAGCTGTTTTTTTTTCCGTAGTTTATTTTTTTTTCTGTAGCAGTTTTTCCTTTTTTTTTTTTTTTTGCTTTTGTTTTTTTTAAATGTTTTTTTCACTCTAGCAGCTTTGTTTTTTTTTTTTTTATTTCCTCGCTTTTGTTTCTTCTGTTTTTTTACATATAATGTATCACTGTGCACACAATGAAACACTTGACTTTTTTTTTTTTTTTTTTCCGTTTTGCCCATGGGTTTTTTTTTGTTGCTTTTTTCTGTGTTATTTTTTTCTTTTAGTGAATTTTTTTGTTTAATTTAGTTTGTTAATGTGAAAAAAAAAATTAATTTAGTTATCATACTTTCATTACATGGATCTTGGTTTTTTTTCTATATTAAGCTGGTTGAGAACTTAACTTTGTAGTTTTTTTCAAAAAAAAAAAAAAAAACACTATGGATTACTACAGTGTTTTTCCTTGCATGATTTTTGTTTAGCTGCAATGTTTCCCCCACATGTTTATTTTTTAAATTATCTTTGTTAAATTTATTTTTTTAATATTAAGTTGGTTGAGAATTTAGTTTTAGCTTTAGTTTTCCCATGTTTTTTCATTATAATTATTATTATATTGTATTATAATATATGACTGTTTTTTTCTTTTTAATTTTTTTAATGACCATGGTTTTTTTTTTGTTGCTTTTTTCTTTGTGTTTTTTTTTTCTTTTAATGAATTTTTTTGTTTAATTTAGTTTGTTAATGTGAAAAAAAAATTAATTTAGTTATCATACTTTCATTACGTGGATCTTGGTTTTTTTCTATATTAAGCTGGTTGAGAACTTAACTTTGTAGTTTTTTTTCAAAAAAAAAAAAAAACACTATGGATTACTACAGTGTTTCCCTTGCATGATTTTTGTTTAGCTGCAGTGTTTCCCCCACATGTTTATTTTTTAAATTATCTTTGTTAAATTTATTTTTTTAATATTAAGTTGGTTGATAATTTAGTTTTAGCTTTAGTTTTCCCCATGTTTTTTCATTATAATTATTATTATATTGTATTATAATATATGACTGTTTTTTTCTTTTTAATTTTTTTAATGAATTTTTTTTGTTTGATTATTTTTGTTAATGTTAATTTTTTTTTATTTAGTTATCATATTTTCATGATACGAATCTCGGGTTTGATCGGTTAATCTAATTTGACGAGTTATTTTTTCATTTAGTTTAGTTTGTTAAAATTAATTTTCTTTCTATTTAATTATTAGATTTTCATGACACATATTCTGGGCTTGACGGGTTAACTTAGTTTGATGGGTTAACCTGGTTAATTCTGGGTAAACCCGTCATTTTTTTTTTCTATTTAGTTATCAAACTTTCATGACACAAATCCCAGGTTTTACAAGATAACCTGATTTAAAGAGCTAACCCAATTAATTCAATTTCTTTTTCTTTTTATTCATTAGTTTTTTCCTTTTTGTTGATTTTTTTTCTTTGTTTTTTTAATTAATCTATTTAATTATCATAATTTTATGACACGACCTTATAGCCAGATCCACATCTAATATTCTTGGCTCTGGTGTTATAGCCAGGCTCACTTAAACTTGGGTCATGCAAGTTTAATTTTATTATTAATATTATTAATATTACTTTTAGGCCAGACGTTACAGCCAAACCCAAAATTTTGGGTATAACTTTACAGAAAAACCCAAAATTTTTCAATTTTATTTTTTTTAAATATTTTATATACAAAAAAATAACTCGCGACATCACGCGGGTATCAAATCTAGTATTCATTCCAAAAGAAGTGGGAGCTCATGGTTTGCCAGATTCTGTGAAAACTGGCAGGCTAATTTGACCAAAAGTTGTAATAATTTTCAAGAGAGTCCCATGACTTTTCTTTCTTTAAAAGCTACTGAAAAAAGTGCCCTTTGCAGGTCTAAAATATTATAGAAGAACTTTCTTGGTCAACATTATATGGAATTTTTACAGTCTTTGTTGAGAGTGGCACCGTCTTATAACGTTCCAGTCCAAGTCGTAGTTCTATTGGTGGCTGGCTGCAGATCTCAGCCCATTTCCTAGAAAATTCACAGCCAGCAGACAATCACATCACTAATTCTGGGATTAAGGATTATATTTAATTCGGACAAGATAGAATAGCTCAAGACATTCATTGTAAGGTAACCATTATTGTCCCTCTGCAATCAAGAAATTTTTTTTTCAACCAAAAATGAAGAAAGCAGAGGTGGTGTTGATCCCATTACCTGCTATGGGTCATATTGTAGCTCTAGTAGAGGTAGCTAAGCTTCTTGTTCAACGTGATGATCGCCTATCCACAACTGTCTTCGTAATGCATCCAACTTTTGATCCTAGCACCACCAAATATGCTGAAACACTTGCTGTCTCAACTCTCCCTGATCGTATGCGAGTCATTAACTTGCCAAATCTTGAGTCCATAACATCTGCTACCAAAGGTCGTCACTGGCTAACGTGTTTGATAGAAGGCCAAAAATCTCATGTCAAAGAGTATGTATCCAAGATTAGAACTCAGTACGAGTTGAATCCGGATTCTCCTCGACTTGCTGGGTTCATTTTCGATACGTTTGCTACTGGGATGAAAGATGTGCCTAATGAATTTGGAGTTCCATGGTATGTTTTTTCTGCTTCAGGTGCAGCTTTTATTGGTAGCATGTTGCATCTTACTGCTCTTCATGATGAGCAGGGAGTTGACCTTACCGAGTTGAAGAACTCAGAGGATGAATTGGAAATTCCGTGTTTGGCGAACCCAATTCCTGCTAAACTTGTGCCTTCCCTGGTGTTCGAGAAAGACTCGCTGACTACTTTTCTTGAACATGCTCGGATATTGACTGAGGCTAGGGGTATTTTGATCAATACATTTTTAGAGTTCGAATCGTATGCAATTAACTCTCTGTCAGATGGTGAAACCCCTCCCGTGTACCCAGTTGGTCCCATCGTGAAACATGTAGGAGATGGTGGTGATCTGCGGTCGGATGAGAGCAACAATTATAGGGACATCATGGAATGGCTTGATGATCAACCTCCATTATCGGTTATGTTCTTATGCTTTGGAAGCTGGGGAAGTTTTAAAGAGAAACAAGTGAAAGAGATTGCAATTGCACTTGAGCATAGCGGGTATCGGTTCTTATGGTCTCTACGCAAACCTTCACAGAACGGTAAAAAGCAATCTCCGAGTGATTATGAAGATTTTCAAGGTATTTTACCTGAAGGTTTCTTAGATCGAACAGCTATGATTGGGAAGGTAATTGGATGGGCTCCACAAGTGGAAATCTTAGCTCATTCAGCCGTGGGAGGATTTGCATCTCATTGTGGATGGAATTCTACACTAGAAAGTTTAAGATTTGGTGTTCCAGTCGCCACTTGGCCATTATATGCAGAGCAACAATTTAATGCTTTTCAAATGGTGATTGAGCTAGGATTGGCCGTGGAAATTAAAATGGAATATTGGAAGGATTTTTATGGTGATACTGAAATAATTGTGAGCAGTGATGAAATATTGAAAGCTATAAAAAGTGTTATGGAAGAAGATAGCGAGGTCAGAAAGAAGGTAAAGGAGATGAGTAGAAAAAGTGAAAAAACCTTGGTGGATGGAGGATCTTCATTTTCTTCATTAGGTCGTCTAATTGAAGATATGACGGAAAACATGTCATGAATCAATTGTTTTGAACTTTCCTCTAAGCAATCTCTAAAAAAAAAGGAATAGTTTTCGTTGTTTTTGCTTATGATTCTATATAATGGTAGCAATTTATGTATTAAGAATGATTGTCATGGTCAATTAATCAATAAATATATTTTCCTTAGAAAACAGTTTTTTCCCCCCCCCTTCAGTTTTGTATGCATCCAAAAACAAATTCTCAAATACTTAATTCCAAACAAATTGAAATGGGTGACAATACTCCCATTAGCTACAATGACTTGAATAAAGGTGTTTTTTAAAGTGTATTTGAAACATTAAAATAATTGAAAATGGACTTCTTTTTTTAATGGTTTTAAATAGTTTGATGTTTCCAAATTGTTTTAATATAAAACTATTGAAAAATCATTAAATTATTTGTTTGTTTTTTAAATTAAAAGCAAAAGCACATACAATACAGTGCTAAACAATGCACACACTCAATAATATATAACAATGTGAGTTTAATAATAAAAAGGTGTAGTATATAAACATGTATTTATTCTATAGAGATTAAGTAGTCCGAAAAAGTGTCCGTGCAGTCCAAATATAAGATTTTTATGTAGAAGTTTTCCTTTTATAATTTTTAAAGTTATTATTTTTTAATGTAGGATTTTTTTTTTGAAAAAAAGTAAATATGTTTTTTTAGTTTTTTTTATTTGTTCATTTCCCACTTAGAATTATTTTTTAAAATTTTTTTTATTTAGTATTATTATTTTTTTCTATTATTTCTATTAGTATTAAATAAATTTTCTAGTTTTTGTATATAAAAGGTTATAATTAGGGGTGTTCACGGTCCGGTTCGGTTCGGTTTTAACTCAAAAATACAACCAAACCGAAAAATAATATTTTTTATTAATACAACCCGAACCGAACCGAGAACCGGTTCAAACCGAACCGGTTTTGTTCGGTTCGGGTCGGTTTTTTAGCCAAAAAACCAGAAAAACCGGACTATTTTATGGTAACAGTGATAACCGGTTCACTCACTTCCCCTTCCCTTTCCGCTTTCTCCTTCCCCTTCCCCTTCCCCTTCCCTTTTCAGATGATGTTAAGAAATATTTGATATTAATAATCAAACTACATAATTTTAACACAATAAAATAACTCTTAGAAGCTCTCCTTGTCTCTGGCTTACAATCTGCAGAGAGAGCTTGGATAACCATTGTTCACTTGCTTTTGAGGGAAGGGGAAGGAGAAAGCCCAAAAACTAGGAGGGGAGGCCAATTCATTTGGCTATTCTATCACTTTAGAAAAGGGAGAAGGAATAGCTATAGAGGAACTTGCTTCATCACTACATTCTATCCCATCTAGTGAATCTCTCCTTCCTTGCGATTGGATTGTCGAAGGCAGCCCTTTTCAAGTCTTGGAAAAGGTTATGAAGATGAGAAGGGGAAAGGGGAAAAGGGAAAGGGGAAGGCTGGCAAGGGGGAAAGGGTAGGGGAAGGGGAAGAGGGTGGGGCGGCTGAGAAGGGTGAAGGGAAAGGATGGGAAGGGGGAAGGGGGAAGGGGAAGGAAGGCTGGAAAGGGAGAGGGGAAGGGGGTGGCGGCTGGAAATAAGAAAAAATGATTTTAGGGTTAGAAATAGTAGTTTTATACCTTTTTTTAAACCGGTCCGGTTTGATTCGGTTTAATCGGTTTAAGCTGTTTTAAACCGAAATTAAACCGGACCGAGTGATTTTTTTGTATTTTTAATCGGTTTTATTCGGTTTTTTTTATCGGTTCGGTTTTTTCGGTTAATTTTTTTTCGGTTTTTTTCGGTTTAATCGGTTGGTCAGTTTTTTTGAACACCCCTAGTTATAATAGACTTTTAACAAGTCATACTTGGATGAAGTAAAATTAAATATTTAGGTATCTTCCCATGGTTTTCCAGCCCAATACAGCTTATATTAGTCACAAGTCTCAATCATAGATATTAAACTTAGTCTAAATTTAGAAAAATTTATAACTTAAATTAATATTAATGTACTAATTAATTTAAAGTTTATTTTTTAAAAATATAGTTATTAAAACTTAGTCTAGTTAAATAAATTGATTTAAAAAACATAGCACTTAACGAGGCTTGGGTTTTTAATTGAATCGGGCTAGCTATTAAATATATAAAACTTGATTTATTCAGTTAAACTCAATTCTAATATAACAAGGTTAGCACTATAATTTTTATTTTAAAAAACAAATAATATTGTTCTAATTAAAACAATTTACGCGATAACTTATAAATTAACGTAATAACATGATAATTCAGACTTTTTTGAGGTTAGTTATCAGCTTCCCAAGATCAAATATGATAACTATGTTTCCAACTGCTTCATTGGACTGTTTTTGTAAACATATATCTATGTGCTAGTAGCCGTTGAAATTCTTAAATTAAATGCATGTACATAGTTAACTGCCAGCAAAGCCATGACATCACTCTAATTCTAGAACTTCAAGATTTATATTCCAAACAAGATCAACTTCCACGCATCCCAAGTGGACCACCGTTGTTCACAACAAGAAACAAAAATTTCTAGCAAAGAATGGAGAAAGCAGAGGTGGTGCTAATCCCCATACCTGCTGTGGGCCATATAGTAGCAGTAGTGGAGGTAGCTAAGCTTCTTGTTTAACGTGATGATCGACTTTACACGACTGTCTTGGTAATGCATCCAACTGTTGTGTAGACCCCAGCACTACCACGTACAATGAGTCACTTGCTGCATCAACTCTCCCTAATCGTATGCGAGTCATTAACTTGCCCAGAGTTGAGTCCATAACATCAGATACTAAACCCAATAACTGGCTTAGTTCTTTGGTTGAAGGCCTAAAACCCCATGTCAAAGAATATGTTTCCAAGACGAGAACTCAATGTGAGATATTGAAGATCACCTACAAATAGTTTTTTGTGTTTTTTTTTAAATTATTTTTTTTAATTTTTTTAATATTGAAATGGTTGAAATTTTTTTGCTCTGTAGGTTTTTTTTTAAAAATGATCTTTGTCGATTTTGCTTTGTAGTTTTTTTTCTTTAAAACACTTAATGAATTATTATAATGTTTCCCCATATAATTTTTGTTTTGCTACTGTATTTTCCCACATGTTTTTGTCAAAATTATCTTTATTGATTTGTTTTTAATATTGAGCTGGTTAAGAATTCAGCTTTAACTTTTCCCACATGTTTTTTTTTTTTTTTCATTTTTGTCATTTATTTTTGCTTCTTTTTTTTTTTCAAAATTGTCTTCTTGTTTTTTTTTTTTAAATTTGTGTTTTTTTTTTTTCAGAATTGCTTTTTATTTTTTATTTTTTTTAATATGAAGCTTGTTGAAAATTTAGATTTGTAATTTTTTTCTTTAAAACATTTTGTATTGTTATAGTGTTTCTCCACATTGCCAAACACAATGTCACCGTACTCTGATACAACATGATGTAATTCTTCACCAGAAAGACGCGAGGATACAACATCTTTTTCAACTCTGCCAATAAAGAAATCTTTTATGTTCTTTCTGTACCTGTGATTAAGTGGTAAGAAGCGATGATGACAGTAAAAAAAAAAAAGCTTTACCTCCGTTTGCTAATAAGGACATGCGAGTATGGACATGCGTTGTTATTTTCCATGCAGTATGAACATGCGAGTTTTCCATGCGTGCTCCAACCAGAAAGCATTCCATAAGCTGGAAAATCATTGATAATCCACATCAAAGCCGCCCTCATAAGGAAATTTTGTTTCCTCGATATATCATAAGTCAGAGCTCCAGAGGACCACAACTACGCCAACTCATCAATCAACGGTCGAAGACAAACATCTATATTCCACCCCAGGCTGCTTGGACTGGGTATGACAGTAGATAAAAACATGAACTCCGACCTTATACACATTCCCGGTGGCAAGTTATAAACTGTGAGTATGACCGGCCAACAAGAATAGGGAGCAAAAAATGACCCAAATGGGTTGAATCCGTTTATACACAACCAAAGACGCACATTCCTTGATTTAGCTGAAAAGTCAAGATGCACACTGTTAAAGCGTTTACATGCTTCACCGTTAGAAGGATGCACTATCAACTACATCATGTGCTTGGTGCCATGTCATGTGCTCAGCAGTCCTTGGTGACATGAATAACCTCTGCAGTCTGGGTGTAATCGGGAAGTATCTAAGTTTTTTATATGGCACTAGAGTCTTTCCCATGCCAGTTCTGGGTTTGTAACGGGAATGCCCGCATGTCATGCACTCGATCATCTCAGCATTTTCAATGTAGTATAACATGCAGAAGTTAGGGCACATGTCAATTTTCTGGTATCCTAAACCGAGGGGTTTCATCATGGACTTCGCAGCATAGAAGTTCTCTTTCAGCCTGTTCCCTTCAGGTAAAATGCTTCTCGCCCATTCAATAATTTTATCATACCCGGCTCACTCAGCTCGTGATCTGACTTAATGATGAACACCTGTGCCATAACCAATAATTTACTGTGGTTTGTGCAGCCATCCCATAATGGTTCGTCAAAATCTTTCAACAAATCAAAAAACCTAGCTACATCTGCATTAGGTTCTTCTTCTACGATTGGACATTGACTGACATTACCTTGATTCATTCTCGTTGCATCCATAACCATATTTCTGTAAGGATTAGTGTTGTCATTTGCCATTTCATGCATGTTGCTAGCACTAGAAGTTGACCCAACCACCGTTTCTCTCATTTTCCTCTTACTAACAAGCACTTCTCCATGTACATACTAACACTGGTAATTCTCTATAAACCTTTTGTGTAGAAGATGCATCATTACAATAACCATATTTCTGTAAGGATTAGTGTTGTCATTTGTCATTTCATGCATGTTGCTAGCACTAGAAGTTGACCCAACCACCGTTTCTCTCATTCTCCTCTTACTAACAAATACTTCTACATGTGCATACCAATACTGGTAATTGTCCATAAACCCTTTGTGTAGAAGATGCATAATTACAACATCTGGATGTAGATACTTTTTATTTTGACACTTCCTGCATGGACATCTAATACCGCCTATAGTAAAATTTTTGGGAGTAGATGTTGCGAAATTAATAAAACCCTGAACCCCGTTACAATAATCCATCCTCTGCAATCCTTGGGGTGAATCTTGATACATCCATGAATGATCATCCATGACTTATATATATCGAACCTCTACAAAATTATGATGACATCATGTATTAATTAACTAAGTTAGGTAAATAAACTTGCAAAAATATTACATTACCTCGAGATTATCCAACAAACCAATCACAACTTCTTATAAATATTAAATATTCATTATGATCATTTATTTAACGTCCATATGTACAAATTAATATATATAAATTTACAAAAATTACCACACTGCAATACCATTGATAAAACTTAAAACGGACCCATTAAGCAAGTTATTAATTATTTCAAAATCGCACTTGTAATTCAGTAATTCCATAAAGTTTTAACGATTTACAAACAAATACAATCTTACAAAATCTAAAACAAACCATAACATGTATAAAATTATACATTTATATACTACAAGTTTGTTGGAGAAATAACAATAAAACATGTACATCTACTAACAAAATACATATACTAAAAAAAACAACAAAGTTGACATCTAAATGTTAAAATTTAAAAAGATAGAATTACTTACAAAAATCGAAAAAATTCATCGGAAAATCAATGACCACAAAACTTCAAGAAATATAACTTGTTGTGCTGAGATGAAGGAGATTTTTGTTTGGGTGTTGGTTGTTTGCAGATGGGGAGAGTTGAGATTAGAAAGAAGAAGGAGAAATTGGGGAGGAGAGGATCGGCAGCAGGGAATTATATTAACTTTTACCGACGAATTCACCGACAGATATTTTCGTCAGTGTATCCGTCGGTTTATCTGTTGGGAAAATAGACACGTCATCGTACGGATCAGTCATTTCAAATCCGTCGGTGATTCCGTCGGTATGTTTAATAGTGGACCGGTCACGTCACTTTACGGGCACGTCGTTTTGAATCCGTCAGTGATTCCGTCGAAAAAAAAACTCCCTACCAAAAACTTCCACGTCAGCGACCCCGTCTTTTTTTTTTTTTTTTTTTTAATTCTGACCTTTCCATCCGTAATTCAGTCGGTAACTACCAACGAATACTGTCCGTCGGTAGTTACCGACCAAATTACGGACGGAAAAAGTTCCGTCGGTAATTTCGACCTTAAATTACTGACAGAAATATTCTATCGGTAAATTCGTTGCTATTAAGCGAATTTCTAGTAGTGTTTTAGATGCCTTTCCATAATTAAAATATTTTAGTTCTTCAAAAATTTTGACTTAAAACAAATCTTTTTATTATTTATTCCTAGCGATGTTAATTGGTATTAAAAGCCAACAATTTCTAATTTTCTATTATGTGATGTTATTAAAAATTTTAATGGTGAGATTTATAATGAACGATTCATATAAAAATATTAAAATCTCATGACGAGGCAATCCACAGACAAAATGATACGATCATTGAGTTTCAATAAGATGCACCAAAAACGTGTTCATTCTGACTGATATCTATTTATGAATGAATCTTGGCTTATTAAATAAAACTTATAAAAACTTACCCATTATGTGAGGACAATTTAGTAAAACAACGTTTTTTACTAGACTTTGACCCTTTTATGAATCTTGGCTTATTAAATAAAACAAAGTTTTTTACTATGATATTAAATAAAACTTATTAAAACTTTCCAACTAAGATCCGTAATTTTCTTTGTCTAACACCCGTGGTCTGTTGACGAGACTTTTCCTTTCTAAGATTCCAAAAACAACCTTTTTTTCTCTTCATTGTCAATTTCTTGTGTTATTATCTCGTATTTAAAAATTATAAAAAATTTAAAATATAAATTTATAAGTTGTTCTAGGTAACTTGATTAAGACTCGATAGAAAATAAAATATTATCAAAGTACTAATTAAAAAATATACCCATGGTTTTCCAGCCCAATAAAGCTTATATATCAGTTATAAGTTTATTTTTTTCAACCATAGTTATTAAACTTAGTTTAAATTAATTAATTTATTTGAAAAACTTAAATTAATATCAATGTAATAATTGAAAAAAATACACCCACGGTTTTCCAGCTCAATAAAACTGAAATTAATTACAAATTTACTTTTTTCGAATATAGTTATTAAAACTTAGTCTACTTAGATAAATTGATTTAAAAAACATAACACTTAACCAGGCTTGGATTTATAAAACTTGATTTATTCGGGTAAATCCAATTCTAATAACAAAGGTCAACATTATATATTTTTTAAAATAATAATAATAATATTGTTTTAACTAAAATAATTTACGCGATAACATATAAATTAACGTAATAACATGATAATTCAGATACTTTTTCAGGTTAGTTATCAGATTCCCGAGATCAAATATGATAACCATGTTTCCAACTGCTTCATTGGACTGTTTTTGTAAACATCTATGGGCTAGTAACCGTTGAAATTCTTAAATTAAATGCATGTACATAGTTAATCGCCAGCAAAGCCATGACATCACTCTAATTCTAGACCTTAAAGATTTATATTACGAATAAGATCATGATCACTTCCACGCATCCTAATCAGACCACCGTTGTTCACAACCAGAAACAAAAATTTCTAGCAAAGAATGAAGAAAGTAGAGGTGGTGCTAATCCCCATACCTGCTATGGGCCATATTGTAGCAGTAGTGGAGATAGCTAAGCTTCTTGTTCAACGTGATGATCGACTTTACACAACTGTCTTGGTAATGCATCCAACTGTTGACCCCAGCACTACCACGTACAATGAGTCACTTGCTGCATCAACTCTCCCTGATCGTATGCGAGTCATTAACTTGCCCAGAGTTGAGTCCATAACATCAGATACTAAACCCACTAACTGGCTTAGTTCTTTGGTTGAAGGGCAAAAACCCCATGTCAAAGAATATGTTTCAAAGATAAGAACTCAGTCTGAATTGAGCCTTGATGCTCCTCGCCTAGCTGGGTTTATTTTTTATTCTTTTGTTACAGGACTGAAAGAAGTGGCCAATGAATTTGGGTTACCATGGTATGCTTTCTCTGCTTCGGGTGCAGCTTTTCTTGGTTGTTTATTGCATCTTCAGGCACTTCATGATGAGCAGGGAGCGGACCTGACTGAATTCAAGAACTCGGATGTCGAGTTGAGTATTCCGAGTTTGGTGAACCCATTTCCCGCTAAACTTTTGCCTTCTGTACTGTTTGAGAAAGATTCGCTTACGACTGTTCTTGAGCAACCAAGAGCATTGGCCAAAGCCAGAGGTATTTTGGTAAATACATTTTTGGAGTTTGAATCCCATGCGGTCAACTCTCTTTCTAATGGCAGGACCCCTCCAATATATCCAGTGGGACCGATTGTTAGACATAAAAGAGACGGTCATGATGCGGGTTCGGAAGGGAGCAACAATTACAGAAACATTATTGAATGGCTTGATGATCAGCCTCCATCATCAGTTTTGTTTTTGTGCTTTGGAAGCGGTGGGAGTTTTAGGGAGAATCAGGTGAAAGAGATTGCTTGTGCCCTAGAGAAGTGTGGGCATCGATTCTTATGGTCCCTACGTAAACCTCCACCGAGAGGAAAGAGGGAATATTCACCGAGTGATCATGCAAATTTTCAAGAAATCTTACCGAAAGAGTTTTTAAACCGGACAGCTAAGATTGGGAAAGTAATCGGATGGGCTCCACAGGTAGACATATTGGCTCATCCAGCCGTAGGCATGTTTGCTTCGCATTGTGGATGGAATTCTATACTAGAAAGTATAAGGTTTGGTGTTCCAATTGTCGCCTGGCCATTATATGCAGAGCAACAGTTCAATGCCTTCCAAATGGTAATTGAGTTGGGATTAGCCGTGGAAATTAAAATGGATTGCAGGAAGAATTCTCATGGTGATAACGAAATAAATGTGAGTGCTGATGGTATAATGAAAGCAATAAAGCATGTGATGGAGCAAGGTAAAGAAATAAGAAAGAAGGTAAAAGAGATGAGCAGAATCAGTGAGAAAACCTTGATGGCTGGTGGATGTTCGTATTCATCTTTGGGTCGTTTAGTCGATGATATAATAGACAACCAGCCATGAAGCAACTGTTCCAAACTATCCTCTGAGAGAGTACTTACAATAAGCAATTATGATTTATCTATAAGAATCTATGTATTAAGAATGTTAGTCGCGGCCAATAAATTTAATCTTTCCTTTCTTTAGGAGAAAAAATATTTTTATAATCTCTTGTTTTGTCTTGGAAAATAATTTTACCAACTGATGAGATTCTAAATCCACGAAAGCATTTGTACTTCCAAGTTAGAGGCGAGGTGGCTTATGGTTTTATGCTAGAATGTGTTTGAAAAGGTTGTGGACTTGCAACCCTTGATAGGTTGCGAGGTCTCTTAATAATAAAGTTAGTAGAGAAGTAAGGCTTAGAAGCTAAATGAAGCTCTGTGTGTGAGTTGTGAATAGGGTGTATGTGTGTTTTAAGGTTGAGGGAGCTGTTTATTTAGATATTTTAGACCCTTTATATGAGTTCATAGATGTTTGTATAACCATGAGACATGCCAACCCTTTATATGTGACTTCATAGATGTTATATAACTATAAGACATGCAACTTGCATAGAAACAAGAACATAATAGGAAGAAAAAAAAAACATTTCTGAACCTATTATTTGGTACCATCATTCAGTTATGCGTTGATCGGGACCAATCACTAACCAAGTATCCACACACATGATCCTCAACCAATTATTCGATCATATTACATTATCCAAAGGAAATTGTTTTAGATCTAAGAACAACCTACTGGATCTGTCGGAGTCACCATCAATTGTTGGATCAAAACAGCATAGAATCGACGCGTGATGGTTATGCGCTGACAGCTTAAAATTCAATCTTTTTACATTATCGGATACTTATTTAAAAAATACTTGCTTCTTGTATTGTTATCTAGTATTTCAATATTAAAAAAACAATATATCAAAAATAAATTTACAGTAATGCATCAAGCTAGATAACTTGATTAAGATCCCATTGAAAATAACTTAATCTAGATATACTAATCGAAAAAACATACCCACGATTTTATAGTCCATTGATTAGGTTACAAGTTTATTTTTTCCAACTGCTCCGTTGGACTGTTTTTTGTAAGCATCTAGGGGCTAGTAGCCGTCGAAATTCTTAATTTAAATGCATGCAAATAGTTCATTTCCAGCAAAGCCATGACATCACTCTTTATAGTCTAACCTTCAATAAATATTTCGTTCAAGATCGTGATCAGTTCCACACATCTTAAGCAGTCCACATTTGTTCACAGCAAGAAACAAACATTTCTAGCAAAGAATGAAGAAAGCAGAGGTGGTGCTAATCCCCTTACCTGCTATGGGCCATATTGTAGCAGTAGTGGAGATAGCTAAGCTTCTTGTTCAACGTGATGATCGACTTTACACAACTGTCTTGGTAATGCATCCAACTGTTGACCCCAGCACTATCAATTACATGGAGTCACTTGCTGCATCAACTCTCCCTGATCGTATGCGAGTCATTAACTTGCCCAGTGTTGAGTCCATAACATCAGACATTGAACCCAATAACTGGCTTCGTTCTTTGGTTGAAGGGCAAAAACCCCACGTCAAAGAATATGTTTCAAAGATAAGAACTCAATTCGAGATGAATCCGAACTCCCCTCGCCTTTCTGGTTTCATTTTTGATACGTTTGCTTCTAGGATGAAAGATGTGCCTCATGAATTTGGAGTTCCATGGTATGTTTTTTCTGCTTCAGGTGCAGCTTTTATTGGTAGCATGTTGCATCTTACTGCTCTTCATGATGAGCAGGGAGTTGACCTTACCGAGTTGAAGAACTCAGAGGATGAATTGGAAATGCCGTGTTTGGCGAACCCAATTCCTGCTAAACTGGTGCCTTCCATGGTGTTCGAGAAAGACTCACTGACTACCTTTCTTGAACATGCTCGGATATTGACTGAGGCTAGGGGTATTTTGATCAATACATTTTTAGAGTTCGAATCGTATGCAATTAACTCTCTATCAGATGGTAAAACCCCTCCCGTGTACCCGGTTGGTCCCTTTGTGAAACGTATAGGAGGTGGTGGTGATCCGAGGTCGGATGACAGCAACAATTATAGGGACATCATGGAATGGCTTGATGATCAACCTCCATTATCGGTTATGTTCTTATGCTTTGGAAGCTGGGGAAGTTTTAAAGAGAAACAAGTGAAAGAGATTGCAATTGCACTTGAGCATAGCGGGCATCGTTTCTTATGGTCTCTCCGGAAACCTTCACAGAACGATGAAATGCAATCTCCAAGTGACTATGAAGATTTTCAAAGTATTTTACCCCCAGGTTTCTTAGAACGAACGGCTATGGTTGGGAAGGTAATTGGATGGGCTCCACAAGTGGAAATCTTGTCTCATTCAGCTGTGGGAGGGTTTGCTTCACATTGTGGATGGAATTCTATACTGGAGAGTTTAAGATTTGGTGTTCCAGTCGCCACTTGGCCATTATATGCAGAGCAACAATTTAATGCTTTTCAAATGGTGATTGAGCTAGGATTAGCCGTGGAAATTAAAATGGATTATAGGAATGATTTTTATGGTGATAATGAAATAATTGTGAGCAGTGATGATGTATTGAAAGCTATAAAGAGTGTTATGGAAGAAAATAGTGAGGTCAGAAAGAAGGTAAAGGAGATGAGTAGAGTAAGTGAAAAAACCTTGGTGGATGGAGGATCTTCATTTTCTTCATTTTGTCGTCTAATTGAAGATATGATGGGCAACATGTCATGAGTCAATTGTTTTAAACTTTCCTCTAAGCAATCTCGGAAAAAAGAAAGAATAGTTTTCCATTGTTTTTGCTTATGATTCATTTTAATCGTAGCAATTTATGTATTAAAAATGCTTGTCATGGTTAATAAATTTGATCTTTGAATTAATTTTGTGTTTGTTTTAGAAAAACAGGTTTTTTTTATCGGTTTTGTTTGCATTTAAAAACGAAGTCGCAAATATTAAATTGCAACCAAATTGATGAAAATATGTGCATACACAGCATATTTGACAACTCCCATATTTTTTTTTTTATAGTAATCGAGAGAGAATACTAATAAGATTTAGTCAATGCTATTAAAAAAATAGCAAACAAACGAAAAAAATAATAATTTATAGTATACAAAGTAAAGAAACAGAAAAAAAATATTAATTCTAAGCATTGGATCATCTCATCACACAATCTAAACATTTAGCTAGATCAATACCCGTATAAATAAAATTTTGAAATCTAACTTAAAGCCATTAAGTTAAATGATAGAAAGTTAAATTATAAACTTTATCCCAATAAGGATTAGCAGCATCAAAAACTAATTTGTTATGGATAATCCAAATAGACCATAAGATACCATAGCAAAGCGTACAAATGACACTTTGCACTGAAATTCCCATTCCCATGTAACAAATGATTCCATTCCTGCAAAAAAAAAAAACAAAGAAAGAAAGCTGAACAGTCTTCGAAATGCATCCATTATACCCAATCCATTGCATAAAACAATTCTAGAACCTTCAAGTCACATAGCAATGAATAAAAAGGTGATCAATGGTCTCAGTTTCCATACCACAAAAATCTCAGATCTTAGATGCCGAATATCATCAATGAGAGCATAAGCCAATTTGACTGGGAAAATCCCATTCTTTTCAAACTGCCACACCTTTCTGTCAACTGAATTAGAAATAGATAAATTCCTTTCTACTTCAGCAAGAAAAGACTCCAACTGCTGACACTTTTTATCCCTGAGGTGCCGATTCCAAACTAAAATGACTAAATTGGTGTCAAAATTATACACCTCTCGGATTGTAGCCTTTTGTTGATTGAATAGTCTAAAGAAATGAGGAAAACATCTTTAATGGAGTAGAACTAAACCACCTTTCAGACCAAAACTGAATAGTCATGTCATTTCCAAACTTGTAGCAAGAAGAAGCACAAATAGCTTCAGCAGTTCTCTCATCAGAAGCGAACACGTTAACAATCCCTGTCCAGTTTGGGAAAAGATGATGAGCAAACATAGGAAGCCTATTTTCAAAAGTGGGTTGATAGTTATGCACAATATAATCTTGCCAGCCTCTTGAATTACCAACCCCTCAACGCAATATCCATTTTAAAAGTAACGCCATGTTCTTATTATACAAAGATCTAAGTCCTAACCCACCTCTGCTACTTGGCTAAATGACCTCAAACCAAGCTACGTTACACAACTTAAAAGTATCTGAGCTACCACTCCTTAAAAACCTTCGAATAATAATAGATACGGATTCAATGGTAACCTTAGGGACAAGAAACATTGACATGTAAAACAAAGACAAAGAATTCAATACTGATTTGATTAGGCAAATATGACCAGCTATGCTTAGCATTTTACCCTTCCATGAAGCTAATCTGGACTTGATATTGAAAATGACTGGTTTTCATGTAGATAAACGACAAGGATTAGCACCCAGGGGGAGCCCCAAATACTTTTCTAGAAAAGTATCATTGCGACAACAAAAACTTACAGTCATCCCTGAGACATAATCATCATCTAAATTAATCTCAATCAAAGAACTTTTGAAATAATGAATATGAATGCCAAATATAAGAGCAAACTAGTGAAGGATCCTCTAACATTTCAAAAGGAACCATAATTATTCTATTAAAGAATATAAGTGTCATCTACATATTGAATGAGAGATAAAGGCATATTACCATCTACCTTCAAACCTCTGAAATACCCAGCATCTGCAGCTTTACTAAAAAAGACAGAAAGACCTTTAACTGCTATATCAAAGAAAAATGGGGATAAAGGATCCCCCTATCAAAGACCCTTCTGAAGAATAATTTTTTTACTTGGCGACCCGATGACAAGGATGGCCATTTTAGACCATAACATCATCTAAGTAGTCCTACAAGACTGAGTCAAAGGTCTTATGGAAGTTTACTTTGAACAAAAAACCATTATCCCCTCTGTTCTTAACTTCATGGACCACCTCACTGGTAATCATGAACCCATCTAAAACCTATCTTCCTGTATTAAAACTCGTTTGAGAGACTGATAATACTAGTAAGCATATATTTAAGTTTCGTAGACAACAATTTTGCTATAATTTTGTATAATCCGTTGATGAAACTGATTGGCCTAAACTCTGAAAAACTTCTAGGAGATCTCTTTTTAGGAATTAGTGCCACAAATGAGGAACTAATCCCTTTAGGTAGTTTTCCATGGCAAAAAAAGCTATTAACCATAGCAAAGATGTCTGAACTGAAAAGAGACCATGCCTTTTTGTAAAAGGAGAAAGTAAACCCATCCGGTCCTGGAATCAATATACAACTATCTATATATTATTATGATTTTTTCCAAGGAATCAATATACAACTGACAGGTCCATTCTAGATTATACTGTTAGTTGGTTAAATTTTTAATGAAATAATTAAATTTTTAAAATATCCCTATCATTTTCTTAAGAAATAATTGGAAACTTAAAAATAATATACTCGTTTAAGGAATCAATATACAACTGATGGTCACGTGCTGACATTTTAGAATTCAATCTTATCACATTATCAGATACTTGTTTAAAACATACTCGCTTGTATTATTATCTAGTATTTCAATATTAAAAAAACTGTATATCAAAAATAAATTTATAGTAATGCATCAAGCTAGATAATTTGATTAAGATCCCATTGACAATAACTTGATTTAGATATACTAATTGAAAAAGCTTACCCACGATTTTACAGTCCATTGATTAGGTTACAAGTTTATTTTTTCCAACAGCTCCGTTGTACTGTTTTCGTAAGCATCTATGGGCTAGTAGCCGTCGAAATTCTTAATTTAAATGCATGCAAATAGTTCATTTCCAGCAAAGCCATGACATCACTCTTTATAGTCTAACCTTCAGTATATATTTCGTTCAAGATCGTGATCAGTTCCACACATCCTAAGTAGTCCACATTTGTTCACAGCAAGAAACAAACATTTCTAGCTAAGAATGAAGAAAGCAGAGGTGGTGCTAATCCCCTTACCCGCTATGGGCCATATTGTAGCAGTAGTGGAGATAGCTAAGCTTCTTGTTCAACGTGATGATCGAATTTACACAACTGTCTTGGTAATGCATCCAACTCTTGATCCCAGCACTACCGAGTACATGGAGTCACTTGCTGCATCAACTCTCCCTGATCGTATGCGAGTCATTAACTTGCCCAGAGTTGAGTCCATCACATCTGCTACCAACGGTCGTAACTGGCTAACTTGTTTGATTGAAGGCCAGAAACCCCATGT
The DNA here is from genome assembly GCF_005239225.2 of Populus alba. Lineage (NCBI taxonomy): Eukaryota > Viridiplantae > Streptophyta > Magnoliopsida > Malpighiales > Salicaceae > Populus > Populus alba. Next base: position 1,397,773 of record NC_133299.1, read on the forward strand.
CAAAGAATATGTTTCAAGGATAAGAACACAATTCGAGATGAATCCGGACTCCCCTCGTCTTGCCGGGTTCGTTTTTGATACGTTTGCTACTGGCCTGAAAGATGTGTCTAATGAATTTGGAATTCCATGGTATGTGTTTTCTGCCGCAGGTGCAGCTTTTATTGGTAGCATGCTGCATCTTACGGCTCTTCATGATGAGCAGGGAGTGGACCTTACAGAGTTCACGAACTCGGAGGATGAATTGAAAATTCCGAGTTTGGCGAACCCGATCCCTGCTAAACTTGTGCCTTCCACGGTGTTCGAGAAATACTCACTCACAACTTTTCTTGTACATGGTCGGCTATTGACCGAAGCTAGGGGTATATTGATAAATACATTTTTGGAGTTGGAATCTTACGCAGTTAGCTCTCTATCCGATGGCAAAACCCCTCCTGTATACCAGGTTGGTCCCATTGTGAAACATATAGGAGATGGTCCTGATCCGCTCTCGGATGAGAGCAACAATTCTAGGGACATCATGGGATGGCTTGACGATCAACCTCCGTCATCGGTTATGTTTTTATGCTTTGGAAGTTGGGGAAGCTTTAAAGAGAACCAGGTGAAAGAGATTGCATTTGCACTTGAGCTTAGTGGGCATCGGTTCTTATGGTCTCTACGCAAACCTTCACAGAACGGTAAAATGCAATCTCCAAGTGACTATGAAAATTTTCAAAGCATTTTACCCCAAGGTTTCTTAGACCGAACGGCTAAGATTGGGAAGGTAATTGGATGGGCTCCACAAGTGGAAATCTTGTCTCATTCAGCTGTGGGAGGGTTTGCTTCACATTGTGGATGGAATTCTATACTGGAGAGTTTAAGATTTGGTGTTCCAATTGCCACTTGGCCTTTATATGCAGAGCAACAATTTAATGCTTTTCAAATGGTGATTGAGTTAGGATTAGCTTTCGAAATTAAAATGGATTATAGAAAGGATTTTTATGGTGATACTGAAATAATTGTGAGCAGTGATGATATATTGAAAGCTATAAAGAGTGTTATGGAACAAGATAGTGAAATTAGAAAGAAGGTAAAGGAGATGAGTAGAGTAAGTGAGAAAACCTTGGTGGCTGGAGGATCTTCATTTTCTTCACTAGGTCGTCTAATTGAAGATATGATGGGAAACATGTCATGAATCAATTGTTTTAAACTTTCCTCTAATTAAGCAATCTTAAAAAAAAAAAAAAAGGAATAGTTTTTTTTTTTTTAGCCTATGATTCTTTTTAATTATAACAATTTATGTATTAAGAATGATTGTTATGGTCAATAAATTTGATCTTCGAACTTCGTATTTTCTTTAGAAAAACTGTTTTTTTTTATCTGTTTTGTTTGCATTTAAAAAAAATTCACAAATATTTAATTACAACCAAATTGATGAAAATGTGTGCAAATGCAGCCTATTTGACAACTCCCATTAGCTACAATCACTTGAATAAGGTATTGTTTGATAAAATAATTGAAGTTCTTTTAAAGTTTGGAAGTTTTTAATATAAAAATATTGAAAAATCACTTAATGTTTTTTAAATTACAGAAAATTAAAACACATACATTACATTACTAAACAATGCACACACCCAATAATAAATAACAATTATGTGAGATTAATAATAAAGTTTTAGTAAATAAACACGTATTTATACTATAGAGATTTGAGTAGAATAAAAGAGCGGTCAAAGTCCAAATATAATATTTTTGTAGAAGTTCCCTTTCATAATTTTAAAGTTATTATTTTCAAAGTATTAATGTGTATGAGATTTTTGAGAAAAATAAATATAGTTTTTTGTTGTTTGTATTTTTTATTTTATAAAATTTATTTATTTTAATTTTCAATATTATTATGCTTTTTTTCTATTTTTTATATTTAAAAATAATATTTCTTTATTTTTATTTTTCTATTCAATATTAATAGGGATTTTCTAGTATTTTTCTAACGATATTTAAAAAAATTTGGTCCATCTATAATATTTACCTTATATAAGCCAACCGAATTCATCAAAGTCAAATAATATGGATATTATGAATGATAATTAGTCAAAAAAATATAAAAAATAGATATTATAGGTTAAGATTTTTTTAAACCCGGTAAACTTTACCCAACCTATATGCTACTTTTTATTTTTATATTTGATAAATTTTTTATTGACTATTTATTTATTTATTTATTTCTATTTATAGAATATTTATGTATCATGTGTTTGTGATAGATAATGATTTCTGATTATGAAAACGAGTTATTTCAAACCTGAAAAACTGATTTAAAAGTTTTTTGAAAAAAATATTTTTTTCTAATTATATTTATCTTTTACTTTTTAGCTTAGAAGTTTTTTATTTAATCCAGTATAATAAGGTTATTTAGATTTTTTTTTCTATATAAATTAGTTAAATAAATATTTAGCAAGAGAGATTTGGATGAAATAGAATTAAATACTTTGGATATCTATTTATATCTATGATATTCTTAATTTTGTAAGATTTTTAACTTTTAACAAATCACATTATTATTTGCTCTTGACTATCTCATGATTATAGTCATGGAGCCATCTTCGTTTTCATGTGCCTATACTTTATTAATGAGTCATTTCTTATTAAGACTTATCCACCATGTGAGGACAGCCTTCCGGGACCATCATAATACAAGGACCACACCTTCTAGAATAATGAATAGAGTAAGCTAAGACTTTCCTTAGTCACTGTCAAGAAATAAAAATATTGAAAGACACCGCAATTATTGGATTAATGAACCCCACTTGCCAGAATTTTCCTTCCCAATGTACCAAAAAAAATATATATATTTTTAACATAACAAAGCGGTTAAATGAAATTTTTAATATATAATTTATATTATTTTTTAATATATTTTTTTTAAATAAAAACTCTTTAAATGCTTGAAACTTACATTGGTTTATTTTATTTTATACTTAATTTTTATTAAATAAATAAAAATAGTGAGATTCGAACTCGTGACCATTTGGTCATCAAAGCTCTCATATTATATTAAAAAATTATCTTAACTCAATAACTTAAATTGTTAAGTAAGATCTCGATTTATATTATACTCTAACCTTCAAATTTCAAAAACAAAGTGTTATAAATTATTTTCTTCTGCATTATCAAAAACTTGTTTAAAATATTTTTTTTTGTGCTCATATCTTGTATTTTAATATTTTTAAAAAATGTACAAATATAGATTTATATGAATTTATCGGGCAAGATAATTAACTTCATCAAGACCCGATTGAAAATAAATTAATATCGTTGTACTAATTGAATAAGCATGCCCACGATTTTCAAACCCAATAAAGCTGATATCAATTACAAGCTTATTTTTTTTCAACCATAGTTAAAGTTAGCTTGGTCTTACAAATTTACTTTAAGAACTTAAAATTTTACCAATGTTGGATTTTTAATTGAATCGAGCTTGATATTAACTTTACGTCAATAAAATTTGATTTAACTATAAGTTAAATCAATACTAAAAAGAGTTTTTTTATTTATATAAAAGGAACCAAAGAATATTTTTCTAGTAAAAATATTTTACATGACCCATGAACTAACCTCCTAACATGATAATTTAGATTTTTTTTGCTTCGATAATCAGATTTCCCAAATCAAATCTGATAACTACTATTTCTGTGAACGTCTATGGTTTAGTGGTCGTAGAAATTCTTAAATTAAATGCATGTATATAGTTAGCGGCCAGCAAAGCCATGACATCACTCTAATTCTAGAACTTCAAGATTTATATTTCAAACAAGATCAAGATCACTTCCACACATCCCAAGGAGACCGCAGTTGTTCACAACAAGAAACACAAATTTCTAGCAAAGAATGGAGAAAGTAGAGGTGGTGCTAATCCCCATACCTGCTATGGGCCATATTGTAGCAATAGCGGAGATAGCTAAGCTTCTTGTTCAACGTGATGATCGACTCTACACGACTGTCTTGGTAATGCATCCGACTCTTGACCCCAGCACTACCAAGTACAATGAGTCACTTGGGGCATCAACTCTCCCTGATCGTATGCGAGTCATTAACTTGCCCAGAGTTGAGTCCATACCATCAGATACCAAACCCGGTACCTGGCTTAGTTCTTTGGTTGAAGGCCAAAAACCCCATGTCAAAGAATATGTTTCGAAGACGAGAACTCAATGTGAGTTGAGCCTCGATGCTCCTCGACTTGCTGGGTTTATTTTTGATTCGTTTGCTACGGGACTAAAAGAAGTGGCCAATGAATTTGGGTTTCCATGGTATGCTTTCTCTGCTTCGGGTGCAGCTTTTCTTGGTTGTGAATTGCATCTTCAGGCTCTTCATGATGAGCAGGGAGTGGACCTTACTGAGTTCAAGAGCTCGGACGTTGAGTTGAAAATTCCGAGTTTAGCGAACCCACTTCCTGCTAAACTTTTGCCTTCGGTTTTGTTTCAGGAAGATTCGCTCGCTAATTTCCTTGAGCAAGCAAGAGCATTGGCCGAAGCCAGAGGTATTTTGGTAAATACATTTTTCGAGTTTGAATCCAGTGCGGTTAACTCTCTCTCTAATGGTAAAACCCCTCCAATATATCCGGTGGGACCGATTGTTAAACATGAAACAGACTGTCATGATGTGGGTTGGGATGGGAGCAAAAAGCACAGAGACATCATGGAATGGCTTGATGATCAGCCACCATCATCAGTCATGTTTTTGTGCTTTGGAAGTCATGGAAGTTTTAGGGAGAAACAGGTGAAAGAGATTGCTTGTGCCCTAGAGAACAGTGGGCATCGATTCTTATGGTCGCTACGTAAACCTCCACCGAGAGGAAAGTGGGAACCCCCAAGTGATTATGCAAATTTTCAAGAAATCTTACCGAAAGAGTTTTTAAACCGGACAGCCAAGATTGGGAAAGTAATCGGATGGGCACCTCAGGTTGACATATTGGCTCATCAAGCGATAGGAATGTTTGCTTCGCATTGTGGATGGAATTCTATACTAGAGAGTATAAGGTTTGGTGTTCCAATTGTCGCCTGGCCATTATACGCAGAGCAACAGTTTAATGCCTTTCTAATGGTGGTTGAGTTGGGATTAGCCGTGGAAATTAAGATGGATTACAGGAGGGATTTTCATGGTGATAATGAAATAATTGTGGGTGCTGATGGTATAATGAAAGCAATGAAGCATGTTATGGAGCAAGGTAAAGAAATAAGAAAGAAGGCAAAAGAGATGAGCAGAATCAGTGAGAAAACCTTGATGGCTGGTGGATCTTCGTATTCTTCTTTGGGTCGTTTAGTTGATGAAATAATAGACAACCAGCCATGAAACAACTGTTCCACCTATGCTCTAAGTTTTTGCTTCAAATAAACAAGGATTTATCTTTCTTTTTTTTAGTTCAATATTTTTCTTTAGGAGAAAAATATTTTTTTATCTACTCTTGTTTTATAAAAAAAATACAATTGATTAGGTTCTAATTTAAATCCTCACAAGCATGTGAACTTCTAACCTAGGGGTGAGGTGACTCGTTACTCTGTTGGCATGTGCTTGAAAGGGTTGTGGACCTGCAGAACAGGTCCCTTCTATGGGTGGTGAAAATGACATTAGCTTCGATCACTTGAACATGACAGCAGATGAAGTTTCACGGCAAAGAGTACCAAATGGATCAAATTTGGCACACATTTAAGTCAAATTGGATGCAATTGACCAGAAAGGAACTCGAAGGTCTGAGTTAATTTTCAGATATAAATATAGAGGTGAAAATGAATTTTTTTACATTTCTTGGTATCTAGTGATGATTTTTCACTCGCTTTCCATTTGCACATGCGGTTTGATATTAGGATTCTTGGATAGCTCAAAATGAAGCATTCTTGCAAATGTTATGAGTTTTATATTACTTTTTGAGTTTGTTTTTAAAGAGAAAACATACTTAAAGATTAAAAAAATAAATTAATTCCATCATATAAAAAATACCTCTATCTAATATTAAAAAATAATTTTTTTAATTCTCTATTATCTTTGTGATCGTCTCTTTTATTCTAAAATTGATCACATCCTAGAAAGTAAATCTACACGAAGGAAACCAAATTGCTATTTGAATGGGAAAAGTTTTAAATTTTGGGATTTTACAGTTTAGAGAATACAAATTTTATAAGCACACTAAATACATAATAATAATAGAGACAATTATTTCATAAGAATTTTGCATATATCACTGTTTGCAACCTAATCTGATTTTACTTTTGAATTACTATTAATAGCAATAAAATAGCGAACTAGAAATAATTTGGTTTCCAATAGTATTAAACCAGATTTAAACTTATATTTTTCTTTGATACTCCATTGATTATTTGCTTCGTTAAGAAATTATAAATCTATTTTTTTCTACAAATATAATGATCTGCGGATCAGCGTTGACAGCATTCAAAATTATACCAATACAAAAGGCAACGCTATAATTGGCTAGCATGAATTTTTAACGAGTCTTTTGATTATTATATAAAAAGAAAAGGAAAAGGAAAGAAAGAAAGGAGCACACCCTCACAACCAATACCATGCCAGTCTTCTTAGATTTTAAAAGCTAAGATTTATTTTCTCTTACGGTGGCTTGGTTTCGTATAGAATAGACAAATAATCAAACATGGCCAGTAATTATCATGACTAATGAATTGGACTATTGTGACAAATGATCCTTCAAGCTAGAGTGTTTTTCTAGAAGGCGTGTGTTGTTTCTCTCGGACATCCATGACCGGTTATGATACAAAAACTTCCAAGTAGACGTTAGAATTATAATTTGGTCGAAAAACAGTGAAAAATATGTAAAATTCAATATCAAGAAAGCTCAACATTCATGCATTTTGAAGTTTCTATGTATTAATTATAACTTTTCAACTTAATTTAATTGGGTTCATGAAAAGTCCATCCATCACACAATAAAATATATTTGTTAAAGAATAATTGCATGACAAAAGTCATGGTTTAAGCATAGAATTTAAACTTCTTTAGCAACAGGAAATGAGAAATCAGAGGTGGTGTTTATCACTTCACTTGATGGAGACAGCTAAGACTTTTGTTCAATGTCTTAATAATGCATCCAACTCTTGCCTAAAGGGCTGCCAAATACAACAGGTAGCTTTCGACGGCAATTCTGCCCACTGGCCGGGCGTTGAAACTTCACAGCCATCGAAGTCATGACACATAATTCTAAATTTTGGCCTCTAATATTATATTTGAAACAAGACCAGCCACATATATTCTATCAATCAATAGTTCAGCTTCATTTTCTAGTAAAATATTTGACTATATATAATTATATGTCCGGAAATCATTCAAACATAGCATGAACAAATAGCTTAGCAACAATATATTTTTTAGGAATGAAGAAAGTAGAGGTTGTGTTCATCCCTTTACCTGCCATGGGCCATGTTATAGCAGCGGTAGAGATGGCTAAGCTTTTTGTTGAAAGTGATGATCGAATTTCCGCTAGTGTCCTCATGATGAAGCCAGCTCTTGACTCCACTACCACCAAATACACTGAGTCACTCACTGCATCAACTCTACCCCATCGCATGCGAGTCGTTGACTTGCCCAGTCTTGAGCACACCGATGTGCGTAACACTAGTACTAGCTGGATGGCTTCTTTGGCTGAAGCCCAAAAACCCCATGTCAAAGAATTTGTTTCCAAGATCAAGGCTCAGTCAGAGTTGAGCCCTCATGACTCTCCTCAACTTGATGGGTTTGTTTTGGATACTTTTGTTTTGGGAATGCATGATTTGGCTGCAGAATTTGGTGTTCCCTGGTATGTTTTCTCGGCTTCAGGTGCAGCTTTTATCGGCTTGATGTTGTATCTTCAGGCCCTTCATGACGAGCAGAAAGCGGATCTCACTGAGTACAAAGACTCGGACGCTGAGTTGGAAATTCCAAGCCTGGTGAACAGGCTTCCTGCTAAGCTCCTGCCTTCTATGGTGTTTAAAAGAGAATCTCTCCCTCATTTTCTTGGTGCTGCAAGAAGGTTGAAGCACGCAAGGGGCATTTTGATAAATACATTCAAAGAGTTAGAATCACATGCAATTAACTCTCTTTCTAATGGTGAAATCCCTCCTGTATATCCGTTGGGACCAATTGTGAGATGTAAAGGAAATAGCTATGATGTGGGTTCAAATAATATCAACGACTACAAGGAGATAATGCAATGGCTTGATGATCAGCCTCCGTGCTCAGTAGTGTTTTTGTGCTTCGGGAGTTGGGGAAGTTTCAGCGTTGATCAAGTGAAAGAGATTGCATATGCATTGGAGCAATGTGGACATCGATTCTTGTGGTGTCTGCGTAAACCTCCAAGCACGGGTAAGATTGAATCGCCCAGTGATTATGTAAATTTTCAAGAAATCTTGCCTGAAGGGTTTCTAGATCGATCGGTTAAGATAGGAAAGGTGATTAAATGGGCTCCGCAAGTGGAAATCTTGGGGCACAAAGCTATTGGAGGATTTGTATCGCATTGTGGATGGAATTCTACCTTAGAAAGTATCTTGTCTGGTGTCCCAGTTGCTACATGGCCATTGTATGGAGAGCAACAATTTAATGCTTTTGAACTGGTGATTGAGCTAGGGCTAGCAGTGGAGATTAAAATAGATTCTAGAAGGGATCTTTCTAAAGATGGTATAATTGTGAGTTCTGATGATATAAAAAGAGGATTAAAGTTAGTAATGGAGCCTGATAACGAGACTAGAAAAAAGGTGAAAGAGATGAGTCAACTCAGCAGGAAAGCTTTAATGGAAGATGGGTCGTCATACTCTGCATTGGCTCATCTGATTGAAGATATTATGGGCAACTAAGTAGAGCATTGTAAATCTGAGTACCGAAATTGTAATAAGATATTAAATAAAATACATGGTTAAGCCTTTTTATGCGATCCATCACTTGTCTGCATTGCATTGCATGGTTGATATATATATATATATATATATAGAAGTGGTGGTGAGGAATCAGATTCATTATCTCATTTATAAAGTAATTGATAAGAAAACAAATTAAAATAACTAATAAAAGTTCAAATTACTTTAAATATAGTTGAGGAATCATCCATCGGCATTAATTTGGTTTAGTTGTCGTGTTGAAGCTAATATATGCAAGCTCTCATCACAAGGGAAGTTCGTAAGAATGTTCAATATTAAAGATTAGGATTTTCTGTCTGAAGGTGTTGACTTTTTCTAAATTAATAAAAATAATTTTCCAGTCATTCGGGCTTTTAGCTCAAAATTCTAGTTTGGGCGGCTGGAAATTTCAACTGGACAACTAATATTGGTCCGGTCTGTTTAATTCTGACCGAGCACACCTTTTATATATATAATTTCTTATAAGCATACGCAAGGTTTTTTTACGCAGAGCAAACACCATTATATATGCTGATGACACTATATATATTACCAACATTTTTTTCTGGTTTATCTTTTATTGGATTATTTATTCATAATTTGAATTACAGAGTTTGGTTGACTCATCTAATCTACTTATTTGCTTTGTTTTGTTTTTTAATTAATTTTTTTCAATCAAAAATTAAGCTCTTTTATTTTTATTTCTTTGTTTTCTATAAAAAAAAATTTATTATTTTTTAAAATGATCCAGGTTATTGGATTATCTCAGTTATTTTTATTTATTTTTCTTATTGCATTTACTTTGAAAAAAAAATTAATTGATTTTTTTTATTTCATCCTTCAATATTAGATTAATTGATAATTAATTTTCTTTTTCAGTTCTATCTTTCACGGTTAGAGTTTTTTATATTGGGTTTCATGATTTTCTTTGAGTTATTTTCTATTCGATTATCTCGGTTCTATCATTTAAACAATGGGTTTGATGGGTTAGCCTGTATTGACTTAGGGGCTTTTAGGATATTTTTTTAATTTAATATTTTTCATGTTTTATCCTTCAGCGGTAGGTTGTTTTAAAATTAACCACCGTAATCTTTTCCAGTTTGTCTTCTATTAGGTTAAATTATTCGCATGATTTGGGTTGTAAAGTTTGGTTGACTCATCCAATTTGCTTATTTGCTTTATTTTGTTTTTTAATTAATTTTTTTTTAATTTCATTATTATGCTATATTTAAAAAAAAATTAAATATATTAAAAAAAGCTTTTTAATGAATATAAAATATAATTTTTTTATTCAATTATTAAATCAGATTAAAATGTTATGAGATCTCTACTAACCCTATTCTCTACAAAATTAGTTATTATAATCAAATGAAATTGTTTACATTTCAAATTAAGTTGAGAAGATGTGGTTTTTTTAGATATTTTTAAAATAGTTTCATTAATTTCCTTATTATTTCAAGATTCCTTTTTCTTTTCTGACTATTTAAACATCTTTATTAAGAACAAATTTCATATTAATAATTTATAAAACATGATTTTTTTACAGTTTAGAATTGTAACATAAAATCTTAAAAATCTTATTTTTGTACGTCAATTAGATAATGAAAACAAAATACGGTTAATAGTGGCAGAATTTGTGCTACGCCCACAAAGCCAGTCAATGCCAGCAAAGCCACGCAATTGTTCACTTTCCAACAAGATCGGTTCCAATATTATATGGTCCAGACAAAAAAAACACTTAAAACATTATCTCTTCCAATTTTACGCGACACCATTCCATATTTGATCTATCTGTGTAGGACAACGTGCTTGCAAAATCTTTGCAACAAAAATGAAGATGGCGGAGCTGGTGTTCATCCCATTTCCAGCCATGGGCCATGTGGTACCAGCAGTGCAAACAGCTAAACTTCTTGTTGAATTTGACAATCGAGTTTCCACCACTGTTCTTCTAATGAAACCAGCTATTGACTCGAGTACCATCAAGTATACCGAGTCACTTTCTGCATCAACTTTGCCTGACCGTATGCGATTCATTGAATTGCCTTCTCTTGATGAACTCGGATCAAGAAAAGGTGTTTGGCTAGATTCTTTGATAGAGGGTCAAAAACCCCGTGTCAAAGAATTTGTTTCGAAGATCGTTTCAAAGTCCGAGCTGAGCCCTGACTCGCCTCAACTTGCTGGATTTGTTTTTGATGCGTTTTGCACGGGAATGAAAGATTTGGCCGGTGAATTTGGTGTTCCCTGGTACGTTTTCTCTTCCTCAGGAGCAGCTTTTCTTGGTTGCTTGTTATATTTACAGGCTCTTCATGATGAGCAGAACGTGGACATAACTGAGTTCAAGAACTCAGATTCTATGTTAGAAATTCCGAGTTTTGTTAACCCAATAGCCGCTATGCTTCTGCCATCTATGACGTTTAGGAAAGATTCGGTCCTTGTTTTGGTTGGCGTTGCTAGAAGGTTAAGGGAAGCTAGTGGTATTGTTGTAAATACATTTACAGAGTTGGAATCCCATGCAGTTAACTCCTTTTCTAAAATTGGCACCCCACGATTGTATCCAGTGGGACCCATTGTGAATGTGGCGTCAGATAAAAGCAATGACAATAGAGAAATTATGGAATGGCTTGATGATCAACCTCCATTATCAGTAGTGTTCTTGTGCTTTGGAAGCTTGGGAAGTTTTTGTGTGGATCAGGTGAAACAGATTGCATATGCTCTCGAACACAGTGGGAAAAGATTTTTATGGGTTCTACGAAAACCTTCAAAAGGTCAGATGGAATCAGCAAGTGATTTTCAACAAACTTTACCCGAAGGATTTTTAGATCGAACAACTGAGCTCGGAAAGGTGATTGGTTGGGCTCCGCAGGCAGAAATACTTGCCCACCGAGCTATCGGAGGTTTTGTTTCGCACTGCGGATGGAATTCTATACTAGAAAGTATATATTTTGGTGTTCCAATTGCTGCGTGGCCGATATACGCAGAACAACAATTTAATGCTTTTCAATTAGTGACTGAGTTGGGATTAGGAGGAGAGATTAAGATAGATTACATAGAGGGTTCTAACAGTGACGGCTATGAAATTGTGAGTGCTGACACTATAAAGAAAGGAATAGAGGGTTTAATGGAGGACGATAATGAAATAAGAAAACGGGTGAAAAATATGAGTCAAGTAAGCAAGCAAGCCTTGACTGCTGGTGGATCTTCACACTCTTCACTGGGTCGTCTAATTGCAGATGTTATGAGCAACATTCCATGAACTAATTGATTTTCCTAGAGGAAATTATTTATAGGTTTAAGCTTTTATTTAGAATAGCTTAATTAATTGAGGAGCCTTCAGCATGAGGAGGTTTTTCAATTTTGCATTATTGTAAACTTAAATTATTAAGTTTGATAGATGTAGTGGAGTCATGAGACATTTTACAATTAAGATGTTGGCTCCCAACTTTATAATTAGTTTTCCTTCCACTTCTATATTAAGTGAATATATAACTTTAATTATATTCATAACACTAATTATATGGTAAGAAAAAAAATCGCACATTTAGTTAATATATAATTTAATTATTCAATTTATGTTATTAATATTTTTTTTAGAAATCATCATTTAATCAAAGTTTATGTTATTTTTTTTAATTTAGCCCTTATTCTTTTGATTTATTTTTTCCTTTTGATTTACCCCACCAATTTAATTTTTTAAATGCCCTCAAATTTATTTTTTATTTTGGTTTTGCAAGTCATTTTTTAATATAAGTATTTTATAGAGTTATTTTGTTTGTGTTTGATTTTTCAAAATGTTATGCAAATTCATTTAGAATTTTTTGGGGGGTTTTATACAAATGAGGTTTATTTAAAAAATATATATTTATTTATTTTCAAATAATATTGCTAACATATTTTGGCCTTGTATAATATTTGTTTTTGGGCATGAGTCTATTTAGTTAATTTTATTTGTGTTTATTTTTTAAATCACGAATTTTTTATGTTATGAATTTATCTTTCATTGATTTTAATAAATAAATATATTAAACATAATCATGTAAATGTCTTATTTTGTATGGTTGGATATCTTAATTTATATTCATTTTTTAATTTTATTAATTTTTTTTTTTAGTTGTTGTTAATTATTTTTTGTTTATTTACATAAATAATTATTAATGAGATATTTGCATAGATTTTTAATTTTTAATTTAATTTTTTTATGTTAAAAAACATATTAAAGTAGCCTCCATGGCCAATAATTTAACAAAAAAACAAAATCATGACATGTGGTAAAGCGCGGCTCTATTGGCTATTCCTGTCCCATTTGCTGAAACTTTAAAGCCTCGAAGATGATATTTGAAACGAGATCAGCCATTCATATATGCTATCATCAATATTTCAGTACTTTCATTTTCTTGTAGAATAGTTGGCTATAATTATACGTCCGGGAATCATTCAAACAAAGCATGAACACTAGCTTAGCAACACCAAATTTTAGCTATGAAGAAAGCAGAGTTAGTGTTCATCCCTTTACCTGCCATGGGCCATATTGTAGCAGCAGTAGAGATTGCCAAGCTTATTGTTGAACGTGATGATCGAATTTCCACAAGCGTCCTCATAATGAGGCCAACTCTTGACTCCACTACCACCAAATACACTGAGTCACTCACTCCATCAACTCTACCCCATCGCATGCGAGTCGTTGACTTGCCCTGTCTTGAGCACACCGCTGTACATAACACTGGTGCTAGCTGGATGGCTTCTCTGGCTGAAGCTCAGAAAAACCATGTCAAAGAATTTGTTTCGAAGATCAAGGCACAGTCAGAGTTGAGCCCAAATGACTCTCCTCGACTGGCTGGGTTTGTTTTGGATACTTTTGTTTTGGGAATGGATGCTTTGGCTGGAGAATTTGGTGTTCCCTGGTATGTTTTCTCAGCTTCAGGTGCAGCTTTTATCGGCTTGATGTTGTATCTTCAGGCCCTTCATGATGAGCAGAAAGCGGATCTCTCTGAGTACAAAGACTCGGATGCTGAGTTGGAAATTCCAAGCTTGGTGAACAGGCTTCCTGCTAAGCTCCTGCCTTCTTTGGTGTTTAACAGAGAATCTCTCCCTATTTTTCTTGGTGCTGCAAGAAGGATGAAGCACGCAAGGGGCATTTTGATAAATACATTCAAAGAGTTAGAATCGCATGCAATAAACTCTCTTTCTAAGGGTGAAATCCCTCCTGTATATCCGTTGGGACCAATTGTGAGATGTAAAGGAAACAGCTATGATGTGGGATCAAGTCAAATCAACGACTACAAGGACATAATGCAATGGCTTGATGATCAGCCTCCATGCTCAGTAGTGTTTTTGTGCTTCGGGAGTTGGGGAAGTTTCAGCGTTGATCAAGTGAAAGAGACTGCATATGCATTGGAGCAATGTGGACATCGATTCTTGTGGTGTCTGCGTGAACGTCCATGCACGGGTAAGATTGAATCACCAAGTGATTATGTAAATTTTCAAGACATCTTGCCTGAAGGGTTTCTAGATCGATCAGTTAAGATAGGAAAGGTGATTAAATGGGCTCCGCAAGTGGAAATCTTGGGGCACAAAGCTATTGGAGGATTTGTATCACATTGTGGATGGAATTCTATCTTAGAAAGTATCTTGTCTGGTGTCCCAGTTGCTACATGGCCATTGTATGGAGAGCAACAATTTAATGCTTTCGAAATAGTGATCGAGTTAGGGTTAGGAGTGGAGATTAAATTAGATTATGGAATTGATATTCTGGAAGGTGATATCGGAGAAACTGTGAATTCTGATGATATAAAAAGAGGATTAAAGTTACTGATGGAGAATGGAAGTGAGATTAGAAAAAAGGTGAAAGAGATGAGTCGACTAAGCAGGAAAGCTTTGATGGAGGATGCGTCTTCATACTCTGCATTGGCTCGTCTAATTGAAGATGTGATGGACAGCATAGCATGCCACGATTGCTCTTTGCTGTCATGAAAATAGATTTACAAACGATGTCGCATTGGGAATTTACTTAACCAATGAGCAGGTAGCTAGCTCAATGGTTATCTCATGCCACCATGAGAGATAATTAAGTTTTAAGATCAAGTTTATTTTGATAGAAATTCTACTTAATTATTAAATAAGACAGAGTTATAAGAAGATGTTGATTATGATTTATTCAAAGCAGATAAGGATCAAAAGCTTTATTCAAGGCAAATTATGCAATGCCTTTTCATCGACTTGTGTGTCTCTATGGAGGTGAATTGAGGAGAAAAAAAATGTTTTTTTTTTTCCTCACCCAACCATCCAAGTAAATTGAAAAGAAAGTAGTAAAAACTCGAATAACATTATAATGCAAAATACGAGAAGATTTTGTGAGCTCAATGATAAGAGAGAGAGAAGATCATGGGTACTCTGTCTACGTTTGTTTGCGTGGTTATTTTTATGCTTGAAGCAACCACAATTAAACACTTGTAAAATAAAATTAAAAATGTAATTTATTCATAATAAAATCCGCATTTTGTGTTTAAAATACAAGTAAAATCAAAGCAATTTTTGGCTAGTTTTCTTTTTCTATGCTGCATTGTTCATGTGAATAGTTTTTTTTTGTTATTAAAAAACCAATTCTATGAATTATAAATTTACTCGCATCGTTCACGTGAACAATAATTTTTTTTTTTTGAAAAAACAAGTTTAGAATGAGTTAAATTCATTCACCCTGTTATGTGAACAATATTTTTTTTCCCCTGAAAAACTCGTGTAAAGTGAATTAAATTCACTCGCATTGTAATCTCAATTTTATTCTTGATAATATTTTATCTAATTTTATTGCACACTCAAAAAATCATGAAAACTGTAGTTCTTGTCAGATGAATTTTGTACGTAATAGAATTGTAGATAGTTTAATGGAACAATAAAAAATATTTTATATAAAGTATTATTTATTTTATGATGTAATAGGAGTAGTTAAATCTACAATATTTAAATTTAAAACCATATATATATATATATATTAGTTATTTTACAACCTCAATTTAAAAAGCATTATTAACCAAACATATTAAACTATTTTTTTGTTCAACCTCAATTTTAACTATAGTTTTAACCAAACATATATAAATATCAAACCAAACTCAACTAAAAGTATTTTTTATAAAATAATTTTTTTAAAATTATAATTATAAAATTTAATACAATACCAAACACACTCATAAAAAAAATGAGTTAGAATAAAGAAAAGAGATGAGTCAACTAAGCAGGAAAGCTTTGATGAAAGATGGGTCTTCTTCATACTCTGCGGTGTCTCATCTGATTGAGGGTGTGTTTGGCTTGGAAGTGTGGTAGTTTTTTGTCAAAAATACAATACATTTTAAGAATAAATCACATCTCTAAAAGCTATAAAAACATGTTTTTTACTAAAAAAAAAAGCACAAGCTACCTCCCATTTAAATACCCTTTGAAGATACAATAGACACCAAAGCGTGACACAATTCTAAATCTATGTTAAGAAATTCTAATTAGATATTAAGTTTGTGTTTGGAACTTGGACGGAAGATGATTTTTAAAAATATTTTTAATTAAAAATATATTTAAATATCTTTTATATTAATAAATTAAAATTATATAAAAAAAAACACTGAAAAAATATTAAATTAATATTTTTAAAATTAAACACGTATTTAAAACAATAATAATTTTCTAGCTATGCGGCCAAGCTTAAATGGTTAGCCTTCCAACCATCTGTGTCATGCCCGAACAATGGGAATTTTTCTAGCCATTTGAGCTTTCAGCTCAAAATCCCCACCCCCATGGTTGGAATTTCAGCTCCATATTTGATATTAACTTGATATATTTAATTTCATCTTTACATTTTTTTTTATTTAAAAAAAAAATTTATAACTACAAATATATTTTATTCTTGCTAACAAATTTATTTTATACAAGAATAGTATTATTTTTTATATTAATAATGCGAAAAAGCTAAGGCAGCTCCAGCTCACAACCACGAGACTGGGGCTGCCATGCGAGTAGACTCCGCAGCTAGCCCATACTTAAATTAAAAGTTATTTGAAAATGTAATTATGATTGGTTTTTAAATAATAATTTATATTAAAATTTATGTTAATGATATTTTTTATTTTATAAAAATTATTTTTGATATTAATATATTAAAATAAATTAAAAACACTAAAAACATATTAATTTAAAATTAACAAAATATTTTAATTTTTAAAAAAAAATAGATAGAAACAAATATTCTTAGAGAGGTCTTTTTTTATTTTATTAACGTGGGTGTCCAGGCCAGCTTGCGCGCACCTCGACTAATCCCACGGGCCCTGAAGTTAACTACCATATAAGCCTCCAGTGGCCATCATATGAGCAACCTAGGGTTTGAACCTGAGACCACAGATGAAACAAACCTCTTGATCCCAAGCTTTTTACTACTAAGCCACCACCTAGATGGTAAGAGGTCTTTTACTTTTACCAGATCTAGAGTGATACTATAAATCGTCCGTCCCAGATTCTATCTTGTTCACTACTAATATTTTCATCAATACCGTAGATCATATAATAACCAAAAACATCATAATTAGATGCTAATACACAAATCTCTTTATCAATAATATATTCTATTTTAAAATATCTGTCTTATCCATTCCAGGACATCAAAATCAGACATGCCATTCCAAGCTATAAAAGCCAGCCAATACTAGCCATGTTATTCCAGGCTTATGCCATAGACTCTATTTTAAAAATTGCTTGGAGAAGATCTCCCCCCCCCCCTCTCTCTCTCTCTCTCTATATATATATATATATATATATATATATATGAGACCTTGGTTTCATTTTGTTTTTTTCAAGGGGCCATGACATGAATACTAAGCAGGGCATTGAAAATCGAGGCCAATAATACTTGTAAAGTTTTCCAATCCTTCTAGATGAAAAGGAAGCACGAAACCAGGGGCATCAAACCGTGGACGGTAAGGAATTATAACCATACTTTTAAAATTATTTTGAAAAAGAAAAAAAATTCTAATCAAAACTCCAAACACCAATTCTGTTAAAAAAACATGAATAAAAAATAATAAATTTTAAAAAACTGGAAAAGAGAGCAAAAAAAACACGAGACCTTTTTGTTTTTCTCGAGGGGCCAAGACAACTGAGCAGGCATTGAAAATCGAGGCAAAGAAAACTTGTCATCTTTTCCAATCCTTGTAGATGAAAAGGATGGTTCGACAGTAGAATTTGGAATAATTATATGCAGTAGCAGTGACCTTTATGAAATTTCGAGGAACTATCATATGATGCCGGAGCAGTGACTTTAATGAAAGTTCGAGGAGCTATCATATGATGCCGAAGCAGTGACATAGATCGTACAGCTTCACTCTCTCTCTCTCTCTCTCTCTCTCTAAATGAAAATAATTGTTGATATATTCATTGAATCTTAGGGAAATAATGTTATCTCTTTACTATTTTTCTTATCAATAAGGTTTTGTACTATATTAAAGCACTTTTGTGGTGTTTATGAATGTGGTTAAAATATTGTTAGGTAAAAAATTAAAATTATTTTTTTATATTTTTTAATTGTTTTAATTGTTTTAATGTATTATTCTTAAAAATATATTATTTTAATATATTTAAAAAAATACTAAAATACTAATCACGAACACAAGTGTCCAGAAACCACAATCAATGGATGCAGCCCATTAAGGACAAATCGGGGAGGTTGTCATTTGCCCCCTAAATTTAACAACTCTGGCCCCTCCAAGTTAATAATCTCACATATTTGGTACCTTTCTTTTAGAAAATTTGAAATTTATCCTTGGAAAATGAAAATTTTAATAAAAGACTATTTCTCTTATTAAATTTGACCATGGAAATATAGAAGATTAACTCTTCTCAAAAGATGATCAATTTGGTCCTTCCTCTGATGAGCCACGAAGTGAACCACGAAGATCTGCAAGGGTAGCAGTAACAAACCCAAAGTATTTCGATTAATTGTTTGCTGTCACGCATGGACCTGTGACTAAGGACATGGTCTAACTTGTTAGTCATGCCCACAAAGCATGCGTGCTTAAGAATAGATCTATGTGTTTAAGAATAGGTCTATTAGTTATTTGACTTTCAATAATGCCGAAGTGGCTGATTGCCAGTAGAAGGTAGTGTCTTGATTCTAAGGGATACGATCTCAGAATTAGGAATGTTTGTTAGTTTCTTTCCTATATAAAAAGATCATGTGGGAAATCAGAAAAGAAGCAACTTATTTCATTAAAATACAATTCTCGAGGTTAATTCTCACCCGAAGTTGAATAAATGCTGCATTACATAGTCATAGCTTGATTGGGACCTATCATCCTCTTTCCTCACCATATAATCTTAGTTGATCTTTGTTGGGAAAATGAATTCCCTAAGGAATTGTGAGTACCCGAATGACTTGAGGAAGTAGCTATCAGACTCTGCTTGTCTCCATTTCTATTGGATCGTTTGAGCTGTATTATGTCCTATACACGACTTCCTCTACACACATAACCAAAAGGGCATCAGTTATATTTTTGTACAGAGAAGTATTAAAGAGATCTCAATTTAAATTTCTGACAGGGACGGCATCGCATTTTATTGGATCTTCTCGACGAATTGTAAAAGCAGTCCACAATGACAGCAAAGCCATGACCTCACTCTCACTCTTGTCCTGCACGTATATATTTTTTAACAGTAAATTGCCAATCTCAAGTCCACTTAATTATAGCCACAGGCCCACAAGTAGTGCCCTTAAAAAGGATATGAAAATCAGTCTTTTACATGCAATCCCACCTTGAAATTCTCTAGCAAATAGAGGGGGAACAAAAAAAGAGCTCAGTCGCAGAATGAAGAAAGCTGAGCTGGTCTTCATACCAACAACAGGTATCAGCCACCTCCTATCCGCAGTAGAGGTAGCAAAGCTTCTTCTAGACCGTGATGAGAGGCTTTCGATCACCTTCCTCATCATGAAACCACGTTCTGACCCCAAGACTGATAGGTTTATAAATTCAGTGAGTACAGCCTGTAATCGTATCCGCTTCATCGACTTGCCTAAAGATGAGACTGATCCAAACGACCCCATCACGATCTTCTTTTCTTTCATTGAAGCCCAGAAACCCCATGTCAAAGACGAAGTCTCTAAGCTTGTGAGGCAGTCCCAGTCAAGCCCTGACTCGCCTACACTTTCTGGGTTTGTTCTCGATATGTTTTGTACACCAATGATAGATGTGGCCAATGAATTTGGTGTTCCCTCATATATCTTCCTTACGACAAGTGCAGCTTGTCTTGGCCTTCAACTTTATGTTCAGGCTCTTCACGATGAGCAGAAAGTTGACCCTACTGAGTTCAAGGGCTCGGATGCTGAGTTGGTCATGCCGTGTTTGGCAAATCCACTTCCAGCTAAGGTCTTGCCTTTTTTTATGCTTGACAAAGAGTGGCTGCCATCTTTCCTCGGTCTA
The DNA here is from genome assembly GCF_005239225.2 of Populus alba. Classification (NCBI taxonomy): domain Eukaryota; kingdom Viridiplantae; phylum Streptophyta; class Magnoliopsida; order Malpighiales; family Salicaceae; genus Populus; species Populus alba. Next base: position 1,418,090 of record NC_133299.1, read on the forward strand.
GCTAGAGGGTTTAGAGAAAGTAAGGGTATTATAATAAACACATTTGAAGAGCTGGAATCTCATGCGATCCACTCCTTTTCTAAAGGTAATAGCCCTCCGGTATATCCAGTGGGTCCCATTTTAAACCTTAATAGAGATGATGGCGGCGGCGAGGAGTCTGATAAATACAAAGACATCAAGCAATGGCTCGATGATCAGCCTCTATCCTCGGTAGTGTATCTATGCTTCGGGAGCATGGGGGGTTTCAGAGTGGATCAGGTGAAGGAAATTGCTTGTGGGCTAGAGCAGAGCGGGCATCGATTCTTGTGGTCTCTGCGTCAACCACCACCGGAAGGGAAGATGGAACCTCCAAGCGATTACAATCCTCGGGATGTCTTACCTGAAGGATTTTTGGATCGGACGGCTATCACAGGAAAAATAATTGGATGGGCCCCGCAGACAGATATTTTGGCCCATCCATCCGTAGGAGGGTTTGTATCGCACTGTGGATGGAACTCTATATTGGAAAGCATATGGTTTGGCGTTCCAATTGCCGCGTGGCCACTATATGCAGAGCAACAACTCAATGCCTTTCAAATAATTGTTGAGCTCGGATTGGGAGTGGAGATTAAAATGGATTATAGAAGAGATTTTAACTGGGATGGTAGTGAAAATGTCGTTAGTGCCGGGGAGATCGAGAGAGGAATAAGGTGTTTAATGGAGCTTTGCGATGAGAAAAGGGAGAAGTTGAAGGAGCTGGGTGGAAAGAGCAGGAAGGCTTTGGAGAACGGTGGATCCTCGTTCACTTGGTTAGGTCGTTTCATTCAAGATACGGTGGACCACGTCCATGATTAAACTGTACTCTTTTCGTGTTATTTAATAAAACGCTATTTTGGGTGGTTCTGGTGTAGGTCCCAAGTTGGATGAGTCCTGCTAGGGAGGACCCCTAATATATTTTTTTAGGTTTGGTATGTTTTCAAATCCAATCTAAATATATTGATTTTTTAATAAAAAACATTAAAAGTATTAATTTAAACTAAAGCAAACAATAAAAAAATTTCAAACTCTTTTCAAATCATTTTTAAAAGATAAAAACAAACATATTTTAATAAAAAAAATCCAACACAGCCTCAAATCAAAAACGATTTTGATCACTGAACTTTTAAACTTATAAAAGACTATTGTTAACTTTTTTTTTTTAATATTGGGGAAAAAATTACATGAAAGCAAAGAAAAAAAATTAAAAGCTTCAAGTTCTGCTAAGGGCAGGACCTCATACTGAGTAGGGGTGAGCAAAAAAACCGAGAAACCGAGTAAACTGAGAAAAAAAAAACCGAAAAAACCGAACTGAAAAAAAAAAACCGATTAAACCGATTTTTTTTTTTTTGAAAAATTTTCGATTCGGTTTCGGTTTCTAAAACCGGAAAAACCCCAACCGAACCGAACCGGTTCGATTTAAGGGGTACTATAAATAGGAAAAAAAAATCACGTTCTAATTTCTAAAACCTAATTAACCCTAAACACTTTGCGACTCCATCTCCTCACAGCCGCGCCTCAATCTTCGATTCTTCATCCATATCCCTCTCTGGCTCTTCCATGCCATCTTCATCTTCAAAAGCCCTCCGACAGAAAAGGTTGAATACATCCAAGCTATGGTAGGAAATAAAATCACAAAAAGCGCGGTTCCTCTTTCCGAACCCAACTTACAGTTCAGATCTGTTATTTCTCCTCCTCTCCAGTCGCTCCTTTTCTATTTAAGGCACGCCTCCCTTTTCTTTGCTTTCAGACCTCTATAAAAAATTCTCTCTGGTGACTATTGATTTGTCTGCGAACACATTAATACAGGTTTTGGTTTTTATGAAGGAGAGAGAGACTCACGTTTACATGGCCAAGCTCACTGAGCAGGCTAAGCGCTATGATGGTAACTTTAATACAGGTTTTTCTGGTTTTTATAAAAAAAAACTCGAACTGAACCGAACCGCAACTAGTCGGTTTGAACCGGTTCCGGTTCGGTTTCGGTTTGAATTTTTAAGTTTTTCAAATTTCAATTTTGGTTAGTTTTTTAGATAAAAACCAAACCGAACCGGTTTTGCTCACCCCTAATATTGAGAGGTCTTGTTAGGGATAGGACTCATGCTGATGGGTCCTCCTCGAAGCAAGAGCCAAGGTTGAAAGGTTTGCAGTAGGATCCATAAATGTTTTGGGTTCTTTTAGGGCAGGACCCAACTTTATATATTCTGTTTGGGTCTGGCAGCCGCGAGACCCAATCTTAATAAATATTTTTAAAAAACACAAAAAAAATCAAAAATATTAATTTGAACTAAAGAAAACAACAACAAAAATTTAAAATTTTTTCAAAGCATTTTTTACACTAAAAAACAACTATGTTTTAATAAGAAAATTCAACCCAACCTAAAATAAAAAAAAATTATCATCACCCAAAGTTTGTGTAGTGTAAAAACAAAGTCACATTAATTTATTTTCTCAAAAACAATATGAAAACAAATCAATAAGAGAAAAGAAAATAAAATTCAAGAGGAAAATAAAATAAAATTGGAAGATAATATTTTTTATTTGTTAAAAACTATTTTTTATATAATCACATCAAATTAATACAAAAACATCTTAATATGAATTAAGGAAAAATAATAATTTGAAGTAATGAAAAACAAATTATCAATTTTTTTCTCAAAGCAATATTGAAAAACAAAAACAAACATGGTTTAATAAAAAAATTCAACCCAACCTCAAATTAAAAAAAACCTTTATCATCATCTAATGTTTTAATAAAATATTGGGTTCAATTGCCCTTGCAAACCCAAGCCAGACTCAACCTCTTTTTTGGAATTTTTTTTGAAGTGTTTTAAATCTGGCTTGTCAACCCAACCCAATAATATTGGGCTCAGCTGCCAAGCAGACGCAACAACTTTTTGAATAACAAGTAGTTTTTATTGAAGATCTTGTATTATTTTAATTTACAAAATCATGATGTATCTCCATCAGAAAGGAGAAAACCATTCCTTCCTAAGTTGTTTTATATTAAAACAAATATTTTTTTTTTAAATTATAAAAAAATAATTTTTAACAAAAACAAAATTCATAATTTACAAAACCATAATTTAAACAGCATTACTAAACATAACCTTCATTTTCTTTTCAAAAGTTAGTATAATCATAATTTAAACAGTATGATTTCTGCAGTGCCTTTTATTTGTCAGGTAAAGTGAAACTTTCTACGTAAAAAAACTTTTAGTAAATAAAGAAAGTGGAGATGGGCCAGGCTTTCCTCGTACAAACTTGGGTCACATCGCTTGTGCATAGGGTCAGAAGAATGTTGGATCGGTTAAGCCCATATTTTGTAATCAATAACTTAGGCTGATCCAATACTTATTTGATTTTTAGAAATTTGAAATTACATTATATATGTAAATCGAACTAATCGTATTATTACTTTGCATTTTTTTCTAAAAATATCATCTTTCTTTCAAGGACTGTCCCTTTTCCCTAAGGGCTTTTTTTTTTTTAAGGATACAACAGGGGAGCATTTACCCGGTTTGTTTCATTTTATAGTATTTTGCATTTTGGCTTCGGCCTTATAATCTATAAAAAAAGAAGAGGAAAATGAAAATGAAAAAAAAAAGTGTCGATGATTAAACCAAAGCATAGATCTAGATAATATAGATTATACTTGTTAAACTGGGTTCAGTAATCTACTTAAAATAAAATTTAAATCACCAAGTTACAAGGTCTCATGTCAATTATTTTTATTAAAATATAGGTGTTATTTGGTTCTAGATTTTTTTTTTAAAAAAAGAAATTCTTAGTGTTGATGTGTCTAGGTGTGACCTTGTTAATAGGGTTATTAAATAAGTTTTTTTGGGTGTGTATATATAACTTTAACTTGGCCCCGATCAAATTAATTTATCAAGTTAAATTAAGTTTAATCATTATGACAATTGGTTTTTTTTCTTGATTTAAATTTCAAGATTAGTGTTTATTTTTTTTTAAAAATACACCTAACTGATACAAGATGGTGTGTTTTTAAAGTTATTCATAACCTAAATTTAATCTCTATTAACATCAATCCTAAGACATCAATATATATATATATATATATATATATATATATATATGCATAGAAAATTCAGCCCATAATATGTAGTAAAAAACGTTGTCTTCTGCTTTGAATTTCATAAAAGAGATCTAAATTTAAATTTCTGACAGGGACGGCATCCCTTTTTTTTGGGTCTTCTTGACGAATTGTAAAAGCAGTCCACAATCACAGCAAAGCCATGACCTCACCGGAAGTTCTCGTGCAGTATGAAGAGGCAAGCGACTAACCTCAATTTCTTCTTGCTGCTAGTGCTTCTTGTTAAAGCAGCTTTCAGTTTTCTTTTTTTTTTTTTTTTTTTATTTACGTGGATATCCGGGCCAGCTTGCGCGCACCACGACTAATTCCACAGCCCACTGAACACCCTACAAACCCAATAAACATGCAAGGCACAGCGACGATGACAGGCGTGATGTTACAAGCTGTTGTTGATCTCGATTGAGTTGACAAGTCATCGCCAGCTTTTATCTAAAAAATGCAATGATTTATTCCACCAGCCAAGCATAGATAAAAGATATACGAGCTTCTTCTTCATATCATAAAAGAGCGCTCCGACCGTCAAGCGAGCAAATGATTGGCTTAGAGTGAAGTTTACCGTAGTAGAAAAGAGGAGCATTCGGTGGAAGGTACAGAATTCCGTCTCTGGCTCGTGGGTTTAGGATTGGCCTTCTTCATTATTATTATTATTATTATTATTATTAGTTCTCGTGACCGGTTTGGAAACTGATATTAAAGAAGCTATAGGTCATCAGTTGATTCTAGAATAATTATTTTTATTAAAATAGTAATTTTTCTTCTATTGATTTGACGAGAGTCGAACGGATTTGATTGATTTAATATTTTAACGGATTTAACTAAAAACTTTAAATGTCAAATTTCTTAAGACCAATCTGATAAACTTCTAACATACTACAAAACATATATTGATTTGTACATTGAAATTATCACTTTAGCCTTATTAAGAAATACTCAAAGAACTTCTTTTTCAACATAAAAATTTCTTAATTCATTTATCATAGTTTTAAAATTAAAAAACCCCATAAATAGATTTGCAAATGGAATGTATTCGTCGACATCTTATTAAAAGTTAAAACATATTTACCAAAATTACAACAATCACTGACACCTTTACAGACAGATAAAAATCCATTAGCATTTTATCAAGAGTTGAAAAATATTTATTGAAAATGCCATATTCATCGACGTCTTTACAGACGGATCGAGTCTATTGGCATTGTACGAGAGTTGAAAAATATTTACTGGATATGCCATTATAACCGATGGAATATATATGTTAGTATATTATCAACGGGATTTTTTTGTGTGCGTATTTTCTATTAGTAAGTAAATTTTTTTTTGATAGACATAGCGACAGAACGTTGAATTGCCGATGAACACCTTTTGTCGGTGAACTTGTTGAAAAAAAATTTATTGACGAAGTCTGAATCTCACATCGATAGATCCAGCCCGTCAATGAAACTATGAAATCTCATAATGATTATTCTTAAAGAACCCTTGGACAACAAGAGTTTCAAACCCAAAATAGTTTTATAGATTGAACTATGAGCATGTGGGATCATGAGTTTTAGCTTGGCTTGATTAGTGTAAGATATTTTATTATTAAGTCCATGTTTGATTAATATTATTTTTAGTGTTAAAAATATTTTAATAAATGAACCAATATATTAATTAAGTTATAAAAATGCATATATTTAAATAATGAGCATTCATAATTTTTTCATGAATTATAAGTTATTCATGAAAAAATTAAGTCTACATGTGAACCCACGCTGTGAACCTCAAATCGGTCTCTTGGGCTTCCAAAGCTTCTTCAAAAGCCTTCGCGTCCTACATTCCTTGATCAATGTCACGGAGATGAATATTATTGTTGTTGTCCATCGGTTACGAAATTTGTTATACTATGGAAAATTGTTAAAAAAAATATATACAATATTTTTTCTTTATTTAAATTTTGAGATTAGTGCCTAATGTTTTTAAAAAATATATACCGAACTGGTATAAAGATGATGTGTTTCTAAAGTTATAACTTTAGTCTCCCAATGACAGCAAAGCCATGACCTCACTCTCACTCTTGTCCTGCACGTATATATTTTTTAACAGTAAATTGCCAATCTCAAGTCCACTTAATTATAGCCACAGGCCCACAAGTAGTGCCCTTAAAAAGGATATGAAAATCAGTCTTTTACATGCAATCCCACCTCGAAATTCTCTATAGCAAATAGAGGAAAAAAAAAACAGAGCTCTGTCGCAGAATGAAGAAAGCTGAGCTGGTCTTCATACCAATAACAGGTATAAGCCACCTCCTATCCTCAGTAGAGGTAGCAAAGCTGCTTGTAGACCGTGATGAGAGGCTTTCAATCACCTTCCTCATCATGAAACTACGTTTTGACCCCAAGATTGATAGGTTTATAAATTCAGTGAATACAGCCTGTAATCGTATCCGCTTCATTGACTTGCCTAAAGATGAGCCTGGTCCAAACCAACCCAGGAAGTCTATCTTTTCTTTGATTGAAACCCAGATACCCCATGTCAAAGATGAAGTCTCTAAGCTTGTGAGCCAGTCCGAGTCAAGCCCTGACTCGCCTACACTTTCTGGGTTTGTTCTCGATATGTTTTGTACACCAATGATAGACGTGGCCAATGAATTTGGTGTTCCCTCATATATTTTCCTTACGTCAGGTGCAGCTTTTCTTAGCCTCCAATTTTATATTCAGGCTCTTCACGATGAGCAGAAAGTTGACCCTGCTGAGTTCAAGGGCTCGGATGCTGAGTTGGTCATGCCGTGTTTGGCAAACCCTGTTCCAGCTAAGGTCTTGCCTTCTGTTTTGCTTGACAAAGAGTGGCTGCCACATATGCTCAGTCAAGCTAGAAGGTTTAGAGAAAGTAAGGGTATTATAATAAACACATTTGAAGAGCTGGAATCTCATGCGATCGACTCCTTTTCTAAAGGTAATACCCCTCCGGTATATCCAGTGGGTCCCATTTTAAATCTTAATAGAGATGGTGATTGTGACGAGGAGTCTGATAAATACAAAGACATCAAGCAATGGCTTGATGATCAGCCCCTATCCTCAGTAGTGTATCTATGCTTCGGGAGCAGGGGGAGTTTCGGAGTGGATCAGGTGAAGGAAATTGCATGGGGGTTAGAGCAGAGTGGGCATCGATTCTTGTGGTCTCTACGGAAACCACCACCGAAAGGGACGATGGAACCTCCAAGCGACTACACTAATCCTCGGGATGTCTTACCTGAAGGGTTTTTGGAACGGACGGCTAACACAGGAAAAATAATTGGATGGGCCCCACAGACAGATATTTTAGCCCATCCATCGGTAGGAGGGTTTGTATCGCATTGTGGATGGAACTCTATATTGGAAAGCATATGGTTTGGCGTTCCAATTGCCGCTTGGCCACTATATGCAGAGCAACAACTCAATGCCTTTCAAATAATTGTTGAGCTCGGATTGGGAGTGGAGATTAAAATGGATTATAGAAGAGAGTTTATCTCGGATGGTAATGAAGATGTCATTAGTGCCGGGGAGATCGAGAGAGGAGTAAGGTGCTTAATGGAGCTTCGCGATGAAAAAAGGGAGAAGTTGAAGGAGATGAGTGGAAAGAGCAGGAAGGCTTTGGAGAACGGTGGATCCTCGTTCACTTGGTTAGGTCGTTTCATTCAAGATACGGTGGACCAACTACCATGATTAAATTGGACTCCCTTCGTATTATTTTATACAATGTCTTTTCGTTGATATGTTGTCTTTCAAAATAAATAAATAAATATGGTTCATTGAAATCAGAGTTTTATCATGCACAGTAAAATGATTTGTACATTAAAATTATCACTTTAATATTAGCAGGTGCTTAGAAAAAGATCCCTGGAGGTAGATAAATTAGTTAATCACTTGTTCATGCAAATCTCGTCATTTCCCTTAGCCTAACTAATCAAAATTGGTGTGGTTTGATGCTGAAGGACTTATTCGGTCCTCTATAGTACATTAGGGGATTCTTCGACACTTAAACAAGGAAATATTTTAAATAGTGATCAATAATAATTTTTTAAAAAAAAAATGCTTTGAAAAAAAGAAAATATATATATATATATATATATATATATATAGAATAGAAAATTGAGAGATTTAGAATCCTTTAATTCCGTGATTCCAGGAAGCCATGTTTTTTTTTTTTTTGGAGTTGAAGTAGATGGGTTAGAGTCATTTCACTTTTATATATTGAATTTGAACTATGATTTGTATTTCATTTAATATATCCAAAACACCACAACAATATATACTTGTCTTCCACTAAATTTATTTAATTAAGAGATGGAAATGTTAGAGATCATGAGATATAACAAGTCATGAGAGATTTTAATATACAGCGAGCCAGGTAAATTTTTGTTAAATGTAAAAAAAAAATATTTATACATTAAAAATGTTTTTTCTAGCATAAAAAAATTTGATTTGATATGACCTGATTAGGATATAAAGATAATCTCAATAGCCTATAAAAATATGATTTGATTAAAAAATTTAATATGATATTTTTAATAAAAAAATATTAAAATAATAACATATTGGATTAATCCGGGTCAACTTGAGTTAATCTATAAATTTTCTAATCATGGTTATAAAAAAATAAAAAAAAATTTAATTTTCAATTATAAAATTAAAAAAAAAATCAATTAAAAAAAAACATAATTTAACCAAAATTAACCTAATAACTTAATTATAAAATCAAAATAATATTATAAAAAATTAAATTATAATAAATTATAAATTTCAACTTTAAATCTAATCCAACATTGAAATTTAAAAAACAATCAATTAAAAATGAGAGGATTTCAATCACCTTCCTTATCATGAAACCGCGCTCTTACTCCAAGATTGATAGAAAATGGGCCTGTCATCTTATGAGAGGCAGCGCTCCGACATAAGAGGAGCGATATACCGGAAAAGGGTTCTCGGTAAACGACGGAGAATTTCAATTATGTGCAATCATATCAGGTTCATTGACTTGCCTGAAGATGAGCTTGATCCAAACCAACCCAACAACGCTTTCTTTTCTTTGATTCAAACCCATAAACCCCACGCCAAAGAAGAAGTCTCTAAGCTAGTGAGTCAGTCCGAGTCGAGCCCTGACTCGCCTGCACTTGCTGGGCTTGTTCTTGATATGTTTTCTACACCAATGATAGATGTGACCACTGAAATTGGTGTTCCCTCATATATCTTCCTTACGTCAGGTGCAGCTTATCTTGGTCTTGTGTTTTATATTCAGGCTCTTCATGGTGAGCAGAGAGTTGACCCTATCGAGTTCAAGGACTCGGAAGCGGAATTGGTGATGCCTTGTTTGGCGAATCCATATCCAGCCAAGGTCTTACCTTAACAAAAAGGGGCTGGCTTCTGTCCTCGCTCAAGCTAGAAGGTTCAGGGAAACTAAGGGTATTATTGTAAACACAAATAAAGAGCTGGAATCTCATGCGATTAACTCCTTTTCTAATGGCAATACCCCTCCAGTGTGTCCAGTGGGTCCCATTTTGAAACAATGGCTTGATGATCAGCCTCTATCATCAGTGGTGTATATATGCTTCGGGAGCATGGGAAGTTTCGGTGTGGATCAGGTGAAGGAAATCGCATGTGGGCTAGAGCAGAGCGGCCATCGATTCTTGTGGTCTCTACGTAAACCACCACCGAAAGGCAGGATGGAACTTCTTCCAAGCGATTACACGAATCCTCGGGATGTCTTACCTCAAGGATTTTTTTGATCGGACAACTAACATTGGAAAAATAATTGGATGGGCTCCACAGATAGATATTTTGGCTCATCCTGTGGTAGGAGAGTTTGTATTGTACTATGGACGGAATTCTATATTGGAAAGCATGGCGTTCCAATTGCCGCGTGGCCATAACATGCAAAGCACAAACTAATGCTTTTCAAATAATTATAGAGTTAGGGTTGGGAATGGACATTAAAATAATTAAAAGAATTGAACTCGGATGGTAAAAGCCTAGATAAGTCATAAGATAGCTGTTCCACGCTTACAGCAAAGCCATGACCTCAGTCTTTGCCCGTTGGCAATCTTTTTGTTACCTCTCGTGATTGGCATGCTTTTCGGCATATAAATTACATTTCTAGTTAGTTAAATTATGGATTTTTTTTAGTAGTTATTAGTTTAATTGTTATAAATTTCAAGGTTATCGGTCTCCACAATGACAGCAAAGCCATGACCTCACTCTCACTCTTGTCCTGCACGTATATATTTTTGAACAGTAAATTGCCAATCTGAAGTCCACTTAATTATAGCCACAAGTAGTGCCCTTAAAAAGGATATGAAAATCAGTCTTTTAAATGCAATCCCACCTGGAAATTCTCTAGCAAATAGAGGGAAAAAAAAAAGGGAGCTCAGTCGCAGAATGAAGAAAGCTGAGCTGGTCTTCATACCAAAGTGTTGATGATTAAACCAAAGCATAGATCTAGATAATATAGATTATAGTTGTTAAACTGGGTTCAGTAATCTACTCAAAATAAAATTTAAATCACTAAGTTACAAGGTCTCATGTCAATTATTTTTATTAAAATATAGGTGTTATTTGGTTCTAGATTTTAAAAAAAAAAAAAAAAAAAGAAATTCTTAGTGTTGATGTATCTAGGTGTGACCTAGTTAATAGGGTTATTAAAAAAGTTTTTTTGTGTGTATATATATAACTTTAACTTGGCCCAGATCAAATTTAAAATCCTTACTTTTTAAAATTATTTTATCAAGTTAAACTAAGTTTAATCATTATGACATTTGTTTTTTTTTTCTTGATTTAAATTTCAAGATTAGTGTTTATTTTTTAAAAAATACCCCTAACTGATAAAAGATGATGTGTTTTTTTAGTTATTCATAACCTAAATTTAATCTCTATTAACATCAATCCTAAAACATCAATATATAAGCATAGAAAATTCAGCCTATTGTAAAAGAGATTTAAATTTCTGACAGGGACGGCATCCCATTTTTTGGGTCTTCTTGACGAATTGTAAAAGCAGTCCACAATCACAGCAAAGCCATGACCTCACTCTTATTCTTGTCCTGCACGAATGTAGTTTTGAACAATATATTGCCTATCTCAAGTCCACTTAATTATAGCCACAAACAGTGCCTTTAAAAAGGATATGAAAATCAGTCTTTTACATGCAATCCCGCCTTGAAATTCTCTAGCAAATAAAGAAAAAAAAAGGAGCTCAGTAGCAGAATGAAGAAAGCTGAGCTGGTCTTCATACCAACACCAGGTATAAGCCACCTCGTATCCACAGTAGAGGTAGCAAAGCTTCTTGTAGACCGTGATGAGAGGCTTTCAGTCACCTTCCTCATCATGAAAATACGTTCTGACCCCAAGATTGATAGGTTTATAAATTCAGTGAGTACTGCCTGTAATCGTATCCGCTTCATTGACTTGCCTAAAAATGAGCCTGATCCAAACCAACCCAGGAAGTTCCTCTATTCTTTGATTGAAACCCAGATACCCCATGTCAAAGATGAAGTCTCTAAGCTTGTGAGCCAGTCCGAGTCAAGCCCTGACTCGCCTACACTTTCTGGGTTTGTTCTCGATATGTTTTGTACACCAATGATAGATGTTGCCAATGAATTTGGTGTTCCCTCATATATTTTCCTTACGTCAGGTGCAGCTTTTCTTAGCCTCCAATTTTATGTTCAGGCTCTTCACGATGAGCAGAAAGTTGACCCTGCTGAGTTCAAGGGCTCGGATGCTGAGTTGGTCATGCCGTGTTTGGCAAATCCTGTTCCAGCTAAGGTCTTGCCTTCTGTTTTGCTTAACAAAGAGTGGCTGCCAACTATGCTCCATCAAGCTAGAAGGTTTAGAGAAACTAAGGGTATTATAATAAACACATTTGAAGAGCTGGAATCTCATGCGATCAACTCTTTTTCTGAAGAAAATACCCCTCCGGTATATCCAGTGGGTCCCATTTTAAACCTTAATAGAGATGGTGATTGTGACGAGGAGTCTGATAAATACAAAGACATCAAGCAATGGCTTGATGATCAGCCCCTATCCTCAGTAGTGTATCTATGCTTCGGGAGCATGGGGGGTTTCGGTGAGGATCAGGTGAAGGAAATTGCATGGGGGCTAGAGCAGAGCGGGCATCGATTCTTGTGGTCTCTACGTCAACCACCACCGCAAGGGAAGATGGAACCTCCAAGCGATTACACTAACCCTCGGGATGTCTTACCTGAAGGATTTTTGGATCGGACGGCTATCACAGGAAAAATAATTGGATGGGCCCCACAGACAGATATTTTGGCCCATCCATCCGTAGGAGGGTTCGTATCGCACTGTGGATGGAACTCTATATTGGAAAGCATATGGTTTGGCGTTCCAATTGCCGCGTGGCCATTATATGCAGAGCAACAACTGAATGCCTTTCAAATGATTGTTGAGCTCGGATTGGGAGTGGAGATTAAAATGGATTATAGAAGAGAGTTTATCTCGGACGGTAAAGAAGATGTCATTAGTGCCGGGGAGATCGAGAGAGGAGTAAGGTGTTTAATGGAGCTTTGCGATGAGAAGAGGGAGAAGTTGAAGGAGATGAGTGGAAAGAGCAGGAAGGCTTTGGAGAACGGTGGATCCTCGTTCACATGGTTAGGTCGTTTCATTCAAGATACGATGGACCACCTAAAATGATTAAATTATACTCTCTAGTCTCTTCGTGTTATTTAATACAATGTCTTTTAGTTGGATACTAGATGCCATCCCGGTGCCGCAGGCTTGTGGTATATTTATATATTATTGTAGATTTATGAAAAAAATAAAAAAATATATATAAAAAGAGAAAAATTGTTGCAAATGTTTTCAATAAAAAAAAACTATGAATAATTTTTAACCAATTTAATATTTAAAAATTAAAATAACCAAAGAAAATTTTGAAAAAATTCACAAAAGAAAAAAAAAAGGAAATAAAAACTTTATAATGAAATACTGTAACAATTTATAGTGTTTTAGGAGAAAATTTATAATTGTAATTCTTAACTAACTCAATATTTAAAATATTAAAATTAATAAAGACAATTTTAAAACATTTCATAACAACAAAAAATTATATGGTGGAAAACTGTAGCAATCTACTCTACTTGACTCGGGCTAGGGCTTGAATTGGCCTCTACTCTACTTGACTTTTTCGAGTTTGGGCCTTTCTTTGCCGGGTATTTTTTTCTTCAATTGAACTTCTCTCTGCCCATACAAACACAAAAAAAGAAAAAAAAAACAAAAAAAAAATAAAATAATTGTAAAAAAAAAACATGTAGGAAAAGTTAAAGCTAAATTCTGAATCAGTTCAATATTATAAAAAAAAAACATTCGGGTAAGATAATTTAAAAAAAAAACATGTGGAGAAACACTGTAGCAAAACAAAAACCATGTGGGGAAACGTTATTATAGTCCATAGTGTTTTTTTTAAAAAAAAATCTACAAAGCAAAATTCTTAACCAGCTTAATACGAAGAAAAAAAAATCGACAAAGATCATTTTTAAAAAAAATCATGAAAAAAAAAAAAACAAATGTGGGGAAACATTGCAGTAATCCAAAATGTTTTTTTTTTAAAAAAACTACAAAACTAAATTTTCAACTAGTTCAATATTAAAAAACATTGACAAAGATAATTTAAAAAAAAAACACAAAAAAAAAAAGAAAAAAGAAGATAATCTTGGGGGAAAAAAAAAGAAAAAAAATGTAAAATCCAAAAAAAAGGTAAAAACGATTAAAAAAAAAAATTGGGGAAAGATTAAAAAAAAAAAAAAAAAGACAAAACACAAAAGTAACTGAAAAAACAAAAACAACACAAAACAAAATTAAAAATATTAAAAAACAAAAACATGTAAGGAAAGTGTTTTAAAGTTTTTGTTTAAGTTGTTTTATTGTTATAATTATAGCTGCGGATCTTCTTGGGAATTTATACGAAAAATCCAAGAGGCTATAAAGTGAATCTGGATGCACTATTTTTATAGAAAAACTAATATTTTATTATTTTTTATGTTGATCAACAAGATTATTAGGGTTGGATTTAGCAACGACAAGGAGAACAATGTCGTATGAATTTTGATTTAATTAAATATCTTTGTAAAACTGAGCCTAAATCAGGCTTTCAATTTCAAATTTCTTGTACCAATCCACTAAACTAACCCTTAAAAGGTTCATTACCTGGGAAGTCATTCTAAAACGATGAAATGATAGTCACTTTTCTGACAAAAATTCATTGAAAAAGTCAAAACATCTGCGACGCCGATCTCCAATGTTTTCATTTTCTAAAACCATCACCAAAGGCTCCTTTTTTTTCTTCGGATGGTTATCGTTATTCTGTTATCTTTGTTGATGCCCACACAAAATATATATGGTATTATTCACTTGTTGTAAAATCTGATGTTTATTCTGTTTTTCATCAATTTTAAACTCTTGTCGAGCGTCAATTTTCATTAAAAATAAAATATGTTCAAACTGATTGGGGCGGTGACTCTCCATTTTCTTTCAAACCATTAGTATTTATCACCGTTTGATATGTCCTCACACTCGCGAACAAAATGGAATAGTAAAAAGACATCATTGACATATTGTGGAAACCGGCCTTACTTTTTTAGGCCAATGTAAATCTCCATTCCGCTTTTGGAATTATGCTTTTGAAACTTTGATTTATCTCATCAATTGCATGCCTACTCTTGTTCTTGCAAATCGATCTCCATTTGATTGTTTGTTTCACTGTTCTACTTATTATCATTTTTTACGTACTTTTGGATGTCTCTGTTTTCTCTTTTTGCGTCCTTATAATAATCATAAACCGGATTTTCGGTCTTTTCCATGTGTGTTTTATGGCTACAGTTCCTCTTACCTTGGTTATCGATGTTTTGACATTGAATCTTATCACATGTATATCTTCTGTCATGTCTGTTTTCATGAACATGTTTTTTTGTTTGATAATTCTGAACAGATTACATAGGTTTTGGCTCAAAACCACACACTATTTCTTGTTACCATCCTCTCAAATCTAACCCACACCCCATTATTCACCGATCATGACACACCCCATCCCGCCTTTGCCTCTACCCTGCATTCACCTCCTACTAAAACACCACAGTCTCTACCTTTCCCTTGCTGATCACCATATACATCTTTATCTCACCATTCTGTTGTAGGTACAGGTTGTAGATTAGTTTTCCCTACACTCCAGCACGATGTCTCTGCTAGTACTGGGAAACCCTTTGGTTCCTCCTTTGCTTCCCCTTTATTTTGCCAGTCACCTGGCTTCTGCAGACTCTGTCTTTGTTGCCAACCTTGTTGTTGCTGGCAACCCTCTGCTTGAGGCAACTTCTTCACCTAGTTTGAATCTAGTGATTGATCTCTCTGCTTATCCACTACAGCAGGACACCTCTGTGACACCAACCTCCGCTGCGTCACCACCGTTTCTCAGCCGCCACCTTATGGTCCTTAGACCGCGACAGCCCAAAACCGCAAATATGATGGCCTCTACTGCAGCTGATACAGTTGCCACTCGAGTATTGCTATCTCCTTCTTCTGAACCAATTGCCTTCTCTGATGCAGATAAATATGTTGATTGGCATGATGTTATATGTGAAGAGATCAAGGCATTGCGTTTCAACCACACTTGGTCCCTAGTGCCCCTTCATCCTTCGATTAATGTTGTTGGCAATCGATGGATATATCGGATCAAACATCGTGTTAATGGTAGCATTGAACGTTATAAAGCCCGTCTAGTTGCTAGAGGCTTTACCCAGCAGGAAAGCATTGATTATTCTGAAACTTTAGTCCAGTTATTAAGCAGACCACCATCAGATTAGTCTTATCCATTACGGTTTCACGTAATTAGAAGATTCATAAGCTCAATATTCATAATGCATTTCTCAATGGTGTTCTTATTGAAGAAGTCTACATGAAGCAACCTCCAGATTTTATTGACCTTACTCTTCCATCTCATGTGTGCAAATTGCACAAGTCATTATATGGTTTAAAACAGGCACCAAGGGCATGGTACACCCATCTGAGTAATTTTTTACTCTCCATTGGTTTCCTTGCCTTCAAGGTTGACACCTCCTTGTTTTATCTTATCTGATGGTACTAATATCTTTTTAATCCTAGTATATATTGATGATATTCTGCTTATGGGCAACAACTCTGCCATGTTTCATCACCTAATCCAGTTACTCAGCTTAGAATTCAAGCTTCGTGACTTAGGTATTGTTCACTACTGTCTGGGTATTGAAGTTCAGTATACAGGTATAGGTTTAATGTTGCGCCAACACAAATATATTCTTGACATCCTCACTCGAGGTGGTATGACTTCTTGTAAACTCGTTGATACTCCAGGTTCCCTCCATCTCTGCTCCTTGGTGCGATAATCTTGGTGCGACTTATCTCTCAGCAAATCCTATCTTTCATGCTTGTATTAAACATATTGAGGTAGATTATCACTTTGTCTGCGAAGAAGAAAATTCAGATTCGTTTTATCCCTTCTCAGGATCAACTTGTTGATGTCTTCAACAAACCACTTTCTGTTGCATCTTTTACTGCTTCAGGTTTAAGCTTCGGGTCGATCCTCCACCATCAACTTGAAGGGGCATATTATAGAATGTATAACATGTATATCTCTGAATAAAAAATTAATATAGAATTATTTTAATGTTATAATCCCTATAATAACTATCGTATTCTACCTTATATGTATATATAAAAAAAATTGACTAAGAACAACCTAAATCATTATGTTATTCTCGACTTCTATTATCATCAATTAAAAAAAAATAGAAAATTCAGCCCATAATACGATAGGGAGGGCAAAATACTTAGCCCATAATAACTGAGCAACAGCTAATAAGGGTTCGAAAAACGTTGTCTTTTTATGACTTAAATTACTGACAGGAACGGCATCGCTTTTTTTTGGGTCTTCTTGACGAATTGTAAAAGCAGTCCACAAT
Source organism: Populus alba (assembly GCF_005239225.2). Taxonomy (NCBI): domain Eukaryota; kingdom Viridiplantae; phylum Streptophyta; class Magnoliopsida; order Malpighiales; family Salicaceae; genus Populus; species Populus alba. The sequence continues at coordinate 1,435,174 of NC_133299.1, forward strand.
GACAGCAAAGCCATGACCTCACTCTCACTCTTGTCCTGCACGGCTGCACCTGTATATTTTTGAGCAGTAAATTGCCAATCTCAAGTCCACTTAATTAGAGCCACAAGTAGTGCCCTTAAAAAGGATATGAAAATCAGTCTTTTACATGCAATCCCACCTTGAAATTCTCTAGCAAATAAAGAAAAAATTAAAGAGCTCAGTCGCAGAATGAAGAAAGCTGAGCTGGTCTTCATACCAACACCAGGTATCAGCCACCTCCTATCCACAGTAGAGGTAGCAAAGCTTCTTCTAGACCGTGATGAGAGGCTTTCAATCACCTTCCTCATCATGAAAATACGTTCTGACCCCAAGATTGACAGGTTTATAAATTCAGTGAGTACAGCCTGTAATCGTATCCGCTTCATTAACTTGCCTAAAGATGAGCCTGTTCCAAACCAACCCAGGAAGTTTCTCTTTTCTTTGATTGAAACCCAGATACCCCATGTCAAAGATGAAGTCTCTAAGCTTGTGAGCCAGTCCGAGTCAAGCCCTGACTCGCCTACACTTTCTGGGTTTGTTCTCGATATGTTTTGTACACCAATGATGGACGTGGCCAATGAATTTGGTGTTCCCTCATATATTTTCCTTACGTCAGGTGCAGCTTCTCTTGGCGTCCAATTTTATGTTCAGGCTCTTCACGATGAGCAGAAAGTTGACCCTACTGAGTTCAAGGGCTCTGATGCTGAGTTGGTCATGCCGTGTTTGGCAAATCCTGTTCCAGCTAAGGTCTTGCCCTCTGTTTTGCTTAACAAAGAGCGGCTGCCGCATATGCTCCGTCAAGCTAGAAGGTTTAGAGAAACTAAGGGTATTATAATAAACACATTTGAAGAGCTGGAATCTCATGCGATCAACTCCTTTTCTAAAGGTAATATCCCTCCGGTATATCCAGTGGGTCCCATTTTAAACCTTAATAGAGATGGTGATTGTGACGAGGAGTCTGATGAATACAAAGACATCAAGCAATGGGTTGATGATCAGCCCCTATCCTCAGTAGTGTATCTATGCTTCGGGAGCATGGGGAGTTTCGGAGTGGATCAGGTGAAGGAAATTGCTTGTGGGCTAGAGCAGAGCGGGCATCGATTCTTGTGGTCTCTACGTCAACCACCACCGGAAGGGAAGATGGAACCTCCAAGCGATTACACTAACCCTCGGGATGTCTTACCTGAAGGATTTTTGGATCGGACGGCTATCACAGGAAAAATAATTGGATGGGCCCCGCAGACAGATATTTTGGCCCATCCATCCGTAGGAGGGTTCGTATCGCACTGTGGATGGAACTCTATATTGGAAAGCATATGGTTTGGCGTTCCAATTGCCGCGTGGCCATTATATGCAGAGCAACAACTGAATGCCTTTCAAATGATTGTTGAGCTCGGATTGGGAGTGGAGATTAAAATGGATTATAGAAGAGAGTTTATCTCGGACGGTAAAGAAGATGTCATTAGTGCCGGGGAGATCGAGAGAGGAGTAAGGTGTTTAATGGAGCTTTGCGATGAGAAGAGGGAGAAGTTGAAGGAGATGAGTAGAAAGAGCAGGAAGGCTTTGGAGAACGGTGGATCCTCGTTCACTTGGTTAGGTCGTTTCATTCAAGATATGGCGGACCACCTACCATGATTAAATTGTACTCTCTTCGAATCATTTAATACAATGTCTTTTAGTTGGATACTAGATCCCATGCCAGTGCCGCGGGCTTGTGATGTGTGTCTATATATAAAAAGAAAAATTGTTGCAAATGTTTTCAAGAAAGAAAAATAAAGTTAAATTTTTAACTAATTTAATATTTAAAAAATAAAATAAATAAAAAAAATTATAGAAAAAATTATAAAAAAGATGAAAGGAAAAAACACTTTGCAGGAAAATACTATGATAATCTATAATGGTTTATGAGAAATCTACTATTATAATTCTTAACTAACTTAATATTTATTTATGTTGTTTTATTGTTATAATTATAGCTGTTGGATCTTCTTGGGAATTTATATGAAAAATCCAAGAGGCTATCAAGTGAATGTAGATACACTATTTTTATAGAAACACTAATATTTTATTATTTTTTTATGTTGATCAACACGATTATTAGGGTTGGATTTCGTGACGACAAGGATAACGATGTCGTATGAATTTTGATATAATGAAAAAAAACACAAAAAAGAAAAATCTTACCTTAATGTAGTTGCGAATGAAGCTGAAAAGAGAAAAAAAAAATTCATAAAGTATGTTAATTAAGAAAAACCGATAAAAGAGAAGAGAAGAAGACATCCTGAGCGTGGAGGAGAAGAGAAGAGAAAGAAAAAAAAAAGATGTTGATGTTTTTTACATAAAGGAAAGAAGAAGAAGAGGCTCGTTTGTTGTGAAATAAGGGATTCTAATTTTTTTTATTAAGATATTTTATCGACAGTTTAACCAATGAATAATTAAATATTAATATTTTTAATTATTTTATCAGTGATTCAGTCTATAATATTTAATTTAATAAAAAAATTTAAAAAATCACCAAATATCACCGACGACTTTTCAATTTGTTAATGATTTTGTCTGTAAAAAATAATAATCAATAGTGCAATTGAGAAGTGAATAGTTTTAAAGTTCTCTGTAAAATACCAATGGAATTTTATGTCGATAATTCCATTGGTAAATAACATGATGAACAATGTTATGAAGAGGTGAATAGTTTACTAACGAGTTTACAAACAGACTTCGCCGACAATATTAATACATTCGATAATTCTGTTGGTATAAATAACACATTATCTTACTTTTTGGTTTTATTTTTTTTTTTTTCACTGTAATTCTCTTAGTATAAATCGAAGGAATATTTTCATTGATCAAATTCACTATAATTTATTGATGAAAATATTCTATCAATATTTATATTTATATTTATATTTATTAATTTTATAGTAATATATTACAAGGAAGTGATCATTTTCGGTTCGTTCGGTTTTCATTAAAAAAAAAGTAACCAAACCAAATTAAAAAAACACAACCAAAACCGTTTCAAACCGACCGATTTCGGTTCAATTCAGTTTTTTTAGGACAAAAACCGGTTTGGCTTGGTTTTTTTCAGGTTTCGGCTCGGTTTTTTCCCTTTTTTTTATATAATTTGGGTTTGGTTTGATTCGGTTTGGTTTTTTTGGTTTCAGGTTTATAAAACCGAAACCGAACCAAACCGGTCGGTTTTTTTTAAAATTTTAATTAATTTTTTTTATGGTTCGGTTTTTCTTATTTTTATTTTTGGTTTTCTCGATTTAATTGGTTTATCGATTTTTTTGCTTATCCCTACAATTAACACAGAGATAGCAGAATTTAGGATAGATATTATATTAATTTGGAATTATTGTAAATTAAAAAAAAAAAGGCTAAAGAAGTGTCCCTTACAACTTTTTAATAGTGAAAGGTTTGTTTTTATGTTTTAAAAATATTTTTGAAAAAATTTAACTTTTTGAATTTTTTTTGTTTATAATTAATATTTTTTGGGTATTTTTATATTATTTAAATGTAATGATATTAAAAATATTTTTTTAAAAACATATAAAAAAATATAATTTTAATATATTTATAAATAAAAAATATTTTAAAAAATAACCAAACACACTCACTCAACTTAACTTGTAATGAAACCTCGTAACATGAAAATAAAATAATAAAAAAATGGAAAATTCAACCCATAATGTACAGTGAAGAAACTTTGTTGTTTTTCTACTTTAAATTCCATAACCAGACAACGTCCTAAAAAGCATGTTTAGTTCGTATTAGTTTTTAAATTTTAAATATATATTTTAAAAAATTTAATTATTTTTATTTTAAATTAATATTTTTAAATATTTTAATGTGCTAATATTAAAAATTATTTTTTAAAAATAAAAAAATATATTATTTTAATATTTTTTTAAATAAAAAATAACCACAACAATATCATCAAACATAGTATTAATCTTTTCTTATACTTGGATGATATTTTTGACAAAGAATAGTCAAGTCCACTTCATTATAGCCCCTTGGAGCGCGCACATAAAAAGGATAGGAAGACCAGTCTTTTGCATTACTCCTAGAACACTCTAGCTACTCGTTGTAAGCCAAGGAAAAAAACAAAAAAAACAGAGAGACCTCAGTTGCAGAAATGAAGAAAGCTGAGCTAGTCTTCATACCAGCACCTGGTAGAAGCCACCTTATGTCCACTGTAGAGGTAGCAAAGCTGCTTGTAGACCGTGATGAGAGGCTTTCAATCACCTTCCTCATCATGAGCCTAAGTTATGACTCAAAGACTGCTTGCTATATTGATTCCTTGAGTGCAGCCTGCAATCGTATCCGGTTCATTAAGTTGCCTGAAGATGAGCCTGAACCCAACAAGTTTCTCTTTGCTTTGATTGGAACCCAGAAACGCCATGTCAAAGAAGAAGTCTCCAAGCTTGTGATTCGGTCCCATTTAAGCCCCGACTCGCCTCCACTTGCTGGGTTTGTTCTTGATTTGTTTTGTACATCAATGATAGACGTGGCCAATGAATTTGGTGTTCCCTCTTATATTTTCTTGACGACAGGTGCAGCTTATCTTGGCCTGCAGTTTTATATTCAGGCTCTTCACGATGAGCAGAGAGTTGACGCTACTCAGTTCAAGGACTCGGATGCTGAGTTGGTCGTGCCTTGTTTGGCGTACCCGCTTCCTGCTAAGGTCCTGCCTTCTGCTGTGCTCAACAAAGAGTGGCTGCCTGCTTACCTTGATCAAGCAAGAAGGTTTAGGGAAACTAAGGGTATCATTGTAAACACATTCGAAGAGTTGGAATCTCATGCGATCAACTCCTTTTCTAATGGTAATACCCCTCCCGTGTACCCAGTGGGTCCCATTTTGAACCTTAATAGAGATGGCGATCTTGATGTGGAGTCTGGTAAACGCAAAGACATCAAGCAATGGCTTGATGATCAGCCCCTATCCTCAGTAGTGTATCTATGCTTCGGGAGCATGGGGAGCTTCGGAGCGGATCAGGTGAAGGAAATTGCATGGGGGCTAGAGCAGAGCGGGCATCGATTCTTGTGGTCTCTACGGAAACCACAACCGAAGGGTAAGATGGAAATCCCGAGCGATTACACTAATCCTCAAGATGTCTTGCCCGAAGGGTTTTTGGATCGGACGGCTAAGATTGGAAAAATAATTGGATGGGCCCCACAGATCGATATTTTATCCCATCCATCTGTAGGAGGGTTCGTATCACACTGCGGATGGAACTCTATATTGGAAAGCATATGGTTCGGCGTTCCGATTGCCGCGTGGCCATTACAGGCAGAGCAACAACTTAATGCTTTTCAAATTATTGTGGAGTTAGGGTTCGGAGTGGAGATTAAAATGGATTATAGAAGAGAGTTTTTCTATGATGATGATGAAAACATTATTAGTGCTGGGGAAATAGAGAGAGGAATAAGGTGTTTGATGGAGCTTGGCAAGGAGAAGGTGGAGAGGTTGAAGGAAACGAGTGAAAAGTGTAGGAAAGCTTCGATGGAAGGTGGATCTTCATACACTTGGCTAGGGCACTTGATTCATGAGATAGTGGACACAATTCCATGAACAAAATGTACTTTCACTTTGCATCATCTGGGAATCGACAGTTCCTTTACCATGTTTGTTTGTGTATTGTAATTTCTCTCTGTTGAACTATATATTTTCCTTCTTTAATTAATGTCTTTGTCCGGGTCGGAATATAAAATAATAACAACAATTAAAAAAACAATAACAGACCTTGACTATTGTACCTAAGATTTTTGAAAAACGGAAAAAGCTGAAAAAGTGTTGCCCTGGGCAAACTTAGAATCTAAATATATAGACTTTTTAGTCACTGTGGGGACATGGGGTAGTTTTTGTTACCGACTTGTTTTAGAATTGACCAAAACTAGTAGATTATATTAATTTTAAATCTGAGATAAGTGAGTTATGTCGGTATAATTTTTTATATGAAATTTATATTTGTTTTTTTTAATTTTTTTTTATAATTTTTTTACTAGTCAGTTGGTTTATTTTTGGACTAACCAAATCAACCAGATCACATTAGAAAAACTCTTATTAGGTAGTGAGTTTTTTTTTTTTTTTGTCAATTTTATTTTTTATTTTTTTTAATTTCATCATTGTACTTTTTTTGTTAGTTAACCAGGATGTTTTTAGACCTGTCAAATCGATTGGATCAATTCTTACATGGTTTAATTTTAAATTTAAGTTAAATAAAGAGTTAGATCAAAAGATTTCAAGGTTGCTTCATTGAGCCAAATTTAATAATAATATCATATTGTTCTTTTTACCATGTATATTTTTTTATTAAGTTAAAAAAAATATTGCTCTAATACATAAAGAATGAGACTTGAAACTAGTATAAAGTGATATGAAAAATAAGATGAAAGAGACAAGAAAAAAACAAGTAAAAAAGCTTTGATGGATGAAGGATGATCTTATTTATCATTCAATCGGAATAAATAATATTTCATCATTAAGTTTGCAATTCAATCAACGTTTATGCTTTTCACTTTCAAGAGATTTCAATTCAAAGTTTTTTTAAAGTAATATTGAAATGTATTCATTGTATAAATAAAAAAATTAACAATATATATAAATTTTATATCGAAGTTCATTTCTTTTTTAATAATATTGAAATGTATCCAATCTATGAAGAAAGGGAAAACAACAAGAAACTATAAATATTTACAAATTTTGAAAATGCTACAATAAAGCTACATCAAGAATCCACCTGCTTAGCTTAAGATTTTATTCATCAAATGCATCTCAACCACATTTATGTTTGAATCAAAACTCATAATATTTTTAAAATTTTGATTGCCTTTATAGAATGACAAGTTTCTAAATTCAGTTTTAATTAATAAAAAAAATTAACATTAATACCATGTTAAAAAAAGAAATAAAATGCTATAGAAATTATATAAATGTTGGTTTAAGATTTTTTAATGGGTATAGATCTATCATTATTTATATTTCCAAACAATACAAATAACTATGCTTGTTGATTGGTTTCCAAACATGGACTAGAATTTGCTAGTCCAAGTCAACAGCTACCCTCGTGTACACACCAAGATCAAGTTAAGCCCATTTTGATTAGGACAGCCTCAAACAACAGCATTTTCACGTATAGCAGTGTCTGCCTGTTAAGTTCCAAGTTTATGATCTCCATGAAAGTTTCAGCTGAAACAAAGCTCCCTTGATAAAAGAGTCATAGAATTACAAAAACATGCAAGTTTAGACGCAAATTCAAGCGAAAAAGTTTACTGGCCACAACCATTATACAGAACTTTACAGAAGCACCCAAAACAAGTAATCATCCAGGCAGATTTCTGATCGAACCTATTACCTGTAAAACATGGAAAAGGCAATCTAATTCTTAATTTTTGCATCTTTGTTGTATGTCTCAGCATAGTATTCTTCATCGTCAAAATATTCTTCTTCATCGTCATAGTCATCATCATCATCATCATCATAATATTCTTCCTCTTCATCTTCACTGTTCTCCTTGCCATTTTCCAGCAGCCTGCTTGATTGCTGCCCTCTCAATCGCTCTTGAATTCGATCCCTAATGGCAGTGCCCTGAATGATATACAAATTGATGGTAAAACGACTGTTGAAATGTGATTTTCATATATGTATGTATGTATAACTGGAAAATCCCCATATCCACACACTGGTGAGTGATCATTGTGTGACCTTTTTTTTAAACTTAATAAACAATGGAACTTACCATTTTATGACAACCTTCTTCAAACATCTCGAGAAATCCAGCAACCCAGCGATCAGCATTTTCCACCCATTCATTACGATGCATTGTGACAATTTGAATCTATACATATAAAAGTAACAAAAATGTAATAACCATAGGAATTCTACAGGCAACAAAAACAAAGCAAACATGTGAGTTATGAAACATTGACTGGTCCACATCCAGTCATCAGAACGGCATGAAAAGAAACTCACAAAAGAAACATCGCACTAGCAAATGTATGACAACACTAAATCTCCATGATTTTGGTGCTAGCCTATTAGTTGGGTGAAGAAAAGACATACATCTGAAATTTTTGAAGTTGACATTGTTACTCAGTTCCGAAGACATCGAACAACACAAACTACAGTAGATAGTGACAGTAATATTACTATAATCGGCTATTTGGCGGGTATATTTCAAGGTTACAACTACAGAATCAAGTTAAGATAAATTATATGCTTCACATAATCAACATAAAATATAAATGTTTGACCGAGAAAAAAGTAAATATAACTAGAAGTAATGATGTGTTTCCAGAAGAAGTGAAGAGCTTTATTGCATCCTAATGTTAACCATAAAAGTCAGAAGATACTCTACTTGTAAGTAAACCAAGGGAAAAAAGATGTTCGTGAAACACTCTGATGTTTAGGCATAAGATAAAAGATACCTTTTCTCCAACTTTTTCTTGTTGTTCCTTCACTTTCTCTTGTAGTTTTTTCAATCTCATGTTCACCCTCAGTCGCTTTTCCTATTTAGCATTAAACGCAACCAGAAGAAGATAAGTTCCCTTGTTGGGAAGGAATGCATAATGAAGCTTACACAAAAACAAACTTCCATGCAGCATCATCAAATCAAAACCAAATGCAATGTAAGAACATGCCTTTACATAGCTAACACCAAGCTCTTTTCTTGAATATCCTCGATCCAAGTTACGCAACACATACTGGTTGTAGTCTTTAACAATCCTCATTATAATGTCCGATGTAGAAATGCCATCAGTTCTTTTTGTTTCCTTGAATCTCCCAACTTTTTTTACCTGATATAAAAGCTTGCTTAATATAACAATACACTAGCAAAAGGATAAATGAAAACATAAGCGATGACTGTTGCTCAAACTCACAAATTCATAGACATCCTTTCCAGCTCCACTGGCATCGGCATACCTATAAATGAAGTGCAAGGCCAAATTGAAGAGATTACTAATATTTTTTATAACTTCAATCAATCAAATGAACATCGCTTGAAAGATTACAAGAGATGAAATATTATAGAATCAAAATAGATTGAAATAAATCTTTAGCACCTTACCTTTGTATAACTATAAACTATTAATAATCAGTAATTGGATGAACAAATTAGTTACTAAACTTATGGTATGAGAAGTACAGTTCCATCGCTGTACTAAAACTACTTAATATCAACATGTAATTGGACAATAAGATGTGCATTTTAGATAGGATTTCTTACGGTAGAGAATCATGAGCAACATAGTCAATATTGTGCTTGTCAAGAAATTCTTGATCGATAACCCAAGGCGCATCAGGAATGACTTCGTCCACCCACCTGAAAAATAAAACAAGGCCTTTTGCTATCAAAGACACTTAAATTGCCAATTCCAAGTAATCATGTCTCTCGATGAAACAAATACCTTTTAAAAGGTATGTTTTACGAAAGAAAATTTATTGCTGGAAAATAAAAGTTGTTCAAAAGTTCGATAATCAACAAAAAAATCATACTTGCAATGGCGAAGAGATTCATAACGTTCATCCTCTGTCATAACAGTTTTGCCCTTGTACTTGTGTGTGGTATCATCATTGCAACATCCTACGAGCAAGTACGTGTTTGGAAACCTAAATTCACAAAGTGATCATATAAACAACTAAGAAAGAATGATTTTTAGAGCAAAAGTATCAACTAAAAGTGAGCTAATTACAAGAAAAACAGAGCAAAAAAGCTTAAATTCATATATATACGAATACACAGAAATTCAAAAAACAAACCATGTACTGTAAATTTCAACAATCTCACAACACAAGTTTACATCTAAAAGCAAAAAAAATGAAAAACGTTAAAACAATCTAAATCAATAATACAAATGCTTCAAGTATGAAATCCATTTAAAAAAAGCAATAAAATTGTAAAAAACAAAATCTAATAAAAATAAAAAAAAAAGCTTCAGACTTTCACATGATTTACAGCACAACAACACAAAACCAATAAAAGCAAAACAAACCCAGAAAAGCAAATCCCATAAAATTTCCAAAAACTCGAAAAATTCAGTATCCAATCAAACTCCCAAAAAATCACACAAAAAACAAAAACAAGAAAAACCCAGAAAGCAAACAGATCAAACACAAAAGAAACCAAAAAAGCCAAAGACTTTAGCACAAGAACACATACAAAAACCGAAAACATACGATTTTTTGGCTTGTTCAAGGGAGCGAGCGTGGCCAAAATGGAAGAGATCATAGATCCCATCAGCATAAACACGAACAGGACGATCAGACGGTGGTGGCAGTGCTGAAGGATCAGAATTCGAATGGCAAGAGACTTTGCAGCCATTTCCATTCATCATCTTCTTCTCTTGCTGTTCTGTCTCTGCCATTCGAATTGTTAACACTGTCTCTGTTTTTATTTATTTATGGAGCTTCAATAATCCTTTTTTTGCGTGTTTAGATGAAAATACGGTTCTTATCCTTCCTTTCTTTTTAATTTTAATAGGCCAAAAGGAAAATAAAAAATGATAGTACTCCTTAATTTTAATTTACTTAATTTACATATTAGTAATAATTAAATATTAAGATATAATTATTAAACATAATCTGATTTAGATCATTAATTTGGATTAATTAAAAATATTAAAATATATTGTTTTCATTTTTAAAAAAATTAATGAGTTTTTTTATATTGAATGAATTAAGAGTTACCGAGTTAATCAAATAAATTTCATATTGATTTTTTTCAGATGCAGTCTAGAAAACATATTAATCAAATCTTAAGTTAATTAGGCGAGCTGAATAAGATTTAATAACATTGTTTTCATATAAAAATTATTAATCTGTATTAATTAGATTTTTAATTGATGAACATGAAAAGTGGAAAGCTATGTCGATTGATAAAGACAACTGTTTTTGTGGAGTCACGTGATGCTAGCAGATTTTAAAATTAGTTGTCATTAATTTTATATGATATCAGTCGGTTGGGAATTTCAATATTCATAGTGATAAAGAAATTATATATTATTACATGGAGTAATTCTAAATAGTTATTAATTTAATGTGTTTGATATAGTTGTATTTTTTGTTTGAAAATATATTAAAATAATTATTTTTATATAATTTTTTATTTTTTATATTAATATATTAAACTATTAAAAAATATATACAGTTACAAACATAAACGACATCATAATTTTAAAAAAATTTGTAATAAAAATAATTTTTTGTGAATAAATTATTCATAAAGTAGCTGATTTTCTCAAAATCGATCAAGAATGAACTTCTTCTCAACATTTAAAAGCAAATTTATTAATTAGATTCAACTCTAATTCATAATTTTCTACGAAAAGGTACAATTTTATACACACACACACGTCCAATGAAAAAAAAAAAAAAAACTATTTTTGACAGGAATTTGAAGGTACTGTTATCGTTAAAATAAAAAATAAAAAAGAGAAATTATTTATTTCGATCTTTAATTAGATTCAAATTCGATACATGATATTGCATCAATTCTCAAGTGGTCTTATTAATTAATGTAATAAGTGAACTTATAAATACAATAACATTACAACAACTTCCTTACACCTTAAAAAAAAAAAAGTTTCTACAATAATAACATGTTCACTCTACAAAGTTTATAAAAAAATAGCCTAATAAATATTTGTTATTATGCTACAATTTGTTTTTTATTTGAAAAAATATCATATTAATTTTTTAAATATTTTTTTTAATAATATTAATATTAAAAAAAATATTTTTATATATTTTTTAAAAATATCTTATACCACACATGCATATGATATAGGATGGTGTACGAAACTATTACAAGAATAATCTAGTTTGAAAATAAAATTAAAAAATCAAAGCAAATGTTAGAAAGTGCTTGTTTACGCGGTAACTTTAGCTTTTATACCAAACGCCCACTAAAGCAAACTGTACCGATAACATATTTTGGTAATATTAAAACTTAATTTATTGTTTGTGTGGAACCCATATAATTTATGTTGGAACTACTGGTTTATCAAAAGCAGCTGAGAGCTTCTTCTTTTTTTGTCGTGTCTGTATTAATTCACTCAGCACTATTCACTCAAGAAGTAAACAATATCTACATTGTGTATTATTTTACTCGGCAAGTAAAACATATAAGTTTAGTGTGCAAATTAAATTTCTCAAGTTAATGGAGAATTGAAAAAGGATATAATAAAAAGGTAAATTGGTGCAATTATAGGTAAAGAAAAGGACTGATTTGAAACATAATCAATAGTAGAGGGCATGTTTATGGTTTGCCAAAGAAAATATATATTTCGATGACCAAGTATATAAATGTGAGCAACATTTATGGAACAAAAACATGCGTTTCAATTCAATTTCACAGCTAATATATAGCAAATTAAACTATGAAATTCTTTTTACATTATTGAACATGAAAAAACATTTTCATCACTGAATATTGGACAGGGATAAACATATTCTTGGGAATTTTGAGGAGGATAATGAAACATATTCTTATTATTATTGTTGTTGTTGCTGCTGTTATTGTTATTTTTATCCTTCGGTGCTGCCTGGTTTTGTTGCTTTAGTATCTCAACATGAATCCCCAGCTTTTCCATAATTTTCTGGGCAAGTTTTGGTGGATCGAAAGCTCCCCTAACAGTCACTTGTGAATTCTTCATATCTGGCTCCACACTTGAAACTCCTGACATAAAAATATCATATACAAGATTATTATACAAAGAAAGAAAAGAAAAAAATAAGAACTTTTTTTATCATCTACAGAAATGACTGATTTTTCTGTCCACATCCATGTAAAATTCAGAATAGAAACAGTGATTGGGAGTTTATAAGTTTTAATCTTTTTTATATCCTCTAATTAATCACTTTCAACTGTTGAATAATCCAAAGTAAATTAATAGATAAATGGTTATGTATAATTTATTTATTTTTGTTTTAAAATCCAGATGACATGCTTGGATCAATTTTCACATGCCGAGGTTTCTTGTATATTTGGAAGAGAAGAAATCGAGAGAAAAGATTAACCATAGCTTAAGATTCAATTGGCTCCTCAACAATTTAATAAATACGTTTCTATTTTATTAAATAATCATGGAGGAATCAAAGAACTAGCAAAGAAGATCATCTTTACTGAAAATAAATACGGTAGATTGAAAGTATACTTACCTTCCATTCTCAGTACTTTTTTCTTGACGCCATTAGCACAACCTTCACAATGCATATTCATTTTCAGCACCACTATCTTTACTTGAGGCTACACGATCCATATATCCAAGTCAATAACAAGTCGAAAATATAAAATTATTAAATATTAAATTCAGTATAAATTATTATATGCGTGCGTGCTGCATCTTACCACTTGTTTTTTTTCTGGTTCTTTTTTATCTTGAGCACTTGGTTTTAGTTTTGGAGATATGAGTTCAACATTTCTACTGTATTTTCCTTGAAGTCTCTCCAAAACTTTCGATGGATCAGCCTTCGGTCCCTTCACCATTACCTTGTTCTGTTTGCTATCCATCTTAACTTCTTCCACACCTGACCATTAAAGCTTTGCCCACCGAGTCAAAATGGAGCGACGGAGATGAAAAGAAACACACAGAGTTGTAAGATTTTAACCAGTTACCTTCAAATCCTTTCAGGATATATAAGATTTTATCAGCACATCCTTGGCAATGCATGTAAGCTTTCAACACAATTTCTTTTCCCTTGTTTTCTACTTTGTTTTCTTCTTTGTGCTCCTCATGTGGCGTCACGACTGCCTCTCCATTCCTTTCCTGGCAGCCAGCTCCATTTTGTGCTGCATTACCATCTTTTTTTCCCTAAAAGGTAAAAACAATATTCCATATATTCAAAACATGAAAAACTATTATCTGATGAACAAATTAACACAAAGAAGAGGAAGAGGGTACTCAATACCTTTCCCATTGCTTAGTGATTATCTCTTGCAGGTCAAAAACACTGATGGTGGGAGATGGCAATGACTACAAATTGAATATAAACCCTATCCTTCCAAGTTTTTCTTTCTTTATCTTATAGGTTAGAAGGGCAGGATTCCATGTGTGTGTGTTTGTGTGTATACGTATACGTATATCCTAAATTACGATAATTAGTTGCATACGTTACAATACTATGAATTACTTAAACAAGTGGAGCAAAAAGCTCTTCAATGATTTGTGAAAGAGGATATTGCTTATTTTAGAAACATCTTATACTTTTTTGTATACTACTTAAAAAGTAATGACCATTTTTGAAAAAAAATTAACCACCACGTACCTTTGGACTTCCATAACCTATTTCTAATTAATATGGCTAATAATTAATTTAGGCTGTTGTCATAGATTACAAGTGACATATTGTAAATTTGATATATAAGATGATAAATATTTGCTATAAAATATTTAATTATGAGAAATCATATTCAAGATTGTTCATTAAATAATTGATTTCCTTTCAGTGGTAATTAATTAAATAATTGATTTTATCTTTTAATGTTTTCCATAACAGTTAATCCTCTTTTTTTTTTTTTTTTTTTTTTATCATCTACAACTAATTATTATCTGTTTGTCTTCATAAACTGCAAATAAACGGCAAATTAAATGTATTGCTACTTTAAGAGTTCGAGCTTTATTGAGCAATTAAAAAAATTAATGTTTTTAATTAATCCTACGAGTAAGTGGAGTTGTGGAAGGACCCCCAGAGGATCATCCATTTCCAATTAAAACATCTACAGGATAAGTTATAGTTAAGAGGGTTAAGTGTTAATCATCTTGTTGTCTGGCCTTCAAGTTTGAAAAACAAAAATATTAAATCAGGTAATTATAAGAAATTTGACTGAATAATCAACTATAAGTGTTTTATTCATTAAAAAATATACGTGTTTACATATTGTATGAATATCTTTCTTCAAAATAATAATCGTTGATATGAACTGAAAACTGGACAACTGAAGAGATAAATATATATATTTTATATTTAAGAATTAATAAATGATTGTAACCATTGATCTCCATCAATAAATGACACGTTGAGGAAAGGAGAAGCTTGTGTATCATTAAGTTTTTGAACATAAGGTGCCCTCATAGTCATATTGGCTCCAGCACCAAAACAATTGTATTCTCCATAGAAAACAGTCCTGCAAAATATGTTATGATATGTATTAATTACCAATTATCAAGTAATCAAGTTAATTAATTACTTTAATAATGTGAGAAATCTGAGTAAATATGGATTCTATGGTTCGTACTGGTCTCTGGTGGGATCATTGAAGTCATTCCAGCCCTCAGGCGCAACGATATCAGTCATGCTAGTGTATGAAAAGATGACAGAGGAATATGGCCTCCAAGCTCTACCTAGCCATATTCTTCCTGTACCTCCTAAGGTGCAATTTACAAAGGCAAAACCTGTGTTTTCATCCTTGGAATTTCTACCGTGTGCTGTTACTGCTCCATTTATGCCTCTTGCTCCTGGAGCTACTGGGTTAGCCATAGAAATCAACTGGCAATTCTGTAGAAAATGTCCAGTATTGAGAGCTTAGAGATTGTGTTAAATGCAGTATAATCTGATATTTATGAAATATTTTTATTCGGTACCGACTTAAATTTGAAGTTTAAATAATATGTCATCTCGATTAAATAATATTTTTGTTCTGTTCCAACTTAAATTTGAAGTTTAAACAATATATCGATTAATTAATAAATTTTCATATTCCCATGATAGTAATTTATAGAGGTTTAATGGTAAAATAATAATAAAACCATGCCTCCAATGGTTTGGTGCTCCCTGTCTCAAATCAGTACTAATTCTTTTATTTTTTCTATAGTTTTTAGTTAATATATGACAGAACAATCTCTTAATACATGGGGGATGAGCTTGCCAATTCATGCCTGATACATAAGGAATTTTCCATACACAAGACTATAATAATCAAGCTGCATATTTCTTGGACTCTTTGTCAAGCGGAGTCATGTTTTGCCATGATTTCATTGCAAGACCACCCGGCCCTCTCAAAAATGTCATGTTACTTGGCCATGGAGCAAATGTCCTTTGACATGGCCTTAATTAGTACTTGGGATCATAATTAATAGAGTTCCTTGCTTGCACCCTTTATCATTCCTTGACTTTGAGCATGGTGATTAATCTCTCATAATTATAGCAGGTGGTGTAATTTTTCAACTTAGTTTCATAGCATGCATGCATAAGAATTTATAATAGTAATTAAAATGAAGAATTAGATAGCAGGAAGGCTTGCTTCAGATAAAAATTAAGTCACCTCGTAGAGTGACCTTGCATTGCCAAAGATGAAATCAATAGAGCCTTGGATATAACAATCCTTAAAGTAATGGCGACCTCTATCATCATGAAGGGTGTCTTGTGCTCCAAAGAATCCACAGCCCAGAAAGAAAGCTTGGTCTCCAGAGATTCTAATCGCCACTGCTTGGGCTCCAACATCACCGGGGCTCGGAATCGGAGCAACATTCTAGCACGAAAAAGGAAAAATGTTACTACTTGTCTTCTCACGACACGATGTGGTTTAATGCTGTTGAGCTAACATATCTTACCATGAAACTTATGTTCTTAGCAATGAAGCTGTTCGAGAAAACTTGAACAGAACCGCTATAAAATGTCCCATTAGAAGATTTTGCAGTGTCATTCCATACAATAGCAGTTGATGTATAGCCTTGTCCTTGAAATGTAATGTTCTGTTTGTACTTTAGAACGGTGACTTTCTCGCTAAAACAGGCCAACAAAATCATAGTGATAAAGTTTAGTAACTTCAAAGAGAAAAACAGGAAAGCAAACCCGTTGTTCTGCTTATAATCCACAACAACGTATTTTCTCTTGAATTCTCTTACACCATCCTTCGATCAGATCGAAAAGATGAATTTAGACTCGATGCGAGTAAGTTGGTCCCCGAATACCACATGACTATATATCAACTACTTAAAATAAAATAAAATAAAGAACTAACTTACTAGTAAATGCCAGAATTGATCCAAATTATGGTTCGTTTCTGACTAAAATTCATGACCGAATCAACAGCTGATTGAACTGTTGTGAAATTACAGCATCCGTTTCGATCGACACAAATGGTTGAGGTTGTGTTAGTGTCTGGAGGGGGGAAGTCAGGAGGGAAATCTTCACAAATGTTGACTATTTTCCCATCACTATGGTGTTTATTATGGTGGTGGTGGTGACGGCGACCTTCAATGCTATATGGAACGAAAGTTGCAATAAAAGGCGATGAAAAAGTGGCCAAACCAAGTTCAATGAGCTGGTGCAACAGAGAAAGGTTTGGACTGATAAGAACAGTCGATGCCATGATTGCCAAAAGCGCAACCAGGAGAGTGAAAGAAATGTTTCTAAGGCTCATTTTTTTTCTTTATTCGGAAGAGGAAATGGGCGAAGAGGATTGGTTGATAATATTTTTTGCAATAGTTAGTACTATATAAATATGTATGCACTTGAAGTGAAAGAATTGATAACATGTCTTGCAAATCACCCTGTCTCTTGTCGATTCTTAGGACAATTTCCAAGCTATCCAAAACTTCTTGTGGATGAGGCTTGAATTATGGAACAGGAAAAGCAAGCTCCTCGGTGCCCGTTTATCTATACGGTTTGTTGCATTTTTCAAGCAAAAAAAAACCCATTATTTTATGCCTTTTTATTTCAAATGCAGTTTTGCACGCTTACTTCATGTTTGAAATTGTGATTAAATGTTTTTCTTTAAGTATTTTTATTTGAGAAAATATTAAAATAATATATATATTTTTATTTTTAACATAGCATATCAAAATAATTAAAAAATATTAAAAATAATAATAATTTAAAACCAATAATTGGACCGTATTTATCTATCAGAAGCATCAATATAGGACTAAATGAATGGCATTGGTGAAGAATTGATGGCTTCATCTTTGAAAAATAAATGGATCATCAAACCTTGTCCTTGTCCTCAGAATATTTATGGAATCACACTATTATTAAAAATAATAATAATAAACAAAAATAAAAATAAACAATAAGTTAATCTAAATGATCTGAATCATTTATTTTTTTAATTTAATCATAAATATAAATTTAATTTTAATATATAAAGTTAATCCTTTAATATGTACTCGAGGATATGTAAAAATTTTGCACTTAAATTTTGAAGTAAAATGGGACATAAATATTTTTATTTTTAATGAAAAAATAGACATAAATTTTAGTTAAGCTACAAAGCTTATTATTTATTATCTATAGGATTTAAGTTGAGAGAAAAAAAAAATGGTGTGATGGACCAAAGCATAAAGCCCAACTCTCAAACCATTGAGCTAAAGCTCAGTCCTAAAATCCTCACACCTTGAAGCCGGGCTAATCCATAGTGCTCACCTTACATCCTCCCAAATGGCAGCTCTTGGCATCTCCCACTGAAGTTGCCTTTGTCTTAACACCAAACCAAAACCAAGACAAAAACACTAACTTCTTCTGGGTTCAATGCCAACATTTCATGTCCAAAAGGAACAACAAGAATTAGATCAAAGTTTGAAACTTTCTCGTTTTAACAGCAAGATTTGCGTCGAAGTTTGAAACTTTTCAGGTAAGAATTGTTACTGGTATGCAAATTTTGCCTCTTCTTGTTATTGGGTTCCGTTGAATATTAGTAATGGTTAGTAGATCATCTACTAGATTCTTGGATATTTGTATAGCATCTATTTGCAAAGCCAAGCATTTAAAAAGAGCAGAAACTGTGATTATTGATGGTACAATACTGGGTGTTTTGCCTGATGTTGTTCCTTAAGATACACTGATTAATGCTTGCTCTCGTTTTGTTAGTTTTGAGGCTGCTTATTCAGTTCTTGATAGAATGAAAGAAGCTTGTATAAACCCTGATGTTTTTACTTGTAATTCTTTGATTGCTGGTGCTATGAGGCATTGTTTGTTGTCGAAATGTATGGATTTGTTTGAGGAAATGCTTGAGTTGCGGATAAAAGCTGATGTTTGGAGCTATAATACTTTGATGCATTGTTTTTTTAAGCTAGGAAAGCCTGATGAAGTGAATCGGGTTTTTACGATGTTATACTTTGTTGTTGATCTCCTTCTCCAGCTACGTTTAATACTATGCTTAAGGGGCTTTGCAAGAATGGTTTTGTGGAGAATGCACTCGTGTTGTTTAGGAATTTAAAGAGACACGGGTTTGTTCCTTCATTGGTTACTTCTAATATTCTTATTAACAGGCTGTGTAAAGCTCGGAGATTGAAGACAGCTAGGTGAATATTCAAGGAACTTGGTGCATCTGGGCTTGTTCCGAATGTTATAGCTATACCACAGTTATGACATGTTGCTTTAGATCTAGGAAATTTGAACAAGGGTTTGAGATTTTTTAGGAGATGATTGATAAGGGGGTATACCTTTGATGGTTTTGCATATTGCACAGTTGTTGGTGCTTTGGTCAAGACTTGTAGAATTGAAGAACCAAGTCATTATATGGAGCGGATGGTGAACACTGGTATTGGTATTGAGATGACATCTTATAATGCACCGATTAATTTGAACTGCAAAGGTAGTAAGTTGGAAGTGGCATGTGAAATACTTGATGAAATGGATAAGGTTTAGAATGTGATGAGTAGACACACACGATTCTGATGAATGGGTTGTGAGAGGAAGGTGATGTTTATGGGGCCATGGAGTATATGAATGTAGTGGGTTTCAATTCAACTTGGTTGCTTTAAACACAATGGTTGATGGGTGGTGTAAAGCTGACTGGATTGATTGTGCTTTGAAAATCTTTGATTCAATGGATACAAGGGATTCTTTTAGCCACTCCTCCTTGATTCACAATCTTTGCAAGGATGGAAGGTTCCGTTGTGCATCCAAGCTCTTGTTCTCTTGTGTTAGAAGTGGCATGAGTATACTCCCATCTACTAAGCATGCAGTTTTTGACAGTCTTAGTCGTTCTGGTTGTCAAAGAGAAGCAAAGATACTTGAATCAGAAATTAAACTGGCTCTTTCAGCATTCGTTTAGGTGCACTGTGGAGGTGGAATGTTTTTCTGGCACTTATTTAATTTGTTAGTCATTTACAATGCAAAGCCCATTTTGTTGAAATAGAACTGCAAACATTGACAGTTACGTTTAGAGCTCCCAAAGTGCTTCTTGTGCTAATAAGACATACTGTACAAAATACAAATTGGTCTTATGAACCAGGGTAAATTGGAAACTGAATTTCATTAATATCATTCGAGCATCATCATTGTAACATTGTTCTTGACGAGAACACGTTTGGCCAAATCTACTCTTGCTGAAGAAAGGACAGTTACCAACCATGCCAATATTGGTGGATGAAGGAAGAACAGACACATGACAGTTTTTATTGTTGGTGGTCTCACAGGTGAAACTGTTTTATATATCAATGATGGTCTTGTTGGACTACTTTTGAGTTCAAATTTAATGATAAACTTGATTGTACACTACTGTTTCACTGTCAAAGCACTTTTTTTTTTTTTTGGATCAGCAAGTTGAAAAACTTGTTTATGGTTTTGTGGTTATGTCGTTGCATTGTTTTCATTGCTGATTTGTTGGGGACTAGTGTAAAGAAACTGTAGCTTTTCAACTGCTGCAAAGTGAGGATTATTTTCATGTTAACTAATGAACTTTCCTTGCTGAAAATATTAGGTTCATCTTTCACCTTAATTTAAGATTTTCCTTGGAATTTTTGCTATCTTTTCCCAAATACATGAAAAGTTGATTGTGATCCATCATAGTTTCCAAGTTACACAACTCATGTTGTCAGACCTCTGAACAGCTGAGCTTCACTGGTCGATGCTGCTGATAGAAACATGCCAACACTCTGTATATTTCCTTCATCCATCCCTCCTTTAATGCAACAGGTCGGCAAGGTGGAACGCATTTCTTGTGCTCTGTTTGTATCGAGCCATCCTGTTTCAGACACCACTGAAGTCTCCCTCAATCCAGTATGTGGCCGCAGCAATAACCTTCTTAATTACTAATCATTTTTCTGGCAAATCACTTCGATCGGTAATGCAGATAAAGCCAGGAGATTTTCACCGCGCTAAAATTCTTTTGTAGCATAGTAATTTCACCCCATTCTAAACTTCACATCACATTTATCAACTTTTCAAGGAGTTTAATTCAACGTAGGTTGAGCAATACTTTGTCCTCAATACAACAAAACATTCTTCATTGTTTTTTGTTGCCTTTTGTTCTCTAACTACAGTTCATGTACATTTCTAGGGCATCCACCAGTGCGATGATTGATGGAACAGCTTTCCATAATCTGTGCCACTGGAGCTGTAACATCCCGCAAGTCTTGCAAGCTACTACTTGAGTGTTTTCTACAAGAGATTATTACTAGGAAATTAGAGGTGGTCAGTGTGCATCAAATCAATCATAGTATAGGGATTCACCATAACAGTCAGTAATTATACAAGGACTCACTATAATTGACCAGTTAAACAGCTCTGTTCTGCATGAACTTGGAGCACTGTGGGCAAAGGTTGTTAGCATGTGACCTGAGGATTAGTTGGGTCAAATGTTTGATACCTTCCTTGTCATAAATACAAAATATTTAAGTGATTAAATCTTCAAGGAGCTCTGAAATAGCATGACACAAGACTTTGCTAGTGTTTTCTTAACCCACCTTGAAAAAACAGAAGAGACAAACATCCAATCCCTCTGTTGCTTTAATCTAATTCAAGACAAACGTGTTCACTTTTTTTTATTATTATTAATGTGGATGTCCGGGTCAGTTTGCGCGCACCATGACTAATCACACGGCTCACTGAACATCCTGCAAGCCTAGTGAGCAAGTAAGGCACCGCGGGGGTGACAGGCATACCGCACAGGAAGGACCCAATAGAGATAGGAAGGGAACAAACTCTCCAGCTCCACTCCCACTGGAACTCGAACCGAAGTTTGAAGGAAGGAGAGCTGCCCCAACAATCACTGAGCGAACAACCTGTTGGTGACAAACGCGTTCACTTTCACCTTCCACGTTGAGTGCATTTATACCAACTTATTAAACCCCACTTAATATATGAATTAGGTTACTTAACATATGAATTAAGTTACAAGTTGAATAGATTAATTTATTATATATTTAATTGAGTTAATTTTTATATATATTTTTTAAATTTAACTTGAGTTAACTTCTAAATTAATCAGGGTTCCTCTAAGATATAAATATAAAATAAAACAATATACATTAATATTTAAATCTTTTTTTGTATTTGTTAGGCAGGCAGCTAGCATTCCGTCCTGTTAAGCTTATCTCTCCGAGAGAGATATTTATGGCACGCCGCACGGCAAGCATGGTATTTTCAATTGGTCAATCATATGAGTCAAATTCATTTGATGATTGATGCCATATTATTGTTTATAGCATTTTTGCACATGTGATTATTCTGAAGTGTACCAAAGGATCAAATCCCTTATATATTATATGGAGCAATCCTCTTCTTTCTGTGAGTATTCAGATTCCTAGGGTCAAAAGTAACACCATCTAATTGAACTCGAATGTTTTGCCTTGAGCAGAAAAAAGTAATTTTATTATTATTAAACCGGTTCGATGTAGACTAGTTTTATAATAAATAAAAAAATTAATTTTATATAACCTGGTTAAAAACTTGGATTAATCCCATTGATTTTTTAAAAATATTTTGTTACCAACATTATTTTAATCTTCTTTTTTTGTAAAAAATTGATTTAACCTATGTAATTTATGATCTAAATATTGCCTTGGCTCGGACTCTAAATTAGGTTTAATAAATATGAAATTGTGTGATCCCTGTAAAATGAGATTTTTGTGGTTTATTTTGCTATTTGATACAGATATATGCCATTTGCAAATAATTTATATGCATATTTCACTTAAAAAAAAAAATCGAAAACCTTATGGAGGAAGAAAGGCATCACTTTTGACTACTAAGTCGTAGCGCTTGTTCATCCCTATCTTAAACCATGATTTGTAAGGAAGGTGAAGTGGAACCAAAACAAAACAATTTTAGGCATATAATTTGTTGGAAATTTGTTTCACATGGTTGGCTCCCACAATAAATTACTTTTCTTCCCTCTATAATCATTGTACTTGTTTTATATTTAAATTATTATAAAATATAATTAACTTTATTTATTAATTAACATCAATGACGTCAGATGACATCAGATGGTATTATTCGTATTATTTAAAAAATTAATTAAAATAAATAATAATAAATTTAAAAATAGATATGAAAGCTACTCCATACTCTATTTTGCTGGATGGCGTTCCATTATGAACATCCCAAAATTAATTATTTCATTTCCCTCTAATATCAATTACATTCCACAAAATAGAAGACAAAGCCAATTATTTCATTGCCTTCAAATTCAATATTTATCCACGTGATTGACATAGCCTAATTACTGTAATTAGGTTGAAAATTATGGTGGCTTAGATAATAATGTTCAATTAGCCAATTGGGGATTGATGTGATCTTAGTGAATCAAAAGGCACCCATATTAATTCAAATTAGCAAAGATTAGGGTGTATATTTGACTTTGTAATTAAAGTGGACCTTTTCCTTTCCATGTCATTGAGGCCCATGATACACCCACATTCACCCCCTCTTCCCATCTCTCACTCAAATCAATCTCTTTCTGGGAAATTTGAGGTCTTAAATTCCCTACAATTCACGAAAAGTTTTTTTATTTTTCTCTCAATTTGGAAGAGTATTTATCGTCATTAATTGTGACATAAAGTTAGATAAAGGTAGTTGTACAAAGAATATACACCTGGATTTTTCTTTCTCAACTTAGCATTTCTTGAAAATTAATGCTAGAAAATGTTTCACGAAGTCATCAGTTTTCTTAAAAATCACTTATTTCAACTTAGTATTTCTTAAAAAATAATACTAATTTTAGATAAGATTAGCATTAATAAAATTGAATCAAAGTCATAAGAAAATAATTAAAAGAGGAAAACTTTAAAATGAAATGATTACTTTTTTTTTAATTAATCTGTTTGTTAATATAATACACTACAGTATACCGCACTAATAAATAGTATTGCACTTGATTTGTGTTTGAAAAGTATTTTTAAAAAAATTAAATTTTTTTTTTAAAATTAATATTTTTTGGTATTTTCAGGTTATTTTGATATGCTAATATCAAAAATAATTTTTAAAACAATAAAAAAAATATTATTTTAATATATTTTTAAATAAAAAAAAAAAAAATCACAATCTAATCATATTCGTAAATATAGACTCTTTAATAGTATTAAGTGGTTATTTGAAATCACTTTTTAATATTGTGTCTAATAAAAAAATTAACAAATAAAATATGTTTAATATTTTTCATTTATTTTTTCGATGCAATCCAAGTGTTTGAATTAGCAATTTGGCCGTCGTTAAAAGGTTAATTCTCCTTGGGAGCTTGCATATGTGTAATTAAATATATAAAATGAATAAAACGAGCTAGCATACTTATTTCCCTGTATCATACTTGGCCCATGGTTTTTGAAAGCAAACCAAATGCCTTGAAAATTATAATTAACAATATATTTCTAATGATCGAGAGCAACAAAAAAGAAAGAAAAAAAGAGCTAAGAAACAAAGCATGTGGCAGACTTAAATAGAAAAGTACTTGCCACATTTTAGAGCCAAGTAAAAAGAAGAAAGAAAACCAATGAAAAAAAAGAAAAAAAAATGCTATCAAGTGTCATGAGTAGCACAATATTTACGTTGGTCAATGGTTGTCTCATAGGACAAGTCAGTGCCTAACTTTCGTCTTTATGTCCCTCTCAGAATAAGAAAGTATTACTTCTGTTCTCATTGGAGCTGGAAGATGGAGGCCTAGAAGGAGCCACCAGGGAGGAAATTACAGCTCCTTCAGTTGAGTACCCATGATCAGAGACTTCCATGGTTGTAGCGGCTCTAGGGTTTCCAAGTCTTTGAAAGAACACATCACCAGGAGCAGTGGTGGTACTAGTGTTGGTACCCATATTACTGTTTCTCAGTGAGAACATGTATGGTGGTGGTGGCTGGCTTTGCTGCTGAAATTGCTGCTGCTGCTGCTGATGATATTGCAAATGATACCCCGGGGGCATCATAACTGGACCAGGGTGATTACCATGATGGCCTTGACGATGAACACCTACTGCATAACCAAAATTTGTGGCATTAATTTGTGATCCTGTTGCAAATGGTGCACTAGGACCCCCGGTGAATTGTTGCACCATGGCTCGGAAATTCGTGGTGTCTGTATTGAGTAATGTTGTCGGGGTTCTTCTTGAAGCCCTAGACCTTCTCCGAATAGGCTTGGCAACTCGACCTTCGGGGCTCAAATGACCACTTGAGCTAGGATTGCCCGAACCCATAGGGTTCGATATGCTGGCCGTGTCCATGGCGGTGCTGGCGATGATATTCACATCAGCGACCCCACGATCGTTGAACATGGGTCGAATAGGAGGTAAAACTTGGTTCGAGAGATTTTGTTGATAGAATTGAGACCAATCGGGAGGATTATCGGACATGATTTTGCTCATGACCTTAATTATAAGAGAAAGAAACACAAACTATAGCATATATTTAGGGCGCCGCTATGTATATGTGCGTGATTTTTCTTCGGCAAGTTTGAAGGGAGGAAATGAAGTTAGGCCTATGGTATTTATGGAGGTTCAACATGGTCAAAGAAACAGTGCAGGAGAGATCCTGGCCATTGATCCTTGCTTAAAGGATACTCCCAAGCTAATTTGTCACGTGAGATGGCACGTGGGTGCTGTCATGTAATGTGGTTTCTGGAAAGTCTATGTACTTACTTCATGAGGGCATGGATGGCTGATATTTTTGAGGTTGCATGGTTCCTTGAAGCAACATTCATAGGGCTCTATCAGGATGAGATCATCTCTTCAAGGTGGCCACGTCAGCTGAAGACTTTTTGTGTGGTAGGTGACATTGGGTGAGTTGGAGTCTTCGAAGATGCAATTCTTTTTATGGGAAATAGCCATGTACCTTCTCCCAAGTTTTTGCTTTTAACTAGTCCTCCTTCATAATCATGACTACAGATGTCATGGTATCCGTCGATTGATTTCTTGATTTCATATTCTATTTAATATTTATTGAATAAAAAATTTAATTGTTTAATAAAGGGTTTAACTTCACAATCAACCTAATATTAAAAAATAAAATTAAAAAAATAATAATAAATATTTCATTAAAAACCAAATACTGAGGTTTTTTTTTTAAGAAAACATATCAGGTCAAATGTACGGCCGTGAGTGAACCCGTTTATCAGTATCTTAAAAAAAAAATACCATCATAAAACTTTTTTTTGAATGAAACATGTTGATACGAAGTTTAACTATTTTTACAAGAACTAATTATTTCCTTCTCTTTCACTGTTTTCTTGCAACTTTCTCCTTTTTCTTTTTAACCAAGATACTAATAAATAAAATAAAATAAAATAAATTTTTTAAATCAAAATAAAAATTGTTGTAAATTTGAGGTGAGCCATGTATTTTTTTTTTTTTTTAATTTGAAGCTTAATTTATATAATTAGAGACATAAAATGATGAAGTTAAAAGGAAAAAAATTTTAAATAAAAAATAAAAATTAGACAGAAGGTTCACTTTTCATATAAATAATTCCTAACCTTATATATGTTTAGTTTTTGTTAATTAACTAGTTCACAAGCCCTGCTCTGCTGCATATATATATATATATATATATATATATATATATATATATATATATAAACATACTAAAAAGCATCTAGTTTTTAATGAAACCTATGTAAAATCATGGCGTGTTAATTAACCATACACCTTTAAAAATAAAATCAAAGTAAAATGCAATTTCAACAAGTTTCCTTAAACTACCAAACAAACTCCTAGTTTTCTTGCCACGAGGTCTCAATTTTCAACCTTCACGTGTGTTAGAAAGTTAAGGTGTTGTGGTGCGACAAGTTTTACACTTGGTAACTTTGTCTCACATCTCACAACAAAAAACTTACTTATTCCAAATCACAAATAAATTAAATGAAGTGTGAATAATAAAGCTTGTTGTTGAACAATTATTCCAATTTTTTCATCCTAAAATTGATAGATTAGACTTTTTATCTTTGAACTTTATAAAGGGGCTAACGGGTCTAGCACATCTCTATCTACCCTTTGGAAATATTGCCGATTGGATGCACATGTTTTATAAGTCAAGAAGGGTTTCCAAGGGACAACGGCCCTATCACAAAAGAGGAGCAGATGGCAGGAATTTCTTTTATGCGTGCGTGTGTGTGCGCGCGCGTGTGTGCGTGTGTGTGTGTGTGTGAGAGGGAGGGAGGGAGGGAGAGAGAGAGAGAGAGGGAGAGGGGAGAGGGAGAGAGAGAGAGAGGAGAGAGAGAGAGAGAGAGAGAGAGAGAGAGAGAGAGAGAGAGATTTGTTTATTTATTTATTTTCTTATCTCTGTTTTTCTCTTCTTAAAACATTACATGGATCTCTGATGTTGCCACAATACAAGTATTAATATTCACGAGAAACATTAAATTATCATGTCATGTCTACAAGTTTATTGGATATGATAATTTAACTAGGCTAGGGGCTGCTATCTATTAAGGATGAGTAAAATAATTAAATTGTACAGGAAAAAACAACCAAAGAAAACAAACCGAAAAACTAGTTAATTTTTTTAAAATAAATTGTTCTATTTTATTTACTATTTTATATTTAAAAAACTAAAAAAACCAAATTGAGAAAATCAAAATAAAAAACCAAAACTATATAATAACCAAACCAAATCAAACAACCTATTTTTTTTTATCTACAAAAACCATAGTTATGATAAAAATAGTCCAACTTTTTTTTTTTTTCCCATTTGTACTTATTAAGTTTTAATAAAATATAACTACACCACACCAAACCAAATTGCTTGATTTTGTTTTTTATTTGATTATGTTCAATTGGTTTATTTAAAACTTTTTTATTTTTGTCTTTTAAAAGTATTTTTAAAAAAAAGATTAAAAATTTTTTTTTTTTGCTTCAAATTAATATTTTTTTTTGGTATTTTATATCATTTTGATATGCTGATATCAAAAAATAATTTTTAAAACATAAAAAAAATATTATTTGATATATTTTTGAGTGAAAAACACTTTAAAAAGCAACCGCAACTACATTTCCAAACACTCACTAGTCTGAACTAATTGTTTCTTCTATACTCATCCCTTTCATGTATGAATATATTAACAGAACTATTCAAATGATATATGATAAGTTCGCTTTTAGTTAAGATTTCTATAAGTAATTTTTTTAAAAAAAAAAAATAAAACAGGTTTGGTAAATATACCAAATCCAAAGTGTTTGAGCTTCGTAGTCAATCAAGTGCAATATAACACAAGTTTGATAAATATGTCAAACTCTAAAAACTTGAATTTGACAGTTAGACAAGCCCAAGATAGACCTAAAAAATTTGAATTTGACGATCACTCAAGTTTAAGATAATATAAGTTTAGTGAACATGCAGATTCAAATACTTAACTTGACAGTCACTAAGCTTTAGGTAACTCGGGTTTGACAAACATGCCAAAATTAAAGAAGTTAGGTTTTCATCAATCAAATTTAAGATTGCGTGAGTCTGATAAAAAATATCATGTTAAAAAAATTTAAACTTAATAATAAGTCAAGTTCAATAATTATGAACTACCTACATACTAACCTAGATTCATAGATATATGCACCTGTATTTAATCTCAGCTATCGATTGCCATCTATAAATTATTAACATGGACCTATTGACAATGTGCTAATCAATGTTAACATTAATACTATTGTTTTTGTTTTTTGTATTTTTTTGAGGTGGATTAGATTTCAAGTGTATCTCTATTTAATGTATTCACATTGTTGAAACAATCTAATGAAATAGAAATTCAGAAAACAACAGAATCTTGTTCTTTTCTCTACATACCAAAATCAAATCTGTCTTCCTCGTCAATTTCGGCTGGAAAGATTCTTCTTCTTCGGGTAAGAGCCACATGTATTTTCTTTTTCATGGAACTAGCTAGCATGTGGTGTATTTTTTCTCTAGCACCTTGCCTTTTATAGGATATAAATTAAATTAAATGGATGTTGTATTCACCAAAAAGTTCTCAGCTATGTGAGAGCGCGAGCGATGCAGCAGAATCTTGAAAATATATAAAATATAAAATGTTCTTCCGTCTTCTTGAAGTAACTCAAAGATGGCAGCCAAAGATTTAATGCCGACATGGAAGAGTGGTATTTAAGTAAAATCATTCACGCATTGACTCGTTTCATTAAAATACAACTATGTATCATATCTTATCTTCAAATACATCAACATAAAGAAGAAGAAGAAGAAGAAGAGTGTACGGAGTTTTAAATTTTCTTCTTTTAGTGTGAAAGCATACATATTCGGGTGTACTTCCATGGGTATCAATTAATTATGGCTGAAAAGAAGGATGACCTTGAAGAAGAAGAAGAAGACTTTGCACCAGTTTTGTTAAGTGTACTTTTGTTAATTCAAAATTCATATATCTACTTGGATAGCAGCTCTGTTTCGCAGTTCAACGAGGAATGATTAAAATTGTGTTTTTTTTTTAATTATTAAATTTAAAAATATTTAATTAATTAATACAAGATACTTTTTACATGATGAGATAATACAATATGTTTTTTAAAAATATTTTTTAATGAAAAGTATATTAAAATCATATTTTTTTTAATTCTTACATTATCAAATCAAAATAATTGAAATGTACAAGTATATTAATTTGATATTTTTTAATATTTTAAAAAAGCATTAATTACTACTCTACTAGATAGATATTAAATCACTCAAGTAAAAGTGTTTTCACATAGGAAATTACGTACCTTCCCACCACCCATGAACCTCTTTGTAGAGATTTAAGTATGGCTAGGATAGAAAAATTTATTTTTTCTTTTATGATTTTTAAGAAAAATAAATTTTAGAGTTTATAAAATTAGTGAGCGTGTGTATAAACTCATCCGGATATCTATATTAATAATAATAATAATAAAGTAGAGCAAGGATGGACACAGGTTACCTCTTTGGTGGATTTTGCAGAAACTTTTGTCTGGATTAAATTAAATCACATAAGTTCGTGAGTTAAGTGTTAAATCACATGGGAAATCAGAGCTTCCCACCACTTATGCCTGAACCTCTTTGTAGAGATTTTTTTTTTCCTTTCCTTTTCTTAGAGAGTTTTTGTTTTAGGGATAGGGAGAAGCCATTGTTCTTCATCAAGGTTTTTTTTTTTTTTTTATATATATATATAAAATGACCGTTTTATTACCTAGATATTGTAGTTGTCAGGAATTCAAACTCCTTATTAGTCACCTAAATCTTTTGAATCTAGACTTGATCCCGTTATAAATTAATTAAATGTTGTTAATTTCCATCGGGTCCAATAATATTCTCGATCCAAATCGATCATTCACGGACCATATTTTAAGCTTGTTTTTTTCATTTCAGTTAACAGGAGGCAAATCTCAAGATAATCATGGCATGAGCTTTCTTTTTTGGTGGGTGGAGAATGAATGTATCCCCATAACAATTAGCTCAATCCCTTTCGATCTGGTTTGCAATTTCCTTAAATGGTGGAGCTGAAGAACTTCTTGTTTTTAATTCATTTTTAGTAATGATTAATTAGGTTAACTATAGTGAGAGACAAGGCAGCCTAATTGGTCAAAGTCCATGGTAATATAGTGGTCATGAGCTAGCGGGGGGGGCCGGTGTTTGATCTGGACAGGAGCTTTCGCGTCAGCTCAAGTGGAAGGAGGCAGAAATTTGGATTCCGAGACTCTAAATTTCAGAAATTCGGCATTTCATTTGCACCGACGTGTAGAAAAGGAGAAGATAAGGCGCTGCCTGGGCTGATGTAAGGATATCTCGAGATGGTCAATCCTTTGTAGAGTGCATCACGCAAGTTTAACTTATTTAAGGGTTTATGAATTAGTTATTAAAATAATATTATTATTTTTTTATCAAGGAAGTTATCACTCTAGACCTTTGAAGGTTCACTTGATTGGTTTTTTTTTTTTGGTTTTTGAGTTTAAATTCTTAAATTTCTTTAATAAAATAACATATGTCCCTAGAAGAAAGAAAATGAAAAGGGCAAATAATTCTCGGCACTTGGACTACTGGCAATACCTATCTTTCCTCGTAATTTCTCATCTCGACGAGTAATACTTCAACAATTTCCAAGAAAATTCTTCTCTTTTTCTTCATCTAGAGGTTCAGAGGAATTTTTTTTCCTTGTCTCACTTCATTGCTGCATTTTGCCCCTTGTCAAGGCCTTAGGTTTCATTGCTATACATCGAGAAAACAACCACCAGGGAAAACTCAGGTGTATTTCATTTTGGGGTGTTTTAATATTAATATTAATATTAATATATTAATATATCTTGAGAGATTTGGTTTCACCTTATCAATATAAATAAACTTGATTTCAACCTCTGCCACAAATGAAAACAGTCATTGGCAGACCAAGTGTTTAAAAATTCTTCAATTTTATTCTATAATAATTCTCACAGTGTGCGTTGTACGAAACTATGAAAACACTTGAAATAGTAAACTAACAAAAACTTGAAAAATCAACTTTTCGATAGCAGAACTTCAGTGACCAAATTGTTCAAGTTTAAAGAAGATGAACCATGAAAACCTGTGGCCTCTTCTGCCATTTTCTTCCATTCCAAGACCTTTTCCTTCACTTTCTTACCCTTTTCACCTATCAATATCTCGTTAACAATGTTCTCCACTTCTTCTCTTTTGAATCCATCTCTCAGCTCCAAGCCAATTCCCCATTCGTTGCAAATCTTTCTTGAGTTTGCAAATTGGTCCCCAAAGAATGGCCAACAAATCATCGGCACCCCGGCAGATATGCTTTCAATCGTTGAGTTCCACCCACAATGTGTTAGGAATGCTCCTATTGATGGATGGTTAAGGACTTGCTCTTGTGGGCACCAACTTGCTACAAAACCTTTCTCTTTAGTTTCGAAAAGAAAGTCCTGTGGTAGAATTTCCGAGTCTCCTTTAATCAAATCTGGCCTAATTATCCACAAGAAGTTGTGCTTGCTATCTGCAAGTCCCCAAGCAAGCTCAACTAGCTCCTCTGCTGTTGTTACTGTCGAGCTACCAAAACTTACATAAATCACCGAACCTGGCTCCTTCGAATCAAGCCATTTGATGCATTCAGGCTCAGCATTCCATAGATTTCCATCAACAGATTCATAAAAATCATTAGAGATGTGATTCAAAAACATTTGAGCAGGACCAATGCTATAAACTCGACCAAAAATAGACGAGAGGCTGTTCAAGTCTTCACCCTCCAAGCTATAATAGGTATTGAAAATAACTGCCGATGCCTTGGAAAGTCTTTCCATATCTCCCTCGCTACTATCTTCCATGTATCCATTTCGATCTCGAGCTCGGATAACATTAAGAAGATCTCTCATTCGTGCACCTTTCGTTCCTGGAATCCATTCCACCTTTTTGTCCAACATGTCATCAGTTTTTTGGCTTGGTTCTGTGAACAATACATGATTACCAACATGTCATCACTAAAATAACATCTACATTTATGTTGATTGTTAGTAAAATCGATAAAAAAGAAAAAAGAAAAAGGGATGCTACAGATGAGTTTTTACAGCAATTTTCTCTTCAAATGCCATTTAAACTTCAAGTAATACGATCAATAGTGAATGTGATCTGGGTCCTAGTAGTTGTTTTCTAGACTTAGTTCGATTGCTTTCAGTGGGCCTGGCTCAATTTGATCTGAAATTTTTGGGCAAAAATCTCAAATGTAAATGGGATTTTTTTTGCACCAAGAATTCAGGCCATCGATCGATCGATGAATGAATTAGATTAATTAAAATAAAATGGAACAACAGCTTTTTCAGAGTAAAAAATATATAGAAAACACCTTTGAGAAGAGTGACCAGTTGCTTCATTTGATCACGAAAATGTGCAAAGCTCACAACCCCAGTCGCAGCTATCTGCCAAACAAACACATTCGGCATTTCAAGTTCTTCAGTGAGTACTTGAGTGTACGTCAACATAGCATCAGACACCATGCATGTCACAGGAGGATTTGCAGCAGTGTCATTGAGTCTAGCAATGAGGTCTCTCAAGGGAGACAAAAGGCTCTTTCCACATGCCTGTCGAAGGGCAACAAGGTTCAGGGTGGCACTTATGTGGGAATTTGAAGGAGGGTGCTCGATTGGTAAAGTCTCAAAACAGAAGTCAGGCAAACCATCAAGGGCATTAGGGCCTCTCGCATCAAGTATTCCTTTGTGGTTGATTTCTGTGTTGACAAAGGTTACATGAAAACCTTTATGGTGAAGGAGCTTCGCTATTTTGAACATAGGGTTTATGTGCCCTTGCAATGGGAATGGGATACACACCACATGAGGCTTAATAACTTCTGCCATTGCTCTATTTTTCTGTGTCTCTCTTCTAATTTCTTCCTCCTTTCTTGTGTTCTTTCTTGCTCACAATGGTGTGGAGCAAGAAGAATATCAAGAATGATTTTTAAAGGGGAACTAAGATAGAAAAACGACGAATTTGAGAATATGAGATTCTTGTACCAACCCTTGTACGTTATTCACTATCTTGTTCTATTTTTTGGATGCTCTTAATTGGTCTTTCTATTTGTTTGAACATGAGAGAGGAGCATCATCTAATCTAAATTGTTATTGATTATTTGTTTGTAACATGAATAATAATAATTCATTAGTTTTTCTCTTGAAGCAAAACTAATACTCCCATTTAATGTTATGATAATTTAATTCAAATTTGATAAATATCAATTCAATAACAATAAAGCCGGATGAATATAATTTTTTATACATATTTATCTTCTTGGTTGATGGAAAAGATATTAATATTATTGAATTCTATTCAAAAACTCCAATTCAATAAATAATAAATAATATTTGGATGATGTATAACTAATGTAGATATTTTTTATTCAATGAATAAAATATAATTACAGTAAAAATCCGACCAGTGGCATCGATTGGCATTCCTTAAAAAAAGAAACACCAATATGTCACCAAAATTTATCATTGACTTGCAAAAGTGTGCCTTCATACTACCTCGAGGGGTCATTTTGGAGTTTTTTTAAAACACAACCAGAACGTGGTTTCATAGAAAGCAAAGTCAACAAACTTGTACATTACATGGTTCATCATTAAAAAAAATTGAAAAAAAAGACGGCACTTGAAACGAGGGAAGAGAGTTTTTTTTTTCGTCTTCCTCCAAGCCAGACAGGTCTTTTATGCTAAGCTTTTCCTATAAATTATGCCGGATATCGTCTTCCACCATCGCATTGAGAGACAGGGAGGGAGGGAGATGGCAGCAGTTCCTAGGCCTCATTTGGTGTGTGTCCCATTGCCATTGCAAACACACATAATCTCCATGCTAAACCTAGGCAAGCTCCTTCATAACAAAGGTTTCCACATAACTTTTGTCAACAGAGTTTAATCACAACTTGCAGAGCTTTGCATGGGGACTAGCTAATAGAAACCACAACTTCTTGCGGATAACTAGACCAAATTTGATCATGGGGAAATCACCGTTCTACCAAAAGAGTTTATGAAGGAAACCAAAGAGAGATGTTTCATAGCAAGTTGTTTCCCACAAGAGCGGGTCCTTAATCACCCATCTGTTGGAGGATTCAGGAACCATGGTGGATGGAACTCAGTACTTGAAAGAATTGTTGAAAGAGTTGCGGTGAGTGGGGTGTCGGCATGGAGTTGAGTCATGACTTCAACAGGTATGAAGTGGAGAATCTTGTCAAGGAGTTAATGACAAGAGAGAAGGGAAAACAGATGAGAATAAAGCCAGGGAAAACAGAGTATCATCGTCCTCGAACTTAGACAATCTAGTGAATGAAGTCCTGCTATCCAAAAGTTGATTACCCTAACCATATGCATCAGCGAAACTCGTTTATCCAGTTGGTCATGTTTGTGTTTCTCTTCATAATTTGCTTTGATCCGCTTGAATAAAGACATTTACTCACTTCTTTCAGGTCAAGAAGATGTAGTAACAAAAAAGAACTAGAATTATAGCTTTCCAAATTTGTAAGTTTATATTGGGTTTTCAAGGATAATAAAAAATGGTGATAAGAATCAGACATGGAATGTGGAGAACTATTTTGACAGGGTGTGAAGATGCCTTCAACTAAATTGGTTGATATATAATTCTATGTCAAATACAGAAAGGTTCATGCCATCTTATTGGCAAATTTCATTTCCCGCAGCACTATACAAGTGTAAAGAACAAACAAATACATATAAGAGATAATTATTGAGGATCCACGGATGATTCACTTATCTGTCCTCGTATCTTGAAAATCCATGGGCATGTTACTGTGAGAGTTAACTGGAGAGGTGCTTGTCATGTAGATGCTTTGATGCGATGCCATTAAATTGCGTAGAGCTGACAGGTTGTTCCTGCAGCAGTTAATCCCATAATGCATGCTGAGAAAGTTGGGATGAAGAATATAAATCATAACCAATGTGACCTTTTGAAAAGCATACCAAATCTGGCAGGTTACTGAAAGAAGTTTGCATGGTTGGCGCTCTGAAGCCCAATTGACCCTGCGACAAAAAATATTGATCCAGCAGATGTTGATTCTACTTGGTAATACTACAAGTGAAATCAAACTGCTACATAGAACAGAAAAAATTATCAAATTCAATACCAGTCCCTGCATGCTCAGTGGGGCTCCATAGTGACTAACATGTGTTGGTATCAAATGCAACTGTCCCTAAACATAAATTAAATCAGTATGTCAGAATATATTGCCACCAAAATTTTTTGTGAACTTACTATTGCAGAATGCAGCCAAGCACCATACCAGAACCGGTAAGCTCTGTTGATTGCTATAATAACCATCACGGAATGGAGAAATTGAGTTCAGCTGTCCCTGTGATACAAATAAGAAAATGCATAACTATCCATAATTCTCAATGAATATGTTGCCGCTAAAACTACAAGGTTCCATACCACTCCTGGCGCGCCTTCTTGAGAGCCATAATAGCCTTCAAGATTTGGTGCCCTAGACCCTAATTCCTATAGAAAATAACCAGTACAGGCAATATGAAAAATAGAACTAAAATAATACCACAGTAAAATCAGGTCAAGTTTCTTTTGCAATGACTTTGCCTACAATATGTATTTCATACCACCTCTTGCGTGTCCTGTTGAGGAATGTAGCAGTTATCAGTATGGTGTGCCCTAGAGTTAATCTGGTCCTATACACAAAACAAAGTGATGTGAGTTGATACAGACATAAAATCCACAATTGTTCAAGGATCAATTTGACACAAGTAAGTTTGAAATAAGCAAACCATCTGCTGGTAGCTTTCTTGCAAACCAATTTTTATTCCACCAGCCTCAGAGTATACCTACAGTACAAAATGAAATCTACTTCACGAGCTTACAATTTCCAACAGTACACAGTCATTATATCTTCAATAGCAACATTCAGCATACCTTTTTTTTCTTGTAAGTTCTCTTTTTCTTTGATGACTTGGCCAAACAGTTATCACAGTTCTCTTCTTCAAAGCCAGGAAAACCAAGAACATCCAAGGTGTTAGGCTCTAAGACACTCTTAACAGAGTTATTTAGACCTACACAATTTTCTAAGACTTCCTCTAATGTCCGAACAGCAATATCATAAGCTTCTTTAGATAAAGAACCCTCTTTGCCCAGTTTGATGGCTTTTTTACATAAATCATTGAAACGTTGTACCCTATAATGAAGACTTTTTGATACCTTATCAACAGCTTGATTAATCTTGGCACCTTTTGTCCAACGCTTCAATATGTAGCGGGATGGTATGTTGGAAACACCAGACATTTGAAGAACAAGGATTGCGTGTTTACACAAGAAACCTCTGTATTCAAAAGAACGACATATACAACAAATATCCATTGTTGATTTGTTCCAAGATACAAGAAAATTCTGACGTTCTTCAAAATCATCAACTCGAAAGTTAATAGTTGCCTCATCTTCGCTTTCCTTTTGCAGGTGACATGAAACTACTCCCAAAACCTCAACCTGGAATTTCTTGAAAACGGCATCTGTATATAATGTCGATGCTTGTTTCTCAAAAGATGAGAGAGACCTTAATGCAGGCTGTTTGTTTTGTGTTTCAAATTCAGCTTTGGCTTCCATCTCATACCCGTCCTCCAAAAATGCTTTATATTGCTCCATAAACTCCTTGAATACAGCTTCCCTGTGAATGTACTTGTCAAAAAAAGAGGCAACGCTTCCAGATCGCTCAGTTGTGGACATTCCAGCTAATGATGTATCTCGTATAAAAGTTGGGACCCACTTTATACGATTTTCATACAATGAGTGAACCCATTCATCCTCCCTTAGTTCAAATCTATGAACCATCTTCCACCATCTCTTTTCAAACTGCTCATCTGTCTGAGACTGATATATACATTTGTTGAATTTCAACATAAAAATTTCACTTTGATTCATAACAGCAGACAAGTTTTCAGGAATCTTACTGAATACATGCCATAAACTATAGTAGTGGCGTGTGTCAGGAAATACATCCACAACAGCTTCATTCAGGAATCTTTCTTGATCAGTAATAATTACTTTTGGAGCTTGGCCACCCACTGCTTTGAGCCATGTGTGCATTAGCCAGAGAAAACTAGATGCAGAGTGCTCCCCAATCAATGCACATCCAAGTAACACGAACTGGAAGTGATTATTCACTCCAATAATAGGAACGAAAGGAAGCTTATATTTGCTGCTAACATAAAAGGTATCAAAGAAGACAACATCACAGAAACTATGATAATCATGTCTGCCTTTTGCATCAATCCAGAACACATTTCTCATACGTTTTTCATGGTCCAGATCTATTGCATAAAAGAAGTTCGAATTCTCAGCCTGCATGCACATAAAATACTCGAGCATAACTTTTACATCATCCTCATCTAAAGCCAACTGCAAACCTTTCTTCGGACGAGCAACTGCACCTGATTGCTTGTTTCGTCTCCCTGTAGCATTATCGTAATCTTCCTTACAAATCTCATGGTTATGCTCCTTTACAAAACTATATATAACCCATTTCTCATCTTCTGTCCTCTTCATGTGCATTCCTGCCTTGCAATCTGTCTTTGTACATGATCGTGGATTAACAGACACACTTGACTCCCGCTTGCTTCCAAATCTAGAACAAGCAATTTTCACATCAATAAATTTCCCATTCTTTTTTGAACGACGACTAGCTTTTATAGTGATCCCAAATCCCACAGAGAGCGCATAATCTCTATAGAACGCATATGCTGCCTCCTTCGTTTCAAATTTTAATCCATTCTGAGGCACAGAGATCCCACCTTCACCAACCACATCAACCCCCACACCACTCTCCTCCACCTTATCCCCGCCATCAATAGCACCCTCAATTGCATTCAACCCACACGCTTCAACAACCTCTTCAACCAAACAAGAACTCGCAGCCTCATCAATACCGCGCAATTCACTAGCGCTATCCATGATACACTCATTTGTGTTCACTCCAGACTCTAATTTCTCCTGATCACTCGAAGGCAGTTCAAGATCTATCTCCATTTTCCAAACAATCAATTGTTTGAAACAAATAACATCATCTCGCTACACATACCTGAAATTTTCAAGAAATCAGCAAGCTGCAACATGAATTCTAAAATTAACTAAAAGGTTCCACTTTGATTACCATAATTTGTAATCTTCAATAAAAAATACAAATTCTTTAGCCCATTAACTTTCATTCTTTGCAAAAATATATCAATTAAACACAACCAAAGAAACCCTTTTAGATAGAATTTCCAAAAAAAGTTTCCTTTCACAAAACCAACTTCACTCACTGTATAAATTTAGTATCTCATATTCCATTTTCCATAGTCTTTCCTCTGATTTCTTGGAAACCAAAGAGTATGTAACTTTAAAAGGAAATTGAGAGCATAAAATTGGATGTAGGTAAGGAATGAAAGTTGAGAATAATGTAAAGCACCTGAGCAACATAGAAGAAGCAGCAGTGATTTCTACAGAGAGGGTAGGGAAGTGCAAGAGAACAAAAAAATCAGAGTGGCCGAGGAAATGCCAAAAATAGGAAAAGGGGAAAAATGTTAAGTCGCAAAGAGGAAAGGAATTTTTCCAAAAGGGAAGCTCTAAAATTGAAGAAGTGAAAAATGAAAGGAGAAAACATTGGCGATTAATCGGTATCTTTTGGAAATCACTCCTGGAGTTACTGTAAGAGATCGGGAATAACTCGGCCAAAGAGGAATTAACTGGCAATAAATCGGAATCTAAGCGGCCTTGGCGGCGATTAATCGCTAAATCATCGTCAAGATAATCGCGACTGAAAAATCCTTTGAATTTACTCGGTAATTAATCGGGAAAAGATCGGCAGTAAAATGATAGCGAATTTCCTCGCAATAAGTCGGCAATTAATCTGCAAATAATCGGTGGGGGATTACCACTAAATCGCCAATTAACCGGGAAGCATATCGATTAATCGCCAAATCCTCGGGAACCGTCACGATCAATATCTAATTCATCGAAGCGATTTTAATCGGAAATTAATCGGCAAAGTGGTGCTATTAATCGCCAATCAATCGAGAAAAAGATGCGCTTAATTGGTAAGTGATGGGGGAGCAGTTAGCAAGTAATCGCCAATTAATCGGAAGCTGAGAAAACAATGAAGGATAAAAAAACATCTAATTCCGCCTTTCTATTTCTTTTATTATTAAATTATTAGAATATGAAGAAAAAAAAATTAAGAGTGGAATTATTTAAAGATTAATTGAAATCATATGAAGACACCACAGAGATGAATCAAACACCGATATGGAACAATGTTTCTGGACACCAAAATCAATTACATGTATTGTTTAAAAATGAAAGAGCAATTGTTTAAAAAATTATTAATAATTTTTTAAATATTTTTTATTAATTAAAATATCAGATTTCCCCTAACAACTTGATAATCATATACATAAAAAAAAAAAAAAAACTAATAGTACAATAATAAAAATACCCTGAAACCCAAGGTATAAGAATTTGAATTTCAAGGTTAATTAGGTCTTTTTACTATACTTTCTATATGGAAGAAAAAAAAGTAAAAAATACCCCTGTTCCCGATTAAAGTTTTTTTTTTATTATTATTATTAGAAAAGTATATAAGCTATTTTACGTGCACTTTTATATGAAAAAAAAAAAAAAAAAAACTCTCTTTGAAAGCCTTATAATTTGAAACTTTTAAGGATATTGAAGTTATTTT
Organism: Populus alba; assembly: GCF_005239225.2. Taxonomy (NCBI): domain Eukaryota; kingdom Viridiplantae; phylum Streptophyta; class Magnoliopsida; order Malpighiales; family Salicaceae; genus Populus; species Populus alba. The sequence continues at coordinate 1,475,487 of NC_133299.1, forward strand.
ACTATGCAAATAAAAAGCAAAATGCTTCTTTTATCCTCGATCAATTTTAAAACATTGGAATCATTTTATTGAAAAAACAATTTCACCCTCAACCATTAGCCTACAAGTTTTTTTGAATGACAAGATATTAAAAATATTGTTCTTGTTCATACTGCAATGTGTCTATAGAAATAGAATTTTCACCATCCCTTCCAGGTTTTTTTTTTTTTTTTTTTTTTGTAATACTATTAATTCACTCCCACTACATTGCAAGTCAAATCAAAAGTTATTTTCTAACATAAAAAATCTTGGAGCATATTCTACGCATTTTTTAGCTTGTTGAACTTTTTGAGGCAAGAAATTAACAAGATTATAGAAGCAAAATTTAATTTAAAAAATAATGTTTTCATTATTATGTTGTGGATTTATTAAAAAAAAAATATAAGAATAATATAATGAAACTTTTTGGAGTATTTGTTTTTATGTAATTATGTGATAATAAAAAAATATGTGTAGAAAAGCCAGAAAACATAATTGAAAAATAAATAAATAAAAATCACAAAATGCTTTAAAAAAGTGCTCAATGATTTTATTAAAAAAAAACTATAATTTTATTTTTTTTAAATGATTTGTCTTCATAAAGTTTAATAATAAAAAAAATATACAACAGGTTAACTTTAGTCTATTTTATCTTTTGCAAAATAAAATTTTAAAAACATCTTAATAAAATTTTTTTTATTAAATAAAACTTGTTTACAATAAAATCAACTTTTTTGTGTTGTTGAAATGTGACTAATGAACAATTTCCTTACTTCTTCGTTATTTTCTAATGAGTTTTTTTTTTTTTCAAATCTAGGATTAAAAATAATAAATAAATTTTTAAATCAAAATTTAAATTTAAAAAACTTTGAATTTGAGGGGAAAGGAAAATAAATGGATTGAAAAACATTTTTTTTTTTTTTATGAATTTGAGGTTAAATATTTTTAAACAAGTTAATAAATAAGATGTCTTGGAATATTGTGCATTTATTACAAGTTAAAAAATAAGATGTCTTGGAATATTGTGCCTGACAGAAATTTTTGCTTGAAAGAAACCAGAAAACAAAAAGCAACATTCGAAGCGAAAGAAAAAATGATCACAGCAATGTTGAGAGAGAGTCATAATCTACATAAACACATGCTTTACAAGGACCAATCTTCCATTTACATGAGAAGAGCTCAATCTGATTCAAATAAACTACGCATCCTGAGAATCTTTCTGCTCCTACATGACGTTAGGGATTTTCCACATTGCTTTCAGCACTTTCCTGATAAGAACATACACATCTAATAGTACCAGGAAAGAGTTGATAACCGCAGATCTACAACATCTGCCATGGACATGAAAAAGAACATTCCTCGTACACTCCAGCAACGAGGACAATGTCATCTCACCATCTGAAAAAAGGGAATCTTCTCTTTGAGCAGGATCTTCACATCTCCATGGCTATTGGCCTGGCATATATTAAGATCTGATTCCAGATAAACAGCTCTTGGACAAGAAATCCAGGATCTTCTGCCTTCATTTTGGTGATTAACTTCTGGACTGTCAAAGAAACGACGCTCATAAAAAGAGTGCTCACCGTTTCCTGGAGTAAGCTTTTTCCAAAAAATGTCATATACCTCCAGGGAAGATGACATGCAGCCATCTCAGAAGGAAAACTATCATTCCAGCTGCTAATATGAAAGACCCTTCTTCCTTGTGTATGTGTTCAAGCGCTGCCATGCATAAGCGTAGATCTCAAATGAGAGTCATCCTGCAACTAGAAGGCAACTGCTTCATCTGAAACCAAACTTCTCTGGAAATTTATTTTGTTATAAAATACTGTACCTGCCCATGCATACTTCTTCAATGGCTGCCTTCAAGGTTTTGTCTACATCAGTGGCTACAACTTTAGGTGCTTGCCCACCCATTGCTCTAAGCCATGTTTTCATTAACCAAACAAGTGTTGATCTAGATTCTTCTGCAATAAATGCACAAGCAAGTAAGATTGGCTGACAGTGATGATTCACCCCAACAAAAGGCGCAAATGGAAACTTCTCGTGATATTTTACATAGAAGGTCTCAAAACAAACAGTAATTTCTCAGGCGCTGCTCTTCATTCGAATCTATTGCATAGAAGTTTGCATTCTCCTTCTTGATACTCTTAAAATATTCAAGCACAGCTTGGGCATCCCCCTCGTCCAGAGCCAAACACCGCCCTTTTCCGAATTGCGTGTTCATCTCACTCTTTACAAACCCAGAATTTTGATACCCGCCACACTGTCGAGGCATGTCAACATACATCTTTCTTGTTCGTTCACTGACAGCATGCAATATATCAAAACTGTATTTTTTCCGGCAAATTCTACGTTCCTATGAATTCGAAAATGATATGCTAGAGCCGGTGAGAGCTCATGATTATGCTCATTGACAAATTCATGGATTATCCACTTGCCATTGGGGCCCTTATACTCTTCACATGCATGCTGGCCTTGCAATCTTCTTCTTAACAGTTGATCGCCGGCTATTACCACAATCAGACTCTGGTGTAACTCCGTATCTAGAACAGGCAAATCTACCACCAGTAAACTCCTATGATTTCTGTGACCACCTACTGTTCTTTATCGAAGTGGCGAACGCCGTAGATTTTGCATATTCCTGATAAAATGAATACGATTCTTCATGTATACCCTTCAAACATAGCAACAGCCCCTTTGGAGAATCAACGGCAGCAGCATCTCCAATGCGCGTCTCATCCGCCACACCACCAATATTTCCCCACTTACTACATCATCAGCAGGGGCATTATCTTGAAGATCGATCATGTCATCGATCATATTATGAATATTCCTCTCCATCATCGTTATAACACATTCCCGTTAGGACAAAAAATCCACTCTTCACAGCATCTTCTTTACAGTGGCACCTGAACATATGAAAAAGCGTGTAGCATAACGTTGCATGCATTAATTAAATTCAAACAACAGCAGATGTTACCAAAAATAATAAAGCTACCCTTTCTCAGTTGAAATTCAATAAAATTCAGTACAGAAATCATTGCCCATTATTACATTCTTGATCATTCTCCATTCTCTGATGAGATGCTGAGAAAACTTTCAACCTTGATCTTCCATTCAAGGCATTAATTAATCTTACCAAAATATAACAAAAAAACTACCATTTTCATTCTCTACCAAATCAAATTCAATAAAAATCACAACCCATTTAAGCATTCTTATTCCTTTTCTACCTCCTGCTTGGATTCTAAGAAAATTTTCAAACTTGATATCTCATTCAGAAAATCAACTAATGTTATTAAAAATAATAAAACCACCATTTTCCCATTCTCTAGTGAGTCAATTAAAATAAAAATAAAAATAAAACTTGGCCCATCAAAGCATTCTTATTCCTTTTCTACCTCGTGATTGGATTCTAAGAAAAATTTTCAAACTTTATAATTCATCCAGAGCATCAACTAATGTTACTAAAAATAACAAAACCACCATTTTCCCATTCTCTACTGACTCAAATTCGATAAAAACCACACCCTATCAAACCTTTTCACTTCCTTTCCAATCCCTTCTTGTGGTTACTAAGAGGATTAGGGAAAACACAAAATTCCACTTTCCCACATTTTCTCAGCAACCAAACAGACAATAAATACAATTGTACACCAAAACTAACGCAGAGAGAGGTTTTAGAGAGAGGAACATTGAGAGAGAGAGAGACAGAAAGATTCAGAAAATAAGAGGCAATCGTAGTGGCGCGTGAGAGAAAAGAAGCGTCTGTGAAAAAATTAAAATGAGGGTTTTTCTTCTTCTCCACACTCGCTAGTAGGAAAAATTTGTCAAAAATCCACTCGCATTTTTCCACTCGCTTCCATCTCTGTTTCTTCTCGGCGCGTTACGGTTGTTTTTTTGTATGCAGATTCATTTCCATCGTTTGGGATTTTAATCAATTCGTTCGTTAGTGCCACAGGGCTGGCGCGTGCACTACAAGTACTTTTGATTTAATTTTTTTATTACTATTACTAATGTTTTGGTTTGTTGAATGCACTACAAGTACTTTTGATTTAATTGTTTTATTACTATTACTATTACTTGGCCGTGTAAAACACGAAGTATATTCTAACAACAGGCAAGAGTAAATAGTCATCAATCAACTGGGAAATGAGAACTGATGTTAGCTGATAAAGTATTTAGGTTGAAGAGGAATTACTGCTATAATAGTACAACAAAGCTTTACAAGGGAGATTTTACCCCTACTAGAAGTTGTTCAACTGATCTGCTATGGTGATATGCAGTGAAGAAAAAAGCATCCTACTCTCTTATTTTACAAATACTACAGAGTGAGTTCCCTATATTAATCCTGCCATCTGTGTTGCATGATACATTTCATTGTTTACAGAAATCTCAGCTTCAGTGGAGATGAATCTTTCCTGCTGCATAACAAAATAGATATTCATTCTTCCTCGCCTACCAAGAAATGAAGCTGTTGTTGATACTTCAATTGCCACATGATTCAAGAAACTGTTTCCAAATGTGAACTGCCTTACAGTGAGAAAATTGTTCCTCATGCATGCCTGGATCCATCATCATGTAGCTGCGCTGCTGTTCTTACATTGGGGTCGTCCTGCTATGAGAAAGTAAACCCGTTTTAGGAATATTTTGCAAGTGAAAATAGCATACTCGGAATGAATATCAAGACTACAAAACTGACCCTGATGCTATAAGCGAATCCAGTTGGTGTGCGAAAGAAATCCATCTGTCCCTGCAAGTTGTAAAAACAGCACAAAAATATCACCATTTGCAAGCTGTAGTAGAAAGAAATTACTGGCTGCAGGATAAGATACAATACCAGCCCATGCATGCTTTGCTGAGTACCGTAATAACCATCATGGCTTGGTGCTATTGAGTTTAACTGTCCCTAGAATTATGAAATCCATATGTCAAAAGTCATATCATATATGATGCTTAATTACTGGACAGGACCGATAATACATTAAGCATTCACACAACATTTAATACGCCATACCAGGCCCTGGATGGTCTGCTGATTGCTGTAGTAATTATCGCGTGTTGGAGCCATCAAGTTTAGTTGCACCTACAAAAACGAATAGCTCAAAATGAGATGGGTAAGAAATACATTTCACTACATTGTCATGAGCGTCTAACCACGTTCACAAGCAAACTTACCATTCCTGGCACTCCCTGTTGTGTTCCATAATAGCCTTCTAGGGCTACTGCTCTTGAACTTAATTTGTCCTGGAAAATCAAATCAAGTTGCAGATACTCAGTAGCAGTTGGGTCAAATTGACTAGTGCATTCACTTGCATACTAAATGAGTAACAACATGACCAACCCAGATTCATGCAAGGCCAACCAAGAATGAAGGTCATTGATTTTATTTTTTTTCTATTTTTTGCAAACATATAACATCTTCAATTGTAGTAAATTCAATGTGCCAAGTCAATACAAATATTTCCTTTTTTTTTTTGGTTGTTTGACAAAGTGTAGGAAGACAAACCATTTGTTGCAAGCTATCTTGTGGCCCATCAGTCGTGATCTCCTGCTCAGAATTCACCTGCAGTTACGGAGGAAGTCATTTTTTATGGATACTATTACAACATAAGAAATCAGCATTCATATTCATTATTGACCCCCAACCTTTCTTTTCTTTGTTTGATTCTTTTTCTTATTTGTCTTAGTCATACTCCTATTTTGGTTATCATCTTCAATACAGAGCAGACCATGAGTGGTAGATGTACCAGCTTCCACCAGACTCTTGTTAGAATTATTAATGCTGATGCAGTTTCCAAAAACTTCTCCTAGAGCACGAAAGGCAATATTGTAACTCTCTTGAGATAACGAAGCCTCTTCACTCAATTTCAGAGCTCGCTGGCACAAGTCATTGTACCTTTGCACCCTAGACTGAACCTTTTCAGATTCTTCCCCTAAAAGATGTTTGCTCTTTGCATCTTTTGTCCACCTTTTCAAAATATATTGTGATGGGATGGCAGATTGTTGACACATTTGAAGAACAACCAGAGCATGCCTACAAAGAAAACCCTTGTATTCATATAGTCGGCATATACATGAGACCTCCAACCTCATTTGATTCCACAAAACAGTGAAATCTTGATGCTTCTCCAAATCCTGAACTCTAAAACTAACGCTGATCTCATCTTGGCTTTCCATTTTGGGATGGCAAGCGACTACACCTAAGATCTCAACTTGGAATTTCTTGAATACTGCATGTGTGTACACCCCTGAAACACTCTTTTCCAAAGGCGAGGGAGATTTCAATGAAGGTTGCTTGTTCCATGTATCAGAATCTGCTTTGGCTTCCTCCTCATACCTATCTTGTAGAATTGGTTCATACTGTCTCACAAATTCCTGCACAGTTGTCTTCTTATGCACATGCTTATCAAAGTGGGAGTTTGTGCTCTCAGATCGCAGAACTGTGGACATCCCAGCCAAAAAGGCACCTCTCATGTAGATTGGCACCCATTGCTCACGATCTTCATACAGTGATTGCATCCATTCATTCTCTCTGAGTTCAAATCTGTCAAGAATTTTCCACCACCTTTTTCCAAACTCATTCTCTGTCCATGATCTGAAGATGCATTTATCAAATTTGGCCATGAAGTTTTCGTTTTGTTTTATCACGCTCCCCAGATTTTCAGAGACCTTCCCCAGAATGTTCCACAAGAAAAGGCAATGATGAGCACTTGGAAAGACCTCTGCAATTACTTGCTTCATGGCTTTATCTTGGTCAGTGATTATAACCTTTGGGGTCTGTCCACCCATTGCTCCGAGCCAAGTCTGCATTAACCAAGAATAAGTAGCTGTACTTTCATCTGATATCAGGGCACATCCAAGCAACATGAACTGATAATGTTGGTTCACTCCAACAAAAAGAGCAAGAGGCATCTTATACTTGTTTCTGACATATGTGGTGTCAAAAGATACAACGTCAGAGAAGTTACCGTAGTCATGCCTGCTTTTGGCATCAGCCCAGAACAAGTTCTTCAAACGTTGATCTTCACCCAAATCTACGGCATAAAAAAAGTTGGAATTCATATTTTGCATCTTGGTGAAAAAATCAAACAAAATTTTGGTCTCCCCAGCTTCAAGTCCCAAGTTCCGGCCCTTGTCAAATGAATTTTTAGGGTCATTCTTGAGACCAGCAACATTTTTATATTCCGCAAACTGTTGAGCCATTGCGGCGTACATCCTTCTGGTTTGTTCACTGACAGCTTGGGCAGGTAAAAGACCATGGTTATGCTCCTTCACAAAACTATGGATGACCCATTTTCCATCTGGCCTTCTCTTCACATGCATGCTTGCCTTGCAGTCTGTCTTTGAACACAATCGTCGGCTAGTTCCATTTTCTGGGTCTTGCTTGGTTTGTCTGGAACGTGGTCGGTTAAAGGACTTGTCATACTCTCGTTTCGTCCCATACCTAGAACAAGCAAATTTCGCATCAATGAACTCCCTCGATGTTTTTGAACGGCGGCTGTTCTGTATCGCAGTATTAAATCCCATAGATCGAGCATATTCTTGATAAAAAGAATATGCTGCTCCATGTGATTCAAATTCCATACCAGAAAGTGGCTCAAGATTTGTGTCCTCTTTGAATGTCGTTGGAGTGGGAGAATTCACATCTCCACCTTCTATAGAAAGTATTTCCTCTGCGACATCAACAACATTTCCAGTCTCTGCATCTCCATTATGCAGCTTGACTTCACTCAACATATTATCGACACCATTTGGTTCTTCACCTTCCTTATCATGATCACCAGAAGGTAACCTAAGATCAATGTCCATGATGAGACTTGACAACAGTTCTTACAACCACTGCTGTCAAGGCACCTGAAGAATTGACAAAAATTAATATTCAAAACACTACAAAATGGACATATGCATGCATAAACAGAAACAAGATGGTTTTTCGCCTGTGCCAATACAATACTGTTTGCTTTATATCTTTCTAATTGCCACACGATAGTTAATAAGACTTTCTAGACACAATTTTAATCCAGGCCAATGGTAAATCTATAGAGGATGCTATCAAAAAGATGCAGCATCTAGTCTTAAAAACACTTGTTCCATATACAAAGTCTCTCCAAAACCACTTCCCCGATATCTCACCTTAACATGACCATAATTCAGCTACAGCTCTTTTATTCTTCTCATCTTAGCAGATACCGAAGAAAAATAACCGTGTTCTAACCAAAATAATTTAAGCACTAAATTCAACAAATTATAGCTCAAGAAATCCTCCGAAAATCATTAAAGACAAAACAAATTCTAACCTTGACCCAACAATCCAATTTACCTTCCCTTTCCCTTACCTCAATTTCAGACAAAACTAAGTACCTCGAACACCCCACCACACCACAACCTTAAAACCCAACAACGTTAAGCTTTACCAAATTTAAAGAAACCCCATCATTCAAAACACAATTTTTTTCAAAAAAAATTAACTCAAAAGCCAAAACCCACCACTAGAAATGAGTAAAAATTGTTTAAAAAGAGGGGGGGGGAAGCTTTATGATTACCTATAGAGCTTCTTCTCTCTTTCTGTGCGTATTGGGTTCGATCTGTGAAGTTGCAAGGTGAAAGCTCACGCGAGGGAGGTGAGCGAGTGGGAGATTGAAATAAATTTTTCCTCAATTTTGATTTTCTTTGGTTTTAGGGTTTCTGGTTTTTTTCACTCTCGCTTTGTTTGCTATGTTTCTCAATCGCGAGTGAGATACAGAGATCGCGCGTGTGCAGGCACTCTTGTGGAGGTGGTTTTGGTCCTTTAATTAAAGGTAAACTGTATTTGTAGTCCCTATATATTTGACAATGCTTAACCGCAGCCTCTATAGATTGGGTTTTTCAATATAAACTATACAGTTTCTGTATGGCCATTTTCCATGTGACCATTTTTTTTTTTTAATAGTTTTGATTTTTTCATGATTTTGTTCAAAATTTATCACATATTTATGAGCTTTTTCAATCATTTTTATTTATTTATGAGTTTTTTAAGTTGATAGATTTAAATAAATAAAAAAACCGAATGAAAAAAGTTATGAAAGTGAGCCTTTTAAAACTATTTAATATAGAACAATCAAATTTAAAAATAAAAAATATGAACTTGAGACTAAAATTTTTACAAAAAAGGATTATGAATTTAGTAATTTCAATCCAAAATCCTTTCTAACTCGAAATAACTAAAAAAATTTGGGTTAAATCAATACATTTTGTGAATAATTTTTAATTTAACCATTATATTAAACTTAAGTTTAAAAAACCCAAGTCTATTAATAGTATAAATAAAGAATTATTAATTTAAATATTTTAGTTTTTCTTCTCTTTTGAGCCTAAGTCCAAACTTCGTGTAGAATTAGAAGTTTTCAATGTACGAGGACCAAGTTGAAATATATTTTAATTTACAGGAGTTAAAATATAAGTTATCCTTTGTTGACCTTTGACTGCTACACATGGCGCGAGGGTTTGGTGCTTTCCGTGTTTGCTGTCGTCCATGATCTTGTGGTGATGAGAGGTTTGTGTCCGAGTTAAGTTAAGATAAATAAAACCAGCGGTGAAAATTTAGTTCCTCGAAAATCTAAATATATATAATTTTGTTTTGCTTGGATTATATCAATGACGGGTTATGCGCTGGATAAGTCCATCTAAATCAATTAAAAGATATTATTATTTTTTAAGTTAAAAATATATTATTTTTGTAAAAAAAAAAAATTTAATATAGATTTTAACCGGATTACAGTACATTTAAATTTTTTTAAAATTGAATTACATTAAATTAACTCTTAAATAATTTTTTTAAAAAAACATAACTTGAATTAAGTTGTATTGGGTCATTCATAACATTACTATGTCTTCCCTGTTCATTGCAGGTTGGTTTTTTATCAATCTTATGATATATTTAAAAGCTCCCATCTAAATAAATATTTTATATAGAAAGAATTCTCTTAATAACTAGCTATTTTGATTCTTTTGAAACAACTAAATTCAATTTAGCACTTACTAAACCAGATTTAGTAATATAACTTAATAAAATATACTTTTAGGTTAATCCGTGCACCCTCTATCCTGTTGTTCCTTGCATTAACATGATATTAATATGAGCACATTCTTTAATCTTAATGTAGTTATTGATATGTATCTTGATGTTGGATGCTTAAATTTCCATCTTAAATATAGTTTTTTATAATTGATTTCTTTTTAATTTATAAAATTTATCGAGAAAAACTCAAGTATGAAGCGTAAAAAATATCACAAATATTAAATTCAACATTATTCTGTCAATATTTTTTTATTGACCCGACCGGTTTAATAACCTTGGAAAGTAGAGTCGTCGAGGGCCAGCCATTACTTTCAGCCAGAACATGGCCTCCCGAAGCCAGCCTCGGAGGATGGGGCTGTCCACTTCAATTTTAATGCCATCATAAAGTCGAGAGGCCTAACCTCCACCATTAAAATACAATTGCCTCTTTCTAAATATTGCAAAAAGAGAGATACCAGCTTACCTACTACACAGCACGCGTACACATGGAGTGGTTTTATTTTATTTTATTTCTAAGTTAAAGATACTCCAGACATTTTTTTTCTTTTTCTTTTTCTTTTTTTTATGAAAATCAAGTCCCTCTTGATAAGTCTTCAAGCTAATACATTTGTAAGATCTGTTTTTGTCAGGTATGGTACTAAAACCTAGATAAAATATGAGGATTAAACTCACTCGGTAACTTGGCTAAATTATCAAAGATTTGATAAATTAATAAATTACAAGGTGTAAAACATTAAATATTATTTCTTTTAATGGAGCTGCTAAATCAAGATAAGGAAGTGAGAGAGAAAAGAAAGTGAAAATAAAAGAAAATTTATTTTTTTCCCATCATTCACCTATCTCTTTTATAAATGGATCATACTTACTCTCGACACTATAAATTTTTTCAAAAAAAATAAAAATCTAATCATGAACATTCAAATGATCTGTTAGGTGTTTATTCTTTTAAAAAAAGATGATTTTAGGTACCTACTTCATTATTAAAAAAATGATAATTTGGTAGAGAACAACCATACATGGCATGAAAGTAGTCATACATTTACTGAGATTGATTGATTTTCTAATTTTGTTCTGTCAACGCCTTAGTTTTGTTTCCTTTTGTCAGCTTGTGATGTCCTTCTAACATTTCCTCTTCTTGACTCTTGTTTTCACATTCCTCTTCTTTTTCTCTGTTTTACCTTTTCCAAGTGCTACTTCTCTGCCTTCTTTCCCAATCCCTGGGCCTCTCACTTTGTTCTTTTCTTTTCACTTTTGCTGCCCACCTTAGCTCTTTTATTTTCTTTTCCTTTTTTGTCCCTTCATTTTAGTTAACGATAGCGGCAAGGCAAGTGAGACGGAGGCCTAAACCCGATTGAAGCTTACTGTTTCTTGATTTGAAAAGGGTCTTGCATTTATTTTGGTATCTGGGTTGCTGTAGTTGAGAGGAAAGTTCCTTTCTTTTGGTGTTTCTTTTCTCTTTCCAGCAAGAGTTTTCAGGGTGTGTTTAGGGTTGTGGCCTTTTCTGGGGTTTGAGTTATGGTGAGGAAACATGGATGGCAATTACCAGCTCACACCTTTCAGGTATGACCATAAAACCTTCTATTTTTGAGACTTTGAGGCTGTTTCTCAATTATCAAGCTTTGTTTTTACTCATTCAGCAGTGCTTAGCTTTGCTCAAAAAACTGATCTTTTCTTCTGGGGTTCTCTAAAAAATGCTAAAGAAATGATCTTTGTGCATTTTTTTTTTTTATGTGGGCATAAGAAATTGGCTTTTGTTGTTTGGCATTTTGTAGTTACTGAATTTATGAGTGTTTTCATAGGTCCCATGTAGTGATAATTTATGTGGTAAATGTTTTTTTTTGTTTTTTTTGTCTTTGATAGGTTGTTGCAATCACTGTCTTCTGCTTATTGGTGATTGCATTTTATGCTTTCCTTGCTCCTTTCCTTGGAGGCAAAATCTGGGAGTATGTGCTTATCGGGACTTACACTCCAGTGGTATGTGAATTCTTTTTCATTTCTGTGTATCAAGACTAAGTTTGTTTCCCTTATATGTTCTAGAGAAATTTGTGACATGGACTGAAAATTTTGGTAACGTTTAAGCGAATGAAAGCTCCAATGTTTTGGGAATAAATTGTCCTGCTAGCATTGTTCTAAGTCCTGCCGGTGATAGTCCGTTTTAATGGATTTGTTTTGGTTGCATGACACTAGATGTCCTCTGCGTCGTATGTTATGGATCACTTTAGTCTTCTTATTGTACTAATTACTGTTCTCTAAAGAAAAAAACATGTCTAAGATTAAGAATAACCTTTACGGCTGGTGTTGTTTTCTTGATCCTTGTTGTGGATATGCAGGTGCTTCTTGTCTTTATTCTTTATGTTCGGAGTACTGCAATTAACCCTGCAGATCCCGGCATTATGTCTAAATTCAATTCCGATGATGTAGCAAATAAACTCAATGTGAAACATGGGATGTCGTTGAAGGATCTGCCTAGGAAATTTGATGAAACTGGAAGTGCAATGCATTCGTCTTTTTCTTCACCTTCCAGAAGTTCTATAGCTCCAGCAAACTCTAGTAAGAAAGGGTCAGTGGGAGAAATTGAGAGAGCAGAGACTGCAGGGCAACCTCCATCCAGAAAATCTTCTCATAATATTGGTTTAATCTTCTGTGCACTGTTTGTTTATGAAGACTGCCGCAAACAGGAAGGGATAGCTGAGCAACAGAGCAATGGTGAAGATGCTTTGTTCTGTACATTGTGCAATGCTGAGGTATTGTGCTGTAAAAAGTGTGTGGGGTCTCTTATTTTGTTTGTGGTCTTAATTTACCCTTTTTGGTTGTGGGTTTGGTTATCACTGTGGATTCAGTTAGCTATACATCATTCTATGTGATTACATGCACTCAATACCACACAGTCCCGTCCTTCAACAATTCTGCTAATTGCATGCACCCCAAACTATCTCCAGTGTTGGCCACATGCTGCAATGACAGCATTAGAGAATAATACTGGCTTTCCCAGTTATTAACCATGGCATCTTTAAATTGCAGGTACGCAAGTTTAGCAAACATTGTCGAAGTTGTGATAAATGTGTAGATGGTTTTGATCACCATTGCCGGGTATGCTTCCATCTTGTTTCAAGTGGTCTTTGCAGGCACACGTCTTGAATTATCTTAAACTGGTTTGGAATTCAACAATAGATGATTTCCTAAAAAATAACCAAATCTATGGTGTGACTGCAGTGGCTCAACAATTGCGTGGGGTACAAAAACTATGTGACTTTTGTTTCTCTAATGGCTATTAGTCTTGTTTGGGTATGTGCTATACTCTCTAACTTATATGTGATTTTTATTTCTCATACTGTTGTGGCTAGTTGTTTCATGCAGATATATGTGGTATTCTTGGCAATTTTTATTCTATAAAAAGTTTTCCAGATGGTAACATTTTTGCGCTCATGTGGTGAAGCTTGTACTTGAAGCTGGAGTTGGTATCGCTGTCTTTGTACGTTGTTTTGTTAACAAGCAAAGCATGAAGGTTGAAATTGTCGATACACTTGGAAATGGTTTCTCTATAGCTCCTTTTGCAACAGTTGTGGTATGTACACAATAAACTTTGACTGAAGCTTGTTCCTTATAGTTCATCTCAAAATCATCAAATTTCTTTTGCTGATGCTGGATCTCAATTCGTTCAGGCTGTATGTACTGTAGTTTCAATCCTAGCATGTGTACCTCTGGGTGAACTTTTCTTTTTCCACATGATATTGATCAGAAAGGTTAGTGACCAAGAGACTGGATACTATTTTCAGTTTTTTGTGCTCTAGTTGATTGCTTTTAAAATGGATGAGAAGAAGTTAAAAATTGAAATTTAGAACCATATTTGGCAATTTCAGCAGTCTAAACGTTTTCATTTCTCTGTTTTGTTAAATTAGGGTATTACCACCTATGAATATGTTGTGGCCTTGAGAGCAATGAGTGAGGCACCTGCTGGAGCATCTATGGACGAGGAATTGCCGAACATACTGTACTCTCCATCAGGATCTGCCACAACTGGCTTCAGTGGTGGAAGTTCTCTTGGCCTACAGTACAAGGGAGCATGGTGTACCCCTCCTAGGGTATTTGTGGATTATCAGGTATTGAAGTCTAGTAATGCCCTCATTTCATGTGTATCATTGATAACTAATGTGCTGATCCTAGCAAAGAATCCTGCAGAGGCCTTCAAGTTAGTTTCTAGCCATTTGGTATTGGCTAAAGAATTTTCTACATGGGTCATTTATGAATTGATGAAGGTTTAAACCATTTACCATGTGTCAAGGCTTTCATCCATTATTGTCCTTCTTTTAACCTGGTTGATTTCAAATTCTTACTATTCCTCTGCACTAGGAATAGAATTTGCTGTTGTATGTTTTAAGGATTGTAGTTTCACCGCATGACATTTTTTTGCCAATTCACTTTTAATAATATGATTCCCCAGTCAATGAACTGTCGTGTGAAAATTAATAGGAGCTCCTCGCCCTTTCTGTATATCCTATGTTTTAGTTATTTTGTTACAATTTGTTTTGAATATCTTGAAAAATGTATGTAATTACTTTGGGCAAGCTCTTAACTTTTATGGGTCTTTATAGAACTTGTGTTTTGGCTACATCAGGAAGAAGTTGTACCTCACCTGGACCCTGGGATGGTTCCATCAACTGTCGATCCAGATGCTGCTGGAGCTCAAGAAAGAGGTAACAAGGTACCCAAACGGCCGGTTCGAATTAGTGCTTGGAAACTTGCAAAGTTAGATTCCGCTGAGGCTATGAGAGCAGCAGCAAAGGCCAGGGCATCTTCCTCTGTTCTAAAGCCAGTTGATAATCACCGTTTACCAGATACTGAATATAGCTCCAGTGGTAATATCAGTGTCAGAAGTAGTGTGAGCACTGATATGGGGACAAACAAAGAGATCAAGAATGAGCCGAGATTAAATCCACTAGGAAACTCTTTTGCTCCAAGTCAAGGAAGCCTGGATGAGTATGAAATTGGGACTCAAAGTATTAGTAGCTTCAGCAGCCCAAGCCATGTTCACGAATCAGTCACGCTTAGTCCTCTACCACAAACTCACAGTCTAGGTCGTTTCAAGGCCGCAACCTCAGCCCCTGGCCTTATTCCTGACCATCCTGTAACCACCTTTAAGGCTCCTTTACCTACTGCCAACAACCCGTTATCCCATCCTATGTCAGGATTTGATGAAAAAATCATGCAGAAGGGAAGTAATACTGATCCATTGCTTCTTTCAGCTCCAGCTACTTCTCTTCTTAGAGATGTCAAAAGGACCTCTGTTGTTTGGGACCAAGAGGCTGGAAGGTATGTATCAGTTCCTGTATCAGCTTCTGAAGCACGCAATAGAACAGCTATGAAAACAGTATTGCCAAAATCCAATCCAGAAACAAGCAATGATGGAAGAAAGCAAGTAGTGCCACCACAACAGTTTTCATCATCCACAGCTAAAGCTCCTGCACATCCAGCTGAGAAGCTGATGTACACAGGGGACTCCATTTTCTTTGGTGGTCCACTTTTGAGTGTCCCTGTTAGGGATGGATCGAGAAACGAGGGCAGCTTAGGTTTGAGAGAGGGCCAACAGCGGCTTGCTTTGAATTTACCTCGTGAATCTAGATTCAAAAGAGATTCAGTATCAAACCAGCTTCCAGTGTTTGCCCCTGGGGTTTTTGATAATAACCCTTCATCTGCCTCTGGTTTGAGGTAGGGTTGATGCTTAAGATTTCGACTTCTAACAAAATCATGTACAAGATTTCTTCCGTTTATCAGGTGAATTGCCAAGCAATCAGCTTGGAGAAGAAACCTCTTATGGGAGCTGCACAATCCCAGGTACCTTGCAATCTTGAAACTATTGTAAATGGAACCGCGTTGTGAGGTTCAAGTGGTTTCTTCTTTAGAGGAACTTTGCGATCCCCCCCCCCTCCACCCCACTCTGTGGCAATGGTTTTCTTAGAAAGTACTTGTTTAACTCTCTGCAATTGCCTCCATTGATGTCGGCAGAGTAATCATTCAGCTTTCTATGATGTCTGTGTTGCTTTTTCCACCATTTCTGTCCTTCACTTTTTGTAGCATATTACTTCATCGGATATAACTCTGACCCTTTTCACCATGGATCAACAAGCCATGAATGGTGGTCGTAATCTGCCTCGATCAGTGTTCATCAATCTCTAGCTGTGCCAAGCATCATGAGTGGTATCCAGCTTTGTCCAGCTAACGAACAGATTATTACTAGGTTGCACATTCGCAGCATGGCAGTATCACAACAGCCTGCAGAATATTCAACCACTCAATATCTCACCCCAAAATCTGTGATTGCATGATTTGAATGCTATGATTATGGCAACAAGAGTGCATGTACGGACCAGTAATTAGCCACGACACTAGGTCCCATGATGGATGGTACCTCTATCTAATATTTAATGATATATTTGCACACCAATTTTTCATCTATTGACGCTGTTGGAAATTAAAGGTTGATCAGTGAAATTATGACATGTAGGCTATAACTAATATTTTACTGGAAATTCATGTTTTTTTTTTTTTTTTTTCCTGTGAGATATGAAATAATTTTGAAAAAAAAAATGACGTATATGTAGTCTAAAAAACCCTTAAATATACACAATTATATAGAAAAGATTATATATTAATAATTATAGAGAAAATATTATGAACATTGATAATAAATATGGTGCAAATAACTAAATATTAATAGCATTAATAATTTTATAAATAATAATATAATTTACATATACAGGGTTGTTAAATTTATGAGTTGATTCGGAAAATCATTTGATTTTATAAGTTAATATATGTATATGGTGTAAAAATGTGTAAAAAAATAAAAATTAAATTAAATTGAAATTATGTAAAATCAAGTAAAATTACAGTTTTATTACATATTCTAAAATAATTATAAATTCTCAATTTTTATATTTCTCATTATATATTCTTGTATTTACTAATTGTCAATAAATTCCTTATTCTATCAATAATTCAAGGATGAAGAAAACATAGTCTTCATTAAACCCTTCCTAACAAATAAAAATTGTCTATTATGGGACAATTTTGAAAACTCTTTGAAGTTTGACCCACCATGTGTTTATGCCTAAATACCAGTCTTTTAAACAAATTTAATATATTATAATTTTCTTATATAAAATTTCATAACTTGTTTAAGATATGATCTAACAAGGAATCAGTCTTCAAGATTAAAAAAAAAAATTCCTTCTTTGAATTGTTTGATTAATTCATTTTAGTTCATATGAAGCTACAATTTCTTACGAATTCACTTGTTGAAATTAATAGCATGTAACAAACAATATGTGAAAGTTATAAAAGAATAATAATATCTAAAAATGATGCATTATTCATTAAGATAAAAAAATCAAATAAATTAAAACTATCATTACATATGTTCATGTATTTGGAGGGAGTATTGGAACTGATGTTAGCTAACAAGGGAATATATTTATGAAGACAATTGTTTTTAATGTTTTTTCTTGAACACAAGTCTCACCGATCACTTCTAGCCTTTTCTCTTAGATCTTGCATGTTATGATTTTATTATGCAAGAACAAGTACACAACATCTTTATTGATGAAATTACATACTATTTACATGAACTATGTATATAGAAAAATACTTATGATTTTACAATCCGAGTTTACACTGTATTTTTCGTATCATGTCAAAAAAATTGTTTTTGATAACCTTGTATGTACACTTTTTTTTCATTTTCTTACAAAACTGTTCGATATTTTGTAGAAAAACATTGAAGCTCTAAGTGAAAAAATAATAATTCAAGTCCACATGTTATGGTATTATTGGTTAGTTGTTAGGTGCCTGTTTATTTTTAAAGTTATCGCAACTTGTAGTGTAATCTTAGTTTTAAGGTATGTTTGTTTTTATTTCTATATTTATTGCAGGGTACAACCCTCCATAAAAAATAAACACAATAATAATTTCATATTTTTACTGATGTATTTTTTTCTTTTAGGAGGAACCCCACCATTAAAAACAAACACAACAATAAAAACAAATATATATTTAGAACATGTTTAAAAGTATAATTGCAATTGCGGTTTAAATTGTTTTACTTTTACTGGTGTATTTTTTTGCTTTTAGTAATGAGCTCACCATTAAAAATAAACATATCAACAAAAACAAATATACACTTAGAGCCTATTTGAGAGTATGATTACGGTTGTGGTTTAAATTATTTTTTTGCTTTTAGTAGTAAACTTCACCACTAAAAACAAACACATTAGCAAAAACAAGCATACACTTAGAGCATGTTTAAAAGTATGATTACGATTTCGATTTAAATTGTCATACTTTTATTGTTGTGTATTTTGGCTTTTAATAATGAGCCCCATATCAGCAAAAAAATATATATACTTAAAGTTTGTTTGAAAGTACGGTTGTGGTTGCAGTAAATTATTTTTCACTTAAAAATAAATTAAAATATATTTTTTTATTTTATTTTTTTTTTGATATCATTATATCAAAATAATCTAAAAATATATAAAAAATTAATTTTAATTTTTTTTTTTAAGAAACAAGGTTCTCGAACACTTCTTTAGTTATAACCAGAAAATGTAGGTTGTTCTGCAGATGCAACCGACACTAGTTTTTGAGCTTATTTGGCAGTATAGTTGTGGTTGTTTTTCAAATAACTTTTTGTATCAAAATGCATACCAATGATTTTTTTATTTTTAAAAAATTATTTTTGACATCAGCACATTAAAATGATTTGAAAACACTAAAAACATATTAATTTGAAGTTAATAAAAAAATAAAAAAATTTAAATTTTTTTAAAAATATTTTTAAAACGGAGAAACAAACAATCTCTTTAACCATGTTAAGAGTTATAATTAAACAAAAACCACTATCATATAAAACACACAATATGACAGGAGACAAAACACTTTATTAATATATTGATGTGTCACTGACGTGCTGTCACCGTTGCCTACAGCATCAAAACCTTATCATCCCCCCCCCCCCCCCCCCCCCGAAGAATAAGCCTTCAATAATTTCTACAACCATCAACATCAACATAAATTAATAAATTCTTATCACAAATCAGGATAGATATTATCGTAAGAATAAAATTATTAATATATAATTATTAATTTTAAAATTTATAAAATTAATTAAGATATAATTTAGTTCACTCATATTAATCTAGAAAAAAAATTACTTATCAGAAATACCTTTGTAATTAAAAAAAAAAAAAAAAACAAAGAGTTTGTCCAGCGAAAGAGATACGTGCAGAGGATGGTTCTTTGCATCTAGACATGAGGTGGTCTTTTCCAGTCTACAATACTGTATTTTTTTAAGATATTTATTTTTATACATAAACGTCAGTCCAATTTATAAGTAGATTTATTCCTTGAATTATTATTCAGTTTTAAATCTTAAAAAACGTAATATACACACACAATACATTTATTAATAAAAGCCAAATCAAAGATATCCTAAAAGATGTGTTTGTAATCTATAGAAATATAAGCTCGATTAAAAAAAAAAAAAATTGCTAAAATAAAAAATATGATTTTAGCTATTTTTATACGGAAGGCAGCTAGGATTGTGAAGGGAGTGGCTTAATTTGGACATAAGAAAAGAATAAATTAATTTCAATTAAAAAACTATAAAATAAAAAAAAGGCAAGCATTTGACAAGGTGGCAATCACCTAAATCAGATAATTAACAATTATTTAGGGATTAATTTTTAAATCTACATCCTCTTTCCATAAATAAATTGATAATTTGAAAACTAAGTGATTTCTAGTTTTTCTCACATGAAAAAGGATAAGATTGTTTGACTAAGTAATATTAAAAAAAATAATTTTTATATATTAAAAAAAACATTTGAAAAATAATTTTAAATAATATTTTTAAAGTAATGATTGAATTTTAAAATATTTTTTATCACATCCAAACAATTTAAATGTTTATAATTAACCTTCATTGCCAAATAGGCTCGTAATCACACTTGAAATCAGCAATAAAAACCAACACAGAGGAACAGTCTCAGTGGCTCTCTCTTTCTTACTCAACCGCCACTGCATCTCCTTTTTTCTTGCATGTCTTTCTTGACAAATCCTAAGACATAAATATGGTTATCAGCAAACTCCTGCGATCCACTCTTAAAGCCCAGGTATCAAAAATCTTGGAACACTTATTTATGTTTTCCTGCAAAAAGCGTTGACCCTTTTGGTGTCTGTTCTTGATTCTTGAAAAAGTTTGTGAATTCAGTTTTCTTGGCTTTCTTTTCATGCATTCTTGAATTTTTTATTTTATTTTTACGTCTGCTTATGTAGTTTTCTTGAGTCATCATATAGTACTGTGTCTTGTTGATCCTTGTATTGTATAATCTTGATTCTTGAAAAAGTTTGTGAATTCTTGTTTCCTTGGATTATCTTTTCTTGCATTCTTGATTAGTTACAGTGACCCTTGGATTCTTGTTTTTAGATCATTCATGTTTTGATTTTTACACTAGCTTCTGTTGTTACTTCATCACCTTGTTTGGTTGAATCTACTGCCTTTTTAATGATGAGACTGAAATGACAGAACTTGAATATCCCATTAGGTTGCCACTTGCCAAATGAAGGAAATCATAATTAAGACTTCGTTGTTGTTTCTTGATACACCTATTTGTCTTAGCTGAGTACACTTTTAGTATTTTTAACAAGATCACTGACTATGTTACTCAAGGACCTCCATTTCTTTTCTTTTTCCTTTTCAAATTTTTGGGATATTTTGGTTGCTTTTCTTCTTGGAGGCTAGATTAGTGATTAGTAATGCGAAACTTCATGAAGATTTGTTGAGGGAGTTTTGCTCACATCTTGAATGGTTAGAATCAATTTGAATGAATTGTATTTTCCTTAGAAGGGATTTGTATTCATGGGGTGTAGTTTAATAGAAATTTGTTTTATAGAACTTTTGATGCAGCACTTGCTTATATATTTTGAAGGTTAAATTCCTTAATCTTTACTAGGTAGTTGAAGATAATGGAACCAATACCGAAATCAAATATCCATTATTATAGGATTACGAAGATGATTCGAAAACAATTTGGTAGTGCTACTGGTTGTGATTCTCTCTTCCTACCTTACCAATCACCCTGTTTCTCATGTTAAAATTGGTGAATAGGATGGTGTGTGGAGGTATGGAACAGAGTAGAGAAATTCGTGAGCAGTTAAAACACATACTGAATTATCTATTTGCTCTATAGTTTCACAGCTCATCATTCATGCTTTTTTATTGCTTACACTTTCTTAATACATTATTTTCAGCTCGGCTCTTGCATAAAAAATGGCACTGCCTCTGGAGGTTCACAGGAGCATCTTCTCCGGGCCCCTTTCCTGGCCAGGTTATATGGTACCGAGGCATCTTTGCAAAAGGAAGATTTAACTACCGAGGGCAACAGGTACTTAACGTCCCACATGCACACAACTCCTATGTGTGTGTGTCCGATGTGCTTCTACATGGTGTAGATGATGCAGACATCCCCTGATTTGTCCAGAACAATTGTGCTACTGCATTCAAATTCGCACTTGCTAGGAATACTGTTTAGTGGTGATTAGTTGCTAACAAATTTAGTTATTGCAGTTTTAAGGGGCATGATATGCTGGCACCTTTCACTGCTGGCTGGCAGAGTAATGATTTGGATCCCCTAGTCATAGAGAAGTCTGAAGTACGCAGCATATTTGTTATGCTAACAATCTAAGCTCAGTTTTTTTCCTTTGAATTACATAACTAACTTGAAGCTGCTGAATGATACAGGGTAGCTATGTCTATGACATCAATGGGAAGAAGTATCTTGATACTCTTGCTGGTCTTTGGTGCACATCCTTAGGTAAATGAAACAGCATACCCTAGTTGAGCAGAGACTTATTCGCCCCATTTTTCTCCACTGTGATGAATTCAAATTATCAGACCCCTGCACCTGGTTCATATCTTGTCAAGTTGTGGGATATGAGAATTTGATAATTCCAAGAACTAGACTTCCCTGAGCCATCTTGCATATTTAGGTTCCATTTTGTATATGTATTGAGACATCGGCTGTTTTCAGGGGGGAATGAACCACGGCTTGTGGCTGCTGCAACAGAACAGTTGAATAAATTGCCATTTTACCACTCCTTTTGGAATCGGACTACAAAACCTTCTTTGGTACTCCTATATTTCTGTCTTTCCTTTTCTATGTTGAAATAACTTCATTTTTTATATGAAATGCATTTTCATCTATGGACTTCTCACCAGTTAATTAACTTACATAATCTGTGAATGTCTTGCTTTCTGCCTCTCTAAAACAGAAGCACCGGTGTTCCTTCCATTACAAAATATTTGACCTGTTATCTTCTGAAAATGCTTTTCATTGGTTTTAATTAATCATTTTTATCTAACAGGATCTTGCAAAAGAACTCCTTGAAACTTTTACTGCAAGTAAAATGGCAAAAGCTTTCTTTACAAATAGTGGATCAGAAGCCAATGACACTCAGGTTTGCTTTTTGTCTATAAGCACTTATCTTTCACTTTTTATTATTTACATATATGCATTTTCGTTGATGTGTAGTTAAACAGTTGCTGTATGTCTTTGTGATTCACATGCAGAATGAGTGCAAAATATGAAATGAATATCTGATCAGCAAAGTTTTCATGAAAGATGAATAAATTTAAGTTAGAAATATACATGGATGTCAAAGCTATATCTTGCTTTGATATTCAATCCCTTATTTCAATGCTTGTTAATCAACAAATATCAATGATGATGATGGTTGCAAGAATACTGTTTTACTTGGTTTACATTTTATGTTTTCTTCCCTGAGTGAGGTGCGTGCTTGGTGTCTTGAATTACTTATTTGTAGGTGAAGCTGGTTTGGTATTATAACAATGCTCTTGGAAGACCAAATAAGAAGAAATTTATAGCTCGAGCAAAATCGTATGTGGACTGGTCAATTGATTATTTTGTCAATATTCTTGTTGGGAAGATTCCCAATTACTAATCATTATATTTGAATTTGGCAGGTACCATGGTTCAACCTTGATAGCAGCCAGTCTTTCTGGGTAAAGATAATTGATGAGAAGTTCTTAGATGAGAATCTTTGAGCTTAACATATGAAACTCATGTTTCATTAACCAATAAATTTATGTTACAGCCTTCCAGCTTTGCACCAAAAATTTGATCTTCCTGCACCATTTGTACGACACACTGACTGCCCACATTACTGGCGTTATCATCTCCCAGGTTGGCACTCTACCTGTCTTGCTGCTCAGATCCTTTGAATGACATTATTTGTACTAACATTCATGCTAATGCATGTTCCAGGTGAGACAGAGGAGGAATTCTCAACCAGACTAGCTATCAATTTGGAGAATCTTATCCTGAAAGAGGGACCAGAGACGGTAATTTGATCTTTAGATTGACTGTCTTCAATTGAAATAGAGGGATTAGTTATTTCTCATGTACTGTGCTTGCTCATTTCAGATTGCTGCATTTATTGCTGAGCCTGTCATGGGAGCAGGAGGCGTGATACCTCCACCAGCAACTTATTTTGATAAGGTGGGACTTTCTTAACCCAGTGCTGCAATTTGGTTGAAAATGCCATCTCCTGTGATGTTTCTAATTTAACATATTTTGGTAAGTCTTAAAAAATAGTGCTCACAAGTCATCATGCACTTCTGCTGACGTCTTAGTGTTGACATATTATGCAATGGAATGATAGTTTTTGCATTAACAAAATTGAGAGCCAGATAGCTCCTTCTTCATAATGATATAGGACCAGTGAGGTTTCTTCTTAGTCTAAGAGTTATAGTCGCATTATGTTTATAAATGTGGCATGCTGCTTTTGTTATCTCCCCCCACCCAAAAAAAAAACCTCACTCGTCTTATCAAGATATACAGCTGGTCCAACTGACACCTTTTTTGTCCTGCAGATTCAAGCAGTGGTGAAAAAGTATGACATTCTTTTTATTGCAGACGAGGTACATAATATCCATCCCTGTTACCAAGAATGTTACGTCTAAGCTCTATATCACTGGCAATTCAAGCTCTCTTTTTTTCTTTCTGTTTATTATAGGTAATTTGTGCATTTGGAAGGCTTGGGACAATGTATGGGAGCGACAAATTTAACATCAAACCAGACCTTGTAACAGTAGCAAAGGTAAGGTCAGAGAAAAAGTAATTGAATGATTTTCAAATTCTGAGATATTACTTGATCTCTCCTTGTTTGGCATTGGTTATCCAGGCCCTTTCCTCTGGTTACTTGCCAATAGGAGCTGTTATGGTGAGCCCTGAAGTTTCAGATGTGATTGACTCACAAAGCAGCAAACTTGGTATGTGGACACTATTCATCAATGATCAAGTTTTCTTCATGCTACAAAATGCTTCTCCTTTTTGTCATCTCCTAAATTCATCTGTTTCAGGTTCTTTCTCTCATGGATTCACTTATTCTGGTCACCCTGTAGCTTGTGCGGTTGCCATTGAAACGTTAAAGATATACAAGTGCGTCCTTTTCTGATATTCGTTAGATACACCACATAAGAATTCAAATAATTTGATTTCAAGCATGTATAACTTTCTAAGCATAGATGAACCAACCAGTTGATGATCATTATGCGTTGTCTTATATACCTTCTTCCTGTTAATATTGGCAATGTGAAATTGCAATGTAATTTCTTATTTATGGGCCATAATCATCTGTTTAAGTAGTTTGTTTGTCATTGAATTGCATTAGATGAGCTTATTCAGTGGTTGGCCATGTCTCATGATACAAGTGTTATAGCATTTATATTTAGGTCTAGGATTTAGCTAAACTTTTACTTGTTTGCAGGGAAAGAAACATTCTTGATCAAGTAAACAGAATTGCCCCAAAATTCCAAGATGGTGTAAAAGCCTTCTCCGACAGCCCTATCATAGGGGAGGTACATTTTATGTTTGAAATATTTAAGCTAATCTGGTAAATAAACAGGTTACCGGACCTTATAAAATCCTGTCACTTCAGATACGGGGAACTGGCTTAATTCTTGGTACCGAGTTCGTAGACAACAAGTCACCAAATGATCCATTCCCTCCTGAGTGGGGTAAGCTTCAACTCCCTTTTCAGTTTTCAGCTGCTCTTCAGATAATAATTTAGGGCATGTTTTCAGCATGTTTCTCCAAAAACAGTTTTCCGGATTTTACCAAAATGGGAGTTACCTTTATGCATGCATTACCATTACGAGTTTGGTAACCAGTTCTACTTGATTTTCATCATCTTTCACTCTTAATAATCCTTGAGTTGCAATGGCCTCTAGGAGTTGGCGCATATTTTGGAGCACAATGTGAGAAGGAAGGAATGTTGGTACGTGTCGCAGGGGACAACATAATGATGTCTCCACCATTTATCATGTCTCCTGAAGAGGTTGACGAGGTATATTTTTGTGTAGAAGAACCAAGATTCATACCATCCCTGCCTGCTTTTGCAAGTGCCGCATTTTATATTCAAAGTTATCTTCGTGCAATGGAACCACCCTTTATTAAATGAATAAATGTTTATCTTTACAGTTGATTAGCAAATATGGGAAAGCTCTGAAGGCTACTGAAGAGAGGGTAAAGGAATTGAAATCTCAGCAAAAGAAGCAGTAAACAACAGCTGCTAATAATGGAAATGTTGTAGGTTTCATGTAGAACAAATCTATTTGCTTCTGTGAATTGTGAGACATTTGGTATCCAATAAATGCGTGCTATTCCTGTTAACTATAACCAGAACTAATCAGGTATTTTATAAAACTGATCAGTATTTTACTGTAGCGTGAGCTTATTGTTTTGTACTGTAGATTATACTATTTGGTGAGAGTATGGTTAGACTGTAGCCTGCAAGCCCCAAGCGCCAGGCTGGAGGCATGCTCGCTGGGGCTGCGGATATCTGGAGCTTGGTTGCCAGGCTTGAGTGTTGGGTAGGCCACGCTCTCCTGGCCGTGCTCCAGGCTGCAGCCACCTGGTGTTTGGTTTGTCCAGCCTTGGGTAATGGGGGTAGACCCGCGTGCTTGGCTGCAACCCCGAGCGAGCCAGTCTGTAGCCTCGACCACCGAGTTTTGTTCTGACTAACCTTGGGTTTAGAGGCTCGCGCGAATGAATCAGTAGACCCTGCAGAGAAGAAAAATGAAAAAAAATATATAATAACAGTTATTATTATTATTATTAAAAATATTATTATTTCTTATAAATATTATTTTTTTATTGTAATTAAAAGTAATATATCGGCAGACCCTGCATAAAGAAAAAAAAAAAAATAATAATAACAATTTTCATTATTATTATTATTGTTAAAAATATTATTATTTATCAAATAAATAATAATAATAATAATATAATTAAAAGTAATATAATTAAAAATGTTATTTCCTATATTATAAATATTTTTTTTAATAGAATTAAAAATATTAAAAAATAGTATTATTTATATTCTAAATATTATTATTTTTAGTACAATTAAAAGTATTAATATTATAAATATATTATTATTTTTCCGTGATGCCCCACAATCCTAGGATCTGCAAACCCTTGAGGCAGGATCCATTTCTCTTAGGTCCTGACTTGGGACCCAAGAGCATTGGGTCCAAGAGGTAGGACCGAATGTTCTTGGATCTTGGGTTGTGTTATAAATATTATTATTTTATTATAATTCTATAATTTTTAGTATTAAAATAAAAAAAATATTATTATTTTGTTAGAAATATTATTATTTTTTTTATAATTCAAAGTATTTATATAAAAAATATTATTATTTGTGTTTTAAATATTATTATTTTTCTTATAATTCAATGTATTCATATCGAAAATATTAGTATTATTTTTATAATAATTCAAAGTCTTAATATCAAAAATATTATTATTTGTGTTATAAATATTTTTAGAATTTTTAATATAATTATTTGTGTTATAAATATTATTATATTTATTATAATTCTATATATTCGTATCAAAAATATTAAGCAATGGATTTTGGGTGGGTGTTATTATAAAATTATAATCAAAATGATTTTTTTTTTCTTGTTAAACAGCCGCAAATCTCATAAAGAAAAAAAGAAAAAAACTAACAGTATTTCTTTCACCTCAAAAACAATCTCAGTCAACTGAAGTCATTATACACTATCAAAAGCCACTTGAGCTGTGGCGGCACTAAAACTTGAGCTATGAAAACGGTGTGCTTTCTTCGATGATTACTCCCGATCTTTTAACCATTTTGAAATAATATTACTTTTTAGGTAATTAAGGGTTTGTCTTAGTGGTGAAAAAGTTATGCTCATTTCCTTAATTTTCTGAGTTTGGACTTTGGAACTGACATGAGGTAGTGTGCATTTAAGATCACGCATGATTTTTTTTTTAACTTTAATTAATGAGTAAATTGGTTTGTGAATAATCTTTATTGTCTAATAAAATTTTTTTGAGACTGCACAAACTATAGGACTTGGAGTACAGATGACATATTTTTATCATTTTGCTTCGCGAAATAATTGTATGCTGCTAATGCAACCAGGCTTATGGAAATTAAAAGGGTTTGAGAATATGTTACAAACAAACTATGTTAATAGCTTAATAGATGTTTTTATGTACCGATGAAATATACTTAGATTTAAAAAAAATATATCCAATCGTGTTAGACTAGAGTAGCGATTCAAAGTGGTTATAATAAAAGATTTCACAGTTGTATTGAGCTCAAGTTCTTACAAAAGGTTTCAGAGACCTAGTTCCATGAAGAAATTGCTTTTCTGGTCATATGCTATTTGGATCTATGAAATTAGGCTCGGAAGATCTTGTTTAAGCTAATGTTTTATTTTTCTTGATTTTTATGAATTTATTGTTGTGTTTCATATATTTTGTAATTTCTCTTTGTGCTTTCAAATTCTGATTTTGTTTTCTAGTAGATATAGGTTTTCAAGCCTATTTAAAAGACTTGTAAACCTCTTTGAGAGACTTATTTTCAGAGAATAAAACTGTGAATTTAGAGTTTGTATCTACAATTTTTTTTTACTCATAAAATTCGGTCTTTTTGTGATTGTTTGTTGTCTTTCTAGTTGCCGCTTGCATCAATTGTTTTATTATAATACAATTAAAGGTGTAACAATATTGCAGACAAAAGAACATAATAAAGATAATAAACATAAACGACACAAAATTATGTCAAATAGGATAACTATACAAAAACTCTAATTCAAAATTTAATTATTGAATAGTTTTTTCCAAGTATTTTGCCTCTTTAAAAGGTTTATAATTTCTTAAATAATCCTAAAAATCAACTTATACTAATTATAAAATTCAAAAATAAAGGAAAAGGCAGTAAAAGTCCTAAACATGTTATAAAATCTAAAAATAAAAAGGAAAATAACAAAACTAGCCCAAAAGCATATATAATTTTAAGGTTTTCCAGATCTTTGTTGGTTATAAAAGCATACGTTCATATAGAATTAGGCCTTTTGGAACCTCCTAGCAAAATTTTAGCATGAATCAATGATAAAATAAAAAATTATAGACCTTTATGTCAAACTGATCATTTTGCATGACCTATTCCTCTTCTTGGGCTTAATCATGTCCTATTGATCTAGAAATATCGCTATTAGGTTATCCACATAGTCTAATTATAGCAAATTCACAACTGACTTGTCATAACCACCTGCATTGAACTTATAAATCCTAAGGATTGTATGTGATTGAGTTAAGCAAACTACTTAAAAAACAATGGTTTGAGAGACTATGTTATGCGTGTTAGATGTAGGAATATTGGCTGTAATAAAGGTTGGAATTTTATGTTTTTTCCACAAAGAACTATCAATTGCTTTCTCAATATGTGGGATGCTTTAGGATTGTATAATAGCATCTAAAAAATCTCATATTTACACGAAGATCAAATTGACTTAGAGAGTACACCAACTAAAAGACAATGGACAAAATGTTGTGATATATAAATGCATCAATAAAAAAATCTTAAAAAAGG
The DNA here is from genome assembly GCF_005239225.2 of Populus alba. Classification (NCBI taxonomy): domain Eukaryota; kingdom Viridiplantae; phylum Streptophyta; class Magnoliopsida; order Malpighiales; family Salicaceae; genus Populus; species Populus alba. The sequence goes on from NC_133299.1 coordinate 1,504,549, forward strand.
ATTTGTTGAATGAAAATACTTATGTTGATATATGTACGAAGAATCCTATTTATGTTCCTTACCAAACTATCTTATTGACTCAATTTCTAGTTCTAGCAACATATATGAGTTTGCAGATGATAATAGTATGATTATGGATGTAATTAGAATAAATCATAATTATTCAGGATGAAGGTTCACGTAATATCTCTTTACATGAAAAAACAAATATAGATGCAATTAGTTTTTTTGAACTTTTAAAAGATTCCAATGAACTATTATGGGATGAGTGATAACTCACAACAAATTACCAGTCATTGCATGAGTGTTTATCATTAAGTCACATTATAGTTTGAGTGGGACCAATTATGATAGCATAATTGAATGGGTTAAAAACATGTTACTTGAAGGGAATAGACTAAAAGAGAATTTTTATGTTGCAAAATTCATGATGAAACCTCTTAGTCTATGATACCAAAAAATTGATATGTATTTAAAATTTTACATGCTATACTACGATGAATATGCAAATTTTATTGAGTGCAAAACCTATTAGCATGCTTTGTATAAAAACCTAATAATGGTAGAGGAAGGACATTTGTTGCACATAAAAAACTATCATATGTTGCAAATATTATCTATGTCTCCAAAAATTGATGAGCATATGACATATCATCATTCACATAATGTGGTGGATGGATTTATAATGCACCCTTCTGATGGTGAAGCATGAAAGTAATTTAATAGTGTGCATACTCAATTTTCAATGGAATTACGGAACAAACATCTTGGTTTGTGTACAGATGAATTTACACCATATTCTTGTTGGTCGATCATATTAACATTTTACAACTTTCCTTCAAGGATGTATATGAAGTTGAAATTCATCTTCTTGTTTGTGGTCATACCTAGTCCTTGCAGTCCAAGTAGAAATATAGATATTTATCTTCAACCGTTGATTGATGAGTTAAATTAATTATAGCTAGTCAAGGCGTTGACATATGATGTATCGAGAGAATATAATTTTTATATGGAGACAACAATGATGTGGACTATAAATAATTTTCTTGCGTTTTAGATGGTTTTAAGTTAGGGCACATATGAAAACTTATCTTGTTTATACTGTATGAATAATAATAAAGCCTTTACCTTAATGAATGATGGTAAAGTTTTTTTTTTCATTGCAATAGGAGGTTCTTATCAGGTCATCATCGATACAGAAATAACATAAAAGACTTTTTAAAAGGTAAAACTAAATGGAATGCTTCACTGTCGGTATTATCGTGTGAATAATTGTATGATGAATTGAAAGGTACCTTTTTTAGAGAATTTTTTTTTTTTGAAAAATTTTAGTGAAATTATAAACTATCTTTTTTAAAAAAGAATTATCATCAGTACTGCCTGATTTGAAGCACAACTAAACCTTGCATCATCCACAAACTTGGCCTATCCAAAAAAACATTTGAGGCTTAAAATGGACTTAATTACCATAACTTAATTTCCCTACTAATTGTTCTTGATATATTAATTTGTATTAATGATCCATAGATTTAAAGCTAATGGTAAAAAAAAAAAAAAATAGCAAAATACTGACACAGTATTATGTCAGTGTAAACACACTAATTCTATCGGTATAAAAAATCACTAATGGATTCACCAATGAAAAATCTTTTTATTTTTTAATTATTTTATTATGCTAGTTATTCTACTGGTATTTACTAACGAAAGTAATTTTTTCACTATTATAATCGGAAATTTCCAACCAAAATAGTCTATAGCTATAATCATTGGAAAATATCGATAGAAAATATTGCAAAGAACCATCTCAACCCAATAACTTAAGCTGTTAAGTAATATCCCACGATATAATTTATATTATTTTCTTATACACCCTCTTAAATGAAAGCTATTTGATTTTGAAACTTGCATAGGTTCACACCAACTTGTGCTTAATTGTTTTTATTAAATAAATGGGAATTGTGAGATTCGAACTCATGACCGCTTGGTTATCGAAGCTTTGATATCATGTTAAAGAACTTTCTCAACCCAATAGTTTAAGTTGTTAAGTAAAATCTTAAAATATGATTTATATTATTCTCTACCAAATATTTCGTAAATGATTTTGTTAGGATTAGGTTATTCTCTAGCAGTGAAAACCGTAATTAAGGAAAAATTAAGGTTTCCTGTGGTACTGAATGTATATTAATGATGTTGTTCTGGAAAAATCAGTGTGCCTAGCAGCTAGGATGGAATCTATGTTGCTTGTTTATGTGATTTGCTAGGCACTGATTTCTGTGACTAGGCAGCATACCTCGGTGCATGTAGTCATCTTGCACTTGAGTATTTTCTGTTAGGAAATTCAGTGCTTCAAAGATTGATTCAATCCTTGCCACAAACTAATTCTGGCAATTTGATCATCTTCTGGTGCCATGTCTAATCCATAGTTACCAGAAAACATGGAATGTTCGGATTACACTACAGGGTTTTTCCAGAGATAAACCTTTAGAACAAATTTATTAAAAAAACATTTTAATTTAAAATTTTAAATTATAACGTAAGGTTTATGATATGATTTATATAATAAAATGGTAAAATGATATGATTTATATAACAAAACAGTAAAATTTAAACTTATAATATTTTATCAATAAAGCTTTGATATACATCACTCAAAAAAACTATTTAAATTGAAAAATTTAAATTATTAAGTGAGATAAAAAAATATAATTTTACAATATTATATATTAGTTTGAAACTCTACAGGGTGCAAAAAGAGATTTTCTTGGTTCGCACAGGAGAAAGATCGAGCAGTAGGATCATAACTGTCTAAGATATCATAAATATATAATCCTCAATCCATAAGGCTGTCATGCATCTACTGAAGATTTTTTTCCCTACCCTACATGGATGGAATAAATAACCAAAAGGTAGAGCACAGTGCTCCCACAATTTTACTGCAGCTAAATTGTCTTCACAAATGTTTGTCAATTACTTTTTAGTGAAATAAGCAGCACTACAACTCACCCACTGTTTCCCACCATGTTACAGATATGGAAATCAAGCCCTAAGAAAGTGATGTATGATGCCCTAAACATCACTATGCTTGACGTTAAATAAGCTAGTCATGCAGTCTTTTTTTGGCTGCAAAAACCGTAGTCCAACCCAGATATCCAACAAAAGCACTGGCTTACACCCCAGCCCTTCACAGAAAGCAGTTCATCAACAACTGGTTTGCACTTAACAATCCGAGCTCAATCAAAATTCTCTCTGGAATCCCTGCCTCCATAAATGGCGTCTCTTATGGAACACTTCGAACCATCTTTCCGGCGCCATTTCTTATCAAATATTATCTTATTGAAAACCCATGCAAGATTCTCAACCAAGCAAAACCTCAAGTCCTAACATTAGCAGTGGCAGTGGCGGTAGCGGAACTGCTTCTGCTTCTGCTTCTGCTCCTGCTGCTGTGATTGCTGGGGCTAGTGCACCTCGAGCTTCAGGCTCCCAACGTGCTTTTCGAGGAGTTCGGCGAAGAAGTAGTGGAAAATGGGTGTCTGAGATTAGAGAGCCTAAGAAGCCTAATAGAATCTGGTTAGGCACATTTCCTAACCCTGAAATGGCCGCTGTTGCTTATGATGTGGCAGCGCTTGCGCTTAAGGGCCAAAATGCAGACCTTAACTTCCCAAACTCGGCTGCTTCTCTGCCTGTTCCTGCTTCCACTTCGCCACGTGATATTCAGGCGGCTGCAGCCTCTGCAGCTGCTGCTATTGGTGCTGCAAAGGATGCTTTAGGGATTCCGAATACGGGGGATACTAATGAAATGGAAAAAGAAATTAGGCCAACGGTCGATGATCAGTTTGTTGATGAGGATTTGATATTCGATATGCCTAATGTTCTTGTGAACATGGCAGAAGGGATGCTTCTTAGCCCTCCTCGCTTGGACATTGCTGGTGATGAGACCACAACCGCCTATGACAACACTGGAGACCAGAACCTTTGGAAATTCCCTTGAATCCATCCCTATATGAATATGATAAGAAACTATATTGAGTAATCTCCAAGTTAAATAATAAAAACAAAAAAAAAAATAAGTAAAAGTTAAGTCATGGTATCTTGTGTCCAAATTCTGGAGCTGATCAGATGTAAGATAAGTAAGTCGTATTGGCATGAGTGGCTTGTTCTCTTCATTGTTTTGTACAGGTTTCTTATTTCCTATATATGTTGGATTTGGAGTTTTCTGTTCTATTATCGCTTGATGATTTGATTCCATGAACTTTATTTCAATATACTTATGCTAAATCTTCATTGCTTTGTTCAATTTTCAAATCAAAAGAGTAAGCAAAGCAGCATTCCAATGGGTGGGTAAAGAAAAGCTAGCAAGTTGGCAGGTTTAGTCAATAAGAATGATTAAGAAGTTGATTTCTATATGCTTCTTATAGCAATATAAAATTTCTTTTTATCCTTTATATATTTTTTATGGAACGATTCCGAAACAATATTGGACAACAATCTCATCGATGACAAGAAGCCTATATGATATGTTTTGTGCTTCTAAAGTAATCATCGTTCTTTTAGCTAGCTACTTTTAGTCTAAAAACATAGTATTCGATTAAGGTCTGCTTTGTTTTTATAACAAGGAAAATAAACCCTTTTGCTATGAAACATTTGTGTAACCATTGGTTGACATGTCATGCTCAACAAGTTGGGGTAATGTCTAGGTAGATGGTGACACTTCAGCTTCCGAGGATAATTGTCTCCTACTCATGCAAGGTTTATATCTCTCAGTGTATCCACCAATGTCAGCTTCCCATTAGATCAAATTTAGTTTTATCCTGTCAGAAAGCAAATGAGCCACAGATTGAGTAATGTTTCTATCTAATTGTACAAGCATGGTACAAATGATCTACCAAAGAAAAGGGCTATAAATGAGCACTGAAAGACATGCTAGAAAAAGGGTTGGAACAAAGATAAGGTTTATTCTAGTGATAGAATACCTCGAGACTCAACTCGAGCTCTTATGGTTCAAGCAGAAGGCCCCTTAGACAGGATGGAAGAGATAGGATCATGCTGAAAATTGTGCTTGCGGTAAGAACCGGCAACAGAATAAATATCCAAGAATGCTGAGAAAGGGGCTGTGTTAGAAGATCATGGTAGTTCAAGAGGTAGTTTAGAGGTTTTAGTAATTAGAAATTGAAATGACAGTAGTTTGATAATTAAGGTTTTTAGCTGTATAGTAGTTTAATAAAAAAAAAAAAAAAGGACTTAGTTTTTATAGTTTAGAAATGATATACAAAGCAAAATTCTTATTGATAGAAGAAATAATGCAAGGAGGAAAGTTTTAGGACAAAGATTTTAAGCTTAGCATTGTTTTTTGCTTGCTTTACAAATGATGGTTACTTTGCTATTTATAGCCTTTTTAACCAACCTAAGACCATGCTGGAAATTTAGCACACTAGAAAATTCTAGAGCTCTTTAATTATGGATAAATAATATTCTTTCTTTTATAGAATTTTCCTAACTTAGTTTAGAACTAACTTGTAGGTTTTTGTATTTTCTAGAATTTAATTTTCTTTAAGTGCGTTGATAATTTAACAGGCTGGTAAGTCTAGGGCAATCAACTGATTGAATAGCTCAAAGTCGTTATCTTGGTAGAATTGAAGCATGGAAGCACGTACCCTTTTGATCATATGAATAGATACTTCTGTTTTCATCTGGGAAAGCACCGAAGGCCGCTACTCTGGAGAGGGCAAGGACCTAATGTCTCAGCAGAAGAAGCAGTCGAAGAACGGTTTCTCGGTTTGTGAGTGCCATCCTCGGCGAGGTGCCACGCTAGTTTTCTCGATCTATATCGTTCCAAATATTTGATCGGAAGTCTTTTGTTCCCGTCCTGGACATGGCTCCGAGATCTTTTGATGAATGATTACATGTTTTCATTTGATCAAAAGCAGTAGGAGCTGAGCCCTCTTACAAATTAAGCTAGATATCATGGTGATGGGGACGATTAGCTGGTGATCATCTTTGCCCTCATCAGCTTCTCCACATAAAATTAAGACAGTGGTCATACTTCCCACATAGATTTGCCTTACTTTGGTAGCCGGTCTGTTCAAGATTGCTAAACGGATGTAGAAGAGGTCCCCAAACAAGTTTATGCCAGTCAACTTGAGTCCTTTTACTCCCACTTAACTCCCAATCACCAGTTGAGAAAAATTTTCCATGTGGACCGAGCTTACAGAACACTTCATTTCGAAGCTGCAGTACTATTAGAATATAAAGTGTTTGTTTTTATGTTTTTTAAAAAATTAATTATTTTTAATTATTTTATTTTAAATTAATTATTTTTTAATGTGTTGGTGTTAAAAATAATTTTTTTAAAATATATATTATTTTGATTCATTTATTTACAAGTAAAAAAAAACTTTAAATTAAAAATAATTATTATCATACTTTTAAATATTTTTTTTTTTATCTTAAATCAGTGTATCTTATCCTAATTGTATTTTCGAATATCATTTTGAGAAGATATTGACAAATCAAAAACTAGATTAATTAAAATCGAAAGAAAAACAGCAAGACAGGACAAAAAAAAAAAAAAAAAAGAGAAGGAGTTGAGAAACCTTAGACACCGTTTAAACAAAATCAATATTTAAAATATAGGCTGAGTGTAAATAAAAGACTATTTAACTATTTAAACGGTTTTTTTTTATGTATGGTTAGACAAAAAAATAAAAAGTTATCATCGTACCAAACTGTCATTTGCTTGATCCTTTTCCTTGTGCGATCAATTCTTGTCTTCTTTTTCAGCCTTTCTTCGTGCTCTCCCTTTCCTTGACTTATAGCAAGTTTCACAGTGTGTTTTAAAAATATTATTTTATTTTAAATTAATATATTTTTAATATTTTTAAATTATTTTAATATATTAATTTTAAAAATAAAAAAATATTATTGATATATTTTTCTAAATAAAAAAACACTTTTAAAAATAATCATAACCCATTTTAAGAGATACCTCTCTAAGCTCAGAAAAGCTTACGGCGGCGGCGGCGGCATCAGCAGCTACAGTTCCTAGTATGGGAAGTGCTGTTTGCATTCTTGCATCCATTTCTTGTCCTGATTTTTTTATTGCAGGAGGGGAAGTGCTCTTTAGTCTTTAGCAGTCAACAGAAAAGGTCAGTCAACTGTCAACATCTATCCATGAAGATCGATCATGCTTTGAAGCCTTGAGAGGTACTGCTTGGTCAAGCTAAATTGGCCCATTTTAGCCAGTTTAAAACCCACAAGTTCTATGAGTCTGCCGACGACAAGCCCAGTCTTGTATTCTGCCACAGTCCATTTTCAGAGAAGATGAGATTTTGAGCTAGAAGCCATTTTGCCACTTTGCCATCAAGGCTGTGTAATCAATTGAATTAAGACATTCGGCCATTAAGGTGTTCTAATAATATATTAGGGTGTTTTTGAGAATGTGGTGATCCAATTTTCAATTGAAAGTTATGATTTTTTTATTTTAAGTTATTGGTCCAGCATGAACATGATTTTTATTGAGTTTAACTACAAGCTTGTTATATTTTTTGCATGATCCATCAATTTTCAATTGGATTTGTTTCTGTCAGGCAATCATATTGATTCGGTGTATTAAAACAAGAGTTAATAAACTCTTAATGATAATCTTATAGCTTGAAGCAAAAGATTGACTAGATCAATCAGTCATTACTCAATAATCAAAAGATTAAAAGAAAAGAGAGAGAGAGATGAGTAATCTCTTCATTGTTAAGAAAGCAAAGCCAGGAGATGAGAACATTATTCGGTATTTTATTTTACTTCAATTTAATTTTCTTCAAGGCACTCATTCAAATTGGTGGGCATATCCATCCAAATTTGGGGTGGCAATGGAACCCCACAAAACCGTGGCAAAATCAATCTTTGGCCACTCTGTCACACTCTTGGAAGATTGAAAAAGTGTGTCAAATATATACAACTTTTTTCTCAAGCCGCCAATTTAGTCTCATACTTGAAAGAAATTTAGGAAAGTGACTCCTTTTAAAAAAAATAAAATAAAAATTAGGTGCTATGCTTTGAATTTTGAAAACTACCGGTCAAAGCCTTGATAGGCCGGCCGGCCGGCCATGAATATATATATATATATATATATATATATATATATATGCACTGTATAGTTCAAACGGTATAAGACCAAGAAAGTTTCAAGATCGACCGGTAGCGAAATTAACCAGAAAATTCAGCATTTTTACACCATTAATAAATTAAAGATAGAGTATCAAACTCTTCTTGCACAAATGATAATTAAAAAAAAAAAAACTACTAGAAACAATTTTTCAAGGGGCATGTTAATTTCTTGTAGAACTTTCGGACTTCTACTTATTTAGCTATTTCTAGTTAGAAATTGTCTTAACGACCACTGATTACATGTTAAAAAAATGATTAAATTAGATATCAATTGAATTTAATTTAACATTGTTTTCTAAGTTTCAAATATTACAAGAAGTTGATTACTAGGAAAAAAAAAATTGAATGCTTTATTTTGTAATGACGTTGGTATGAAATTATAGAGATACAACTAAAAAAGATGAGCTCGGTTTTAATATTTGAAACGCAATGAAATCAATTTTTTATATCTATAATAAACAACTTATTGTCTATGTATTTTTATTTTTATTTTTTTTTCAAAAAAAGACCCTTATCAAAAAAAAATTATAAAAACTACCCCAAGCACGCAGGTCTCCCTCAAGCTCACGTATCAAGGCTTTTTTTTATTAGCCATTTGGTTTTTTTTTTTTTTTTTCTAATTTTATCTTTTAAAATTGAGTTTTTATTGAATTTTATCATTTAATATTGAGATGATTATGTGAATTAATTTTTCTATTTTTTTCATATGATAAAATAAAATAACTAATTCAACCTAGTGAAGTTCATAACTAAGGTCGTGAGTTTAATTAGGATGAACCTGACCTTGTTTTTCTTTGATTTTTTTTTAGGAACTACTCGGTCAACAAGATCATATCAGAATAACTCTTATACAATTTTAATTTAAAAACCTGGCTAGACAAAGAGTCAAGTCGAGATTTTTCAAGTTTGAATTGTTTATACCAAGTTTAATATCAATGCTGAAAGTTTATGAGGGTCTAGATATTATTTTTTCACATTCCAAAAAATTTGGGTTCAACCCTCAATTAAAGCAAATCCTAATATACAAATTATATATTAATACAACAAGATTCTCTAGGAAAAAGTTGTAAAACATTTAAATATACAAAAAATCTATAAATAATACAAAAACAATCAATAAATTAACCTAAAACATAAATGAGTTATAAAAAAATAAATAGATTTTCTTATTTGGTGCAATGAAGCTTAACAAAAAATTGAACCAATAAAATGATGCAAAAACTATTGATAAATATAGGTCGACGCTAGCAGTTAAGGGTGGTCAAATTTGTAAGAAAATGAGGGGTTGTTTCTTTCTTCTTCTTCTTTTTTTTTGTAGAAGAGAGAATTGAGGAGAAGAGAGAATTGTCGGGTTTTAATTTATTTAAATTTGCTTATGAAATGTCCATTCGCAATTCTGTCAAAAAATACTAGTGTGTTAAATTTACAAAGAAAATTTTATTATTTTTTTATCTTCTCTATTATTTTAGAAATTATCAATGAAACATATTATGTTTTTATTTGCATCAGTAGTTATTATTGATGAAATTTTATCATTGTTATTTTCATAAAAAATTATCAATGAAATATCCTTTATTGATTTTTTTTCATCGCTATTTATCAAATGTTTTTGTAGAGACAAGCGAGAAACTAGTTATCAACTAAACATCCTGTGAAAAGAAAACCATGCATAATCATGACCATTTATTTCATTTGTTTGATGGCCTCCGACTATAAAAGTTCTAGGTCAGCAATATAAACAAGAAAGACTCATTAAAGTTGAGAAGTTAAACTTGAGTAGGACAGAAGTTTACAGATCAATTAAACAAACCTATTGAATTAAACCATTAAACATGCTAGGGCTTCATGTAAATGGGTACATGGTGGAAGAAAGGAAGTCTCCGTCACAAAACATTGGTTTTAAACATTAAAAAAAAAAAAAAAAAACTTTGGCTCGCTAAATATTTCGTGCAGGAGACTAATTTCGTTCTTGATCAATCAAAATCAATTTATTATTATTATAACTTCAAGGAATGAATCTGATGCATGATTAAAAGAATTATCTCTTTCTTGATTTTTTGGATTCAAATCTTGAGGTTAGCATTGAAATTTTTTTGAACTCTTTTGAATATTTTAAACTCATGATATGAATTTGTACTTTTTAAGATCGTTCAGAAGAGAGATTTAAAATCTTAATAGACAAACAAGCTAATCCAAGAATATCAAATTATTTCATATCCGAATTAGTATATTTTTGAGAAATTTTCTTCTTTTAGCACTAGAGTAGTCCCATACGATTATTTCTTCTTGTTAACCAGAGAGATTAGGGAATTAAATCACAATGATTTAGTTAAATTTGTAATAATAGATGATTCTGAATAAGCAGATATATATTTATTATAATTAAACGAGGATTTATTCTAATCAAATCATATAGAAAGTGTAACATATATATTTATATACCATTGGGATATGTCTAGTTTCAGAAGCAAATCTGGTTATGCCAGATTATAATAATATATCAAAATGATCATAATTTTTTATCCAATTATTGTATTGTGCTCAAATTTTTATATTTATAAAATCATTACTTTAACTGTTAAATCTTTAGATTTTTAAAATATCACATTGAAGCCCTGATTTTGATAGTTTTATAATTTTTCTTATTATTTCGAATTTCATGCTTCTTTTGTATTTTTAGATTTTTTTTATTTTGTTTTCTAGGGTTTCTAATTTATTCAAGATTTTGTAAACTTTTTAAAGAGCAGGAACTTGGGGATTTTTATTATAGAAAAAATAAAATTTATAAACTCGATGTTCTCACAGTCTTTTTTCTCATTAAAATTCATGTAAGCTTTATTTATTTGTTGTTGTTTTAACTTACTCCTGTATCACTTGAATTTAGGGATGAAGAGCAGTTACACAAAACACTTGTGCATGTCCACCAACTAGTTAGTTAATTAGGAATTAAGGCATAAAAATATTTCTCCAAAAATAAAAATAGAAAGAAAGAAAGAAGGTATAAAAAGGATGTTATTATTTAAAAGGAAATAGCAAGTGTCATATTCGGCCGAAGAAAAGACACGGTCGTCATGACGCCTAGAAGGGCGGTGCGGTCGGTCGAGTAGGGCTGCCACTTTGGGACCAAAAAGCCAAAACATTTTTCTTTGTTGATAAATGGCCAATTGCACCTCCTTTGTATTTCTAACCTAAGAAAATGTCTTTTCATTTTGTCCACTAATAGTCTATAATTTTGTAATGCCAAGACAATCAATTTCTCCTAGTTTGCAGGAAAAAAAAAGAAAAAAAAAAGGAAAACTTAGGATTTTGACATAAAAAAACTCTTTACAAATGAAAAGATATCAAAAGAAACTTCTTTCTTTCTAAATAAATTCTTCTAAATCTATATGTAAACGCTGATTTATTAAAAATATATTAGAAAAATACTTTTTGTTTGGGAGTGGGTTACTGTTATTTTTTAAAGTGATTTTTCGTACCGAAATATATTAAAATATTTTTTTTTTATTTTTTTAAATTTATTTTTGAGGTCAATGTATCAAAAAGATTCAAAATATATATAAAAAAAAATAAATTTATTGAAAACACAAGTTGACTTGTATTTCCAAACGCAGTCTAAGACTTGTTGATTGATGGACGGCATATAACCAAGAGAGTAATTATATATATATATATATATATATATATATATATATATTGATTGATTAATAACAAATACATGCCCTTCTTGAATGAATATATAAATTCGTGTAAGATATGAAAGATGAGTTTGAGTGTACCAAAGTTAATTTAAATGGTTTGGGTATCGTTTGTAAAGATAATGGTGATATTGTTCATTGCTTCTAAACTAAAAGACGATTGCTTGATCAAGAAGAAAACTAAAAATAGATGTAATTAATGCACATAGATGTTTGATGATGCATCTTCTAATATAACCACTTACTCTTATCATTTTCTAGATGCCTTTTTATATGGCAATTGAATCTCATTATTCTAGTATTTATGATCCTTCAGTATCCATTAACGATGCTATATATTTTATTTTCTTCCTTTGCTACTATTTTTTTTATAATAATAAGATTCTCAAAATTAATCTTCATTAATGTCGAAACTAAATAAAAATACTTAAAAAAATATTTATAATTTACCAATATATATAAAAATCAAGGGGCAAAAATTTAATTTTTCTTCGGAAGTGTTTGTTTTTATTGTTAAACCCCCTTTTCAAAATATTTTTTAAACTACTTTTTATTTAAAAGATATGTTATCAATTGATGTTTTTTAGATTTTTTTATGATTTTAATATGTTGATATAAAAAATAAAAAATATTATTTTAATATATTTTTAATTGAAAAGAATTATTAAATTTATTTTTTATATATTTTAAAATAATGATGTAAAAAATATAAAATATAAAAAAAAATTATTAAATATATTTTCAATTTAAGAATATTTTTAAAACTCAATCTGCAGCCAAACCGGCAGCGTTCCGACCCAACCATTGTCCTATTGGCTGTTAAAACTGCAAGGACTGGCCCCACCAACCACTCCCAGGTGGACTCCACTTCTTCCTCTCTCCTTTATATACTTAAAGATTCTCTCTTTCTTTCCTCTCACACCAAAAAACCTTTTCCATTCCTGGAATTTTCTCCTACTCCATCATCACCACCATAGCTCTCTCTATGATTTTCGTTTTTTCTTGACAAACTGAAAAAACCCATTTTTTAAAAGCTAAGGAAACAATACAACGTTGAATTTTCTCTCAGGTAAACTGTCTTCTGTCTCTGTTTTCTTTAGCTATGTAGCTCTAAGTTTCTGCTGTTTTTTTTTATCAAGAAATCGTCAGTTAAGTGTGTTGCTTTGTCTTGATCATTCTTTTGGTGATCTTTATGTGATGTTGATGGTGATGGTTTGTTGTTCATTTGTTTTTTGCGATCTTGGGCTGTTTTTTTTTTTTTTTTTAATTTCGATCGTCCTTATGATCATACTTTACTTGTATTCAAACTTGAAATGGATGAGTATAGAAAGGGTAATTAGTGATTTGCTTAATGGAAATATTGATTGAAAAAGGAAAAGAATTAATGTATAATGAGCTTTGATCACTCTCTTGGGCTGTTTTTTTTTTTTTTTTTTTGAATTTCGATCATCCTTATGATCATACTTTACTTATATTCAAACTTGAAATGGATGAATATAGAAATGGTAATTAGTGATTTGCTTATTGGAAATATTGATTGAAAAAGGAAAAGAATTAAAGTAGAATGAGCTTTGATCACTCTCTTGGGCTGTTTTTTGTTTTTTTTTTTTTTTAGTTTCGATCATCCTTATGATCATACTTTACTTGTATTCAAACTTGAAATGGATGAATATAGAAATGGTAATTAGTGATTTGCTTATTGGAAATATTGCTTTTTCTCAGATTTCTTTTTCTGTTTTTTGGGAAGTAAATCTGATTTTATTCGTTTTATTTCTTTAATTTAAAGGGTTAGGTGGAGATTTTAAAACTGGTTTCTGTAGTATCTTTCCGTGATCAATCTATAATAACGTATAGAATTTGTTTTAGACTGTTTTATACGCAGACGTAAATGAAGGGTACGAAAGCAAAATAATTTAGGTAAAAAAGAAATTGAAGATTATGGTAAATTAACAGTCTTTTAAAGTTCCTTTTTTCTCTCCATCAAAAATTTAAAAAAAAAAATCATAATTTTGCAGCCACCTCTCATATGTCTCCAGTTGATGAGACAAAATTTATCGAGCATACCCGATCATATTTATATTCTATCCCGTATCTTTATGTATAATAAATTCCAAGATAATTTCTTTAAAATGATGCAAAATATTTGATTATATAATTTTTATTTTTCTTGATGATTCCTTACTGAGGGTCATTGTCCTTTAATTGTGTGCATGTATAAAGGTAGTTGATGATTTTCATGGCTAAAAAAATGGGTTTAAATTGAGCTGTCACACGGTTTTAGCTTTAAAAAAATGGAAAACAAAACAAAAATAAGTAAAAGAGATGCGAGATGGAGATGGGATGCCAGCTTTGATGGATCCCACCCACTATGCATCCTTTTTTATATATTTTTATATTTATGTAACCCTATTTTTGTTTTTGCTGCGATTTGATGGTAATTTTTCATTTAATTTCTTGATTGATCCATCTCAACATTTTCCACAATTGATGGTCATGATTCAATAGTCAATCATGGAAAGGGTGTTAGGTGTATTGGCCCTTAAAGAAATTCTTAGGGCCCACAAAGATAGTGGGGTCTCGCATGACATTTTCACATGATAGTAGATCAGAATAATAGCTAGGGTTATTTTGGATCTTATTTAGGAGATCAGGGGGAGCATATACTTTATGAACTGGAATTTGGATCTTGTTATATAGTCCTAATAAAGTATATTTGAATAGATCTGAGTACAATTGTAAAATCTTTAGTCTAATACTAGATTTATATCTATGTATTTATAAGGTTAATTTAGTAGAGTTTAATACAAATTATTACAAAAGTGTGATGATATGTTACGTAGATTGGACCACAACTTCAGAACCCACAAATCCCATGCCTTACATGTCTTCGTCTCAACACTTGGTTTTTCAGCCATGGATGCTTACACTTTAGACCAGAGGTATCCTTTGGATGGAAAGTAAAGGGTGAAAACAGAACTATTCAGATGATGCCTTTTCTATTTCTCAGAAGAACATTATCTTATTTTTTTATATTTCTATGTAAACTATATAATATTATGTGTGATTAAGTATGATCTTTCGATGACGTGTATCTTTGAAATAAGCACTAACGTCTTTTAGATCGGGTTAGCTCGGGTCCTTCTTAGAAAGGTTCGACCCTATCGGGTCTGCTGCCCTTTCTGGGGGGGCATGCACAGCCTGATGATTGTGGCATCTTGGAAATTCTCGGTTCTATCTTTGTTGAATAATTTGTTCGATGACGTGGATGATGACGACATGATTTGATGGGTACCGTGCCCGATTTAGGTTCCGACGCCAGGTGGTTTTGTCAGCACACATTCCAAAGTCCAAATCAAAGACATGTCGCCCATGTGGTTCACTTGTGTCTAGCTAGTTCCACCTCAGGAATTGACTTGGCATTTTATAAGATTTCCCATTTTCCTTTTATTTATTTTGTCCATAAATTCAGTGCCTGTTTCTAAATGCAAACACGCAGATCTGCGGCTGCATCCACGTTTCCGAAAAAAATTATAAATATTATATTTTTTTTTATTTGAAAACATTGGTGCAATCACAGTCATGCCGGCGTTGTCAAACGGAGCTCCGTTTTTAAAAAGGAAGGGTTATGATTTTCTCAGCAAGAACATAGTAACTTTTGATGGGCACAAGTACTTGATGCAATCCTTCTGGCGCTACAGTATCACTGTGAGAAACATGTCGAGAAGGAGAGCAGATGAACTGCCTTGATACTCGAAGGTGACACGTCGTATGGTGTTACTATAGTACTCCGGCTTCTAAGCCAGTCAGCATTATCAATATTCTAATCTACATGCTTGCAATACATTAAGATACCATGTTGTTTTGTGAAATGAAATCTCTTAATACCACTTTGTCTTCTGAGCTTGTGCTATGTGCATCGTGAAAGAATGTGCTATGTGATATATATATATATATATATATAAAAATAAAAAAAAACCGACATTGTTAACTGTTTGTCAGCTTGTTGCAATTTCAGAAGGAAAAATTTAGCGAGGTGAAGCTGGTTTAACATGGAGGGAGAGACTCAAGTCAGTTCAGATGTTCCAGTTGTGAAGGTTGACACTGATGTTGCCGATCCTATCAAGGTAGTGCCTGAATTAACTTAATGCAACTGACATTAGCCTGTTTTGCAGAAACTTACTGAAATGCTAATTTGCTATGAATTTTGTTTTTTATAAGGTCACAAATGGAGACTTGCCGCAAGTAGATACGGAAGGAAAAAAAGAAGAGGATGAAACTGATGGAGAATTCATCAAAGTCGAGAAGGAATCGCTAGATGGGAAGGATGGCTCTGATACAGCTGAGGCGCAATCTGTTGTGGAGGCTGACAAGCCATCTGTTGTGGAAAGAAGTTTAAGTGGTTCGGCCAGAGAATTGCTGGAGGCGCAAGAGAAGATGAAGGAACTTGAAATCGAATTGGAAAGAGTAGCGGCAGCATTAAAGCACTCTGAATCTGAGAATGCACAGATGAAGGATGAGGTCTTGCTGGTCAATGAGAAGTTGGATGAAAGTGGAAAGAAGTACGAGGAGCTTGAAATCAGTCACAAGAAAGTGAAAGAGCAGATAATTGAAGCTGAGGAGAAATACAGTGCACAGCTCAACTCTTTGCAAGAAGCTCTACAAGCACAAGAAACCAAGCATAAGGAATTGGTTGAGGTCAAGGAATCATTTGATGGCATCACCCTTGAGCTCGAGAATTCGAGAAAGAAGATGAAAGAGTTGGAACATGAGCTGGAAGTATCTTCTGGTGAGGCTAAGAAGTTTGAGGAGCTGCACAAAGAAAGTGGTTCACATGCTGAATCCGAAACGCAGAGGGCCTTGGAATTTGAAAGGCTGCTTGAGGCGGCAAAACAGAGTGCAAAAGAAATGGAAGATCAGATGGCTTCTCTTCAGGAGGAGGTCAAGGGCCTGTACGAGAAGGTTTCAGAGAATCAGAAAGTTGAAGAGGCACTTAAGAGCACTACAGCAGAACTTTCAGCAGCTAATGAAGAGTTGGCTGCTTCAAAATCACAGCTGCTGGAAATAGAGCAAAGACTTTCTTCAAAGGAGGCTCTTATCATCGAAATAACCCAGGAATTGGACCTTAAGAAAGCCTCTGAATCTCAGGTGAAGGAAGATGTCTCAGCTCTTGAGATTTTGCTCACTGCAACAAAGGAAGATCTTCAAGCAAAGGTTTCCGAGTTGGAAGGGATCAAGCTGAAGTTACAGGAGGAAATCAACACAAGGGAATCAGTTGAGGCTGGGTTGAAAACCCATGAAGCACAGGTCTCAACTGTACAGGAAGAATTGGCTAAAGTAATAAAAGAAAAGGAAGCTCTAGAAGCAGCCATGGGGGATCTCACTGGTAATGCAGCACAGATGAAAGAGTCGTGCAGTGAACTTGAGGAAAAGCTGAAAACTTCAGATGATAATTTCTGTAAAGCAGATTCTCTTTTGTCCCAAGCTTTGTCAAACATTGCCGAGCTAGAACAGAAGTTGAAGTCTCTTGAAGATCTCCACAACGAATCTGGAGCTGCTGCAGCAACTGCCTCTCAAAAAAACCTGGTGCTAGAGGATTTAATCCAAGCTTCAAATGAAGCAGCAGAAGAGGCCAAGTCACAACTGAGAGAGCTCGAGACACGTTTTATTGCATCAGAGCAGAAGAATGTGGAGCTTGAGCAACAGTTGAATCTGGTTGAACTGAAAAGCAGTGATGCTGAGAGAGAGGTGAGGGAATTCTCAGAGAAAATATCTGAACTCAGTACTGCATTGAAAGAGGCAGAGGAAGAAAAGAAACAGTTGAGTAGCCAGATGGAGGAATACCAAGAAAAGATTAGCCACCTTGAATCTTCCCTGAATCATTCATCGTCTCGGAATTCAGAGCTTGAGGAAGAGTTGAGAATTGCAGAAGAAAAATGTTCTGAGCATGAGGACCGAGCAAATATGCACCACCAGCGCAGCCTTGAACTTGAAGATTCATTCCAGACATCTCATTCCAGAGCAGAGGATGCTGGAAAAAAGGCAAATGAGTTGGAGTTGCTGCTTGAAGCAGAGAAATACAGAATCAAGGAGCTTGAAGAGCAGAAAAGTGCATTAGAAAAGAAATGTATGGATGCAGAAGCAGATTCCAATAAATACTCTGGCAGGATATCTGAACTAGCATCTGAAATTGAGGCATATCAAGCCAAGTCATCAAGCCTTGAAGTTGCTCTGCAGATGGCTGGGGAGAAGGAGAAAGAGCTAACAGAATTACTGAATTTGTTTACAAATGAAAAGAAAACGTTAGAAGAGGCATCAAGCAGTTCCAATGAGAAGCTGACTGAAGCTGAGAATCTTATTGGAGTGTTGCGTAATGAACTAGTCGTGATGCAAGAGAGGTTCGAAAGCATTGAAAACGATCTAAAGGCTGCTGGATTGAAAGAAAGTGATATAATGGTGAAGCTCAAATCTGCAGAGGAGCAACTTGAGCAACAAGAAAAATTATTAGAGGAAGCCTCTACAAGAAGGTCAGAGCTCGAGTCATTACACGAAACCCTAACAAGGGATTCCGAAATCAAACTTCAAGAAGCATTAGCAAACTTCACTAACAGGGATTCGGAGGCAAAATCCCTGTTTGAGAAACTGAATACCCTTGAAGACCAAGTAAAGACCTATGAAGAGCTGATAAATGAAACAACTGGAAGGTCTGCACTTTTGAAGGAAGAATTGGACTTGTGTGTGTTAAAAATGGCAACTTTGGAAACCTCAAATGAAGAACTCAAAAGTCAGATTGTGGAAGCAGAAACTAAGGTTTCCAACTCCTTCTCAGAGAATGAACTCTTAGTTGAGACAAACAATCAGCTGAAAAGCAAGATCGATGAACTTCAGGAATTGCTAAACTCTACCATTTCTGAGAAGGAAGCCACATCTCAACAACTTGTTTCGCATGTGAGCACTATCACAGAAATAACAGACAAACACTCAAGAGCCATAGAACTTCATTCTGCAACTGAGTTACGAATGGTGCAAGCTGAAGCGCAACTACAAGAGGCCATTCAGAGCCTCGCACTGAGGGATACAGAAACAAAGGATTTGAATGAGAAGCTAAATGCGCTTGAAGGGCATATAAAATTGAACGAAGAACTGGCTCATCAAGGAGCTGCAATTTCTGAATCTCGTAAAGTTGAGCTGGAAGAGAGTCTCCTCAAAATTAAACATCTGGAAACCGTTGTAGAGGAACTGCAAACCAAGGCAGGTCACTATGAAAAAGAGAGTGGAGGGCTAGCTGAGGCGAATTTAAAGCTAACTCAGGAGCTGGCCTCGTATGAGTCCAAACTCGGTGATTTGGAGGCAAAATTATCTGCAATCCTTTCTGAGAAGGATGAAACAGTTGAGCAGCTTCACATTTCAAAGAAGGCCGTTGAGGATTTGAGGCAGCAGCTCTCTGATGAAGGGCAGAAACTACAGTCTCAGGTTTGCGTCATCATTTGTGGTTTTTCATTTCTTGGTAAATAATTATTTGGCGATTATTTTGGCCATAGTCTTCTAACTTGCTAAGTTTTCAAATTTCAGATATCTTCAGTTATGGAAGAGAACAACCTCCTCAATGAAACATATCAAAATGGAAAGAAGGAACTTCAATCAGTGATCATCCAGCTTGAAGAAGAACTGATGGGACAGAAGGCGAATGAAGATGCCTTGAAATCTCAGATTGAAAGTCTCAAGGCTGAGGTTGCTGAGAAGTTGGCATTGCAAACTTCTCTTGAGGAACTTAAGAAACAATTGACGGCAGCTGAAGCTCAACTAAAAGAACAGGTATTGTCTCAAGAATCAAGCACAAGTTCTAGAATAGGGTTTTGATGTTCCATAAGTTTATTACTGGATACTGAATAGTCTCTCTGACTATAAGTTCATATAGACCTCCTGTTGTTTTAATATAGTGGATAATTATTGCAAGGAACTTTTAAAATACTTCACTGACAGTTTTCTTTAATGTTTAACCAAACAGAAAGAAGCAGATTCTCACAATCAGCTGGAAAAAGATGAAGCACTGAAGAAATCCCTTGAAGACCTTGAAGCCAAGAACAAAGAAGTGTCACATCTAGAGAACCACGTGAAGGAACTTGAACAGAAACTGCAAGTGGCTGGCGCTAAATTATTAGAAAAGGTTGGTTTATATCTCCCACAATCCATGATACTTCCGTTCTTTAAACTGAAAAAAAAAAAAAAAAAAATTAAACCGAGGAAATTACGTTGGAAATAAATTGTCAGAGGAAATGCTAATAGTAGTCATTTAAATGTAAAAATCAAACGGTTGCTTACACTGAGATATATTGCAGGGTGATGGAAGCAGTCCTGCTGAACAACAAGATGGATTGGAGATTAAATCCAGAGACATTGGTGCAGCCATTTCCACTCCAACAAAAAGAAAGAGCAAGAAAAAGTTAGAAGCTGCATCTGCACAAGCCTCATCCTCTTCTCAGACTCATACTCAAACTGCAGATGTTTCGCCTGCCATGACCTTTAAAATCATCTTGGGAGTGGCCTTGGTATCTATCATCATTGGTGTGTATCTTGGAAAGCGTTACTAGTTTCGGCATTTTGGATTTCGGTTTTGCTCTGTGTTTCAGGTTTTTTTTTGGCCCTTCTTTGTTTTAATTTTTTTAAATTCCTTGTTTCATACCAGTCGATACACAAGAGGTTGGAAGCTGTATTAGTATGCTTTCTAGCTTAGGTTTTTGAGCGTCGGTTAGGGAATTTGTTTTTCATTATTGCCCCTTGCCTCAATGCGCTAGACAAAAGAAGTGTTCAATTCATGTAATATTCAAGTTTGCATTAATTGGTTTATTGATTGGATTGCAAGACCATGATCTTTTTATTTGGAAATTCTGTGTACTCCATCGAGTGATGAAAGCTATCACTCTTTCTGGATGCTTGATTAAATTCTCAATCGAGTTGGCAAAGAAACTGGGAAAACTTTGAACATGTGATGAAGCAGAAACATGGAAATCAAGCTTCTAGTGACCATCACATCCTGCTTATGAAGTAGATTGACTCAAGCCATTCCGGTCGCTGAATCAGAGCTTCAGTACTATCAAAAACTTAGTTAAAAATACATTACCGCATGTGTTTCATTCAAGGATAACTCTTGGCATTCTGCATTTTATGAAGATACATCCTCAAGACCCAACGCTCTCTGTGCTGTTGTGGTTGCAGTTCATAATTTTTAGTGGCATCCAAGGATTTAATATCTATCGGTATTGAGGTGGATTTGGAAATGATCAAAGCATAAAACTAGCAATCACACCTCATTGTGATCTCCAAAGATGCATTTCTATACAGCAATATATTTTGGTTAATTCTTCCAGAGGTCACAAGGGTTTAAGGTGCATCAACTTAAAACCATGAGAAGAAAATGATCATGATTCCCAAGAAAGGAAGCTCTATTGTCACTGCATGTGTGGATTTTGTTCTGCGTTCTGCAGATTTGGATGAGTAAACGGATAGTTTTTACTTGAACTACAAAACAGATGAAACACTTTTAGTATTCAACCATGTCATATTAAGGAAGGTCCAAATGGAAAAACACTAGTGTCATACTTGATTGGAGACGCTGCCCCCCTAAACTAGCTCCTGGTTATAGCGCCAAATATAACTATCTTGCAATACCTTTCTCCAATATGCGCATGGTGCAAAACATGACCAGTCATAAATATTAACTCTCCATGGATATTTGGAAGAAGTTCAAGTGGCCTGCGATATCATCTTCATTTCACATCTTAAACTTCCTTCAGTCCATTAAAGATCTCAAAATCATCAAACCCTGCAAACAGACCAATGCATTTAGTTTCATTAAGAAAAAGAGCTGCTTTCTGACATTCTCAGGTATAGCAACAACAATTACCAGTAGCAACATCTTCACTTTCATCAGTTGATGGTACCAATGGCATCGTATTAACAGATGGTGGAACAAGCGACATCCAATCCGAACTTCCATGATCTTCTAGAGAAAGATCATTTTGTGTGATCCAGTCTTCAATAATACTGATATTGTCAAATGATATGGGGTCCTCAGGAATCTGTTTTTTGTTTCCATCAACCCTGGAATAAAGTTGGTTAGCAAAAGAACAAGATCTCGTTCCTCTGTGATTGTCAAATACCAACTATAAACATAATCATTGGTTTTACTTACATCTGTCTAAGACGCAGGTTGTACTGAACAAAGACAAGATCACTTAGCCGTTGGCGCTGTAGGCAGTTTCTTGTGCGATACACCTTCTCAAAGTGAATATGATTATGGCTACACCCAATTGAACTGCAGGTTTGGCTGAGAATACGTATAGCTAAACGTGCCAAATTGGGGCAGGCTCCGCCATAGGCAGACCACCAATCAGCTACAATAAGGAGGTATATCTAGAAATTAGTTCTACATAAAATTGATGAAAAAAGTAATATTCTAGCAATAGGACAGAAAGATGCAATTCTAGTACATGCATGGAAATTGCAAAGAATGGCTAGGAAAAATGCAATTCCTTTACATGCAAGGGAATACAATTCTTCTACGTGCAAGGAAATTGCAAAAAATAAATATAACACTACATGATGCATTTTGTCAAACAGGTATAGCACAATAGCAACTTCAGAAACATGCCTAACAGGTAAGAGTTGAGTACCATTGATATCCCTAAATTTCCTATGATACTTGACAATATGAAATGAGTTTGACAATGATTTGAAACTTATGTTTATAATACTTTCTCAAAGGTTTCCTTAATCGTTGCATATACATTCTTGCTGTGTATATATGCCAAGTATTTGGGGCAGCATTTACGTCTTCTTTATTTTTATACCAAGACGGTCAAAAGCAGGTTTCTTTTTGGCAAGTTCATTTGAAAGGCAGTCCATTGGCTAATCTTTTTCTAGCAATCCCTTTTTCAAGAAGGTAGCCAAGCTAGAGTCTGGTCTTTTAATTATCTTCCCTTTATTTTTTGAGGGGCAGATTTCTGGAAGTAAAAGCCTACAGTTCGCAATGAAAGGGAGGGCTTCCTTTCTGGATTTGCTGAGTTTAGCAGGCTTCTATTTCACTAAGGTAGAACAAGGTAGCTTATTTCCTCTCTCTATGTCTCTGTTCAATCATAACCTCCTGATTATAACATTGCAACATTGAGAATTAAAGTAAACAGAGAGCTAAAGGTAGTTGAAACCAGCCAGCTGAGCAAGACCATTCAAGGAATCAAGGTGAGAAAACTCGTCAGAGAAGGAACCCCAAAAAGGAACAAGTAAGCTCAGCAAGGAGGCTTACTATCAAGCAAACTAATATCATTAGAAAGCTCTTGCAAGAAAGCAGAGAATCTGAACACTGTATGGCTCTCAACACTATATGGCAACAGCTATAGTAATAAAAATATAATGAAAGTAACCATACCAGGAAGCAGAGTGTCTCTAGCTCTAATTGCCATCTTCCTCCCAAGGTCTCCTTCGGCATTCTTGTACATGGTTAACTCTTTGACAATCTTATCCTGGACTTCAGTACCAGGAACCAATCTCTCAATGCAATCAAACATCCTTGACAAGATTTTAGTGTGCATATCTTCTTCAATGCTATAAAAGAACTTCGGGTTGAGGAAGAAACCCGCAGCATGAAGAGGAGTTTCCCATTGTTGTTCCCACCTATGATCTATAATATTCCAGTAAACCATATAATCCTCTCTCTTGACAAGTTCTCTCTTAATGGATTCTTTGGCTCTGTATATTCCTGAAAAAACATACCCCATAGCAGCCCTCTTTTCACTGCTAACTGTTTCCAAAACTTGCATGAGCGGATTTGTTAAACGGATGATCGAGATGCATGAAGACCAAAATGATCGATTACTTGTAACATCTACCATTGATAATCCTCCAGGTTGCTTTGAACAAGGGCAGTCCATCCACTCTTGTGAGGTTACCATAGTTTGCAAATTAAGTTTGAAATCAGCCATTTGTTTCAATGCAGTGAAGTCAGTAGCAGAGTGTGTTACACCCCGTCGCACAATGTCACTTCCAGAAGTAAACTTCCTCATCAGGTTCAGCACTGCACTATTATTGTAGACAAATCTTGTGACAGATTTAGCCTGTTCAAGCACTGCATTTATCCACTCAAGTTTTCCAAAATCCTCCAGTATCTGATCAATGCAACGAGCTGCGCAGGGAGCCCAATACAATGAAGGGAAATTATCCATTAATTTTTTCCCAGCAGCAGCATAGTGCTCTTCACCATTGGTAATAACTTGCAAAACGTTTCCAGCTCCAACTTCCTCCACCATTTGTTTAAGCAATTCATACAAACCATCTGTTGAGTATATAAGATTTGATGCATCCACTGATTTTAAAAATACTGTTCCTTTAGAGCTATAAACCAAAAACTTTAGCAAAGTTACACCACTTCCTGAGTCCCATTCTTCAACCAAAAGAGAACAACCAGTCTTCGCCCATCTTGTCTTATGTTGTTCAATATCACTTTTTACTTCTTCGACCAGACTCTTCAATATCCGACCACGAAAATCTTGATGTGAGGGTGCAGCAATCCCTGACTGTCCAGAAAAAACTGCATCAATCAGTGGCTGGAAAAAACTCGAATCCAGTGCATCCAAACTAGCTCCTATATCATACAAGAACCGCCCCATTGTCACATGGATTGCATTATCTGCTTTTTCTAAACCCATTCCCATTAAAGCATCAGCGTCATGTGCAGCTGCAAGAGCAATAGCAGAAGTTCTCTTACCTCCTCTGCTCTTTCTTTTACCGAAATTTTCATTGCTTGTTCCTTCTTCATCTAGTAAAAAATCTGAATTTGCTTCGGCTAAATTGCAGCCAGCAGCAGCTTCAGGTGAGGTGTTCACATCATCAGTATGATCAGCAAATATGTCTAAATCTTCACCACTAGGAAGTGAATGAACATTGTGTAATTTTTCTTGATTCGATTTCCGTTTCTTTCTTTGCCACGCTACAATAGGACTCAAATGTTGTTGCATCAAAACCCGGACATTGGATGGGACTCGATTGCAAATACGCACACCGCTACTATTTCTACCAGCAAGGTGCTCCTTAAATCTATGAATGCCACCACCCTTAAACAATTTGGCACAATAATTACACTTAATCTGCACCCGTTTCTCATTTCTCAACATTTCACAATGCTTCCATCCCACATCTTTTTTTCTCCGGGTTCCTGGAGTCCCTTCAAAATTACCGAAGGGATTTGAAAGCATGCCTTCCTCACTAGAAGGCAAATCAACAATGCTTGCTTCTTCCTGAATCTTCAGTTGCTGACTGTTCTGCTTCCCTATAACACCATCAAGGTACTGCTGCGTCCAAAGCCGAACATCAGGTGGAACACTTCGGCACATAGGCCCGCCACCTTTGCGACCAGCAAGATGCTCCTTAAGCCTATGAATCCCACCACCCTTAAACATTTTACCGCAATATATACACTTCAAGTATGTCTTTTTCCCTTCCTTAAACATTTGACAATGTTTCCATGCCAAGTCTTGTTTTTGGCGTGTCATTGGTGATGGTTCCAGAAACTCCTCCATTTTTCCAAATTAACCCTTTAATAAATCACTAAACACCTATATCAACACTATCAACTTTTCTTCAACGGAAACAAAACTAACTGATCAAACCTGAACAAAACCAACCAATGTTGCCTTCTCCTTGCTGTCCAAAACTGTCAGCCGGACCTCAATTCCTACTACGCGACGCAAAAACAGAACGAAAGTAAGACACCCTTAATCATTAAATGATGATCTGTGAATTAAACTAGTTTCACATTATATTTCACAAGGAAAAACTACTACCCAGAAGACAAAAGTTCGAGAATTTAAAGCCCATACATAAAAAAATCATCATATAAAGACAAACATCTTGCACTACTAGGACAACAGTACAACGTTAAATTTCATAGCTTTATGTCATTGACTATAATCCCAAAAGTCATGGAAGTCAGCCATTTTTTATCATGTTATTACATTATAAGCCTAAATCCCAGAAGAAGACGGCAAATACTAAATGGTACAAAAAGGGACTAAATTCTAATGCTCTTGTTCATAAAAACATAATTCAAAGGCAAACAAAAAAAACACGAGTGAAAGGAAAGAGCTTTGCTTTGTTCTGTAAGAGAAACAAACCTGGGTGAGTTCTGGTCGGACCGGTTGTTTTGACCCAACTGGTTATCTGGGTTTTCACCGGTGATCTACCTGGTTGTGGAGAGGTTGTGAGGGAGATTCTTGATGGGTTTTCACGTAGACCAGCTGATCGTCAGAATTTCGGGTGAACCGAGAATTTGGTCTGGTTTTGTGTCAAGTCTCGGTTAGGTTTTTATCTGGCGGAGGCATGAAAGAGAGAGTGGTTGGCTTTTTCTCTGTTTCTATTGTTTTGATTGCTTGGGTGGAAATTTTATTTGGGTCAACTACATTTTAGCATATGATAATTTAATATGTTTTACTTTAGTCTTTATAATTTAGAATTTCTCAATATTAATTATATATATTTCATTAAAGCCCCTGATTTATGGCTATACTTTCACTAGATCAAGAAATTTCATCTGGGCTAGGGTTTCGTGATATTTCATTTTTTTTATAATTTAGTATAAGATTTGAGTTCTGATGATTGAGGAGAGCATAACCTTTTAACCATCATTAGCTAGTGAAAGTTAATCATTAACCAACCTTTCGAATTATTTTTATTTTATGCTTGTTAGTTATTCAACAGTAAAGGACTTTAATGAGATTTTTTTAAAAAAAAAACTATGTAAAAAAATAATTTTAAATTATCAAATTAAAGTAAAACATAGGGGATACAATATAAAAAATTATTTTTTCTAGAAAATAATTTTAAATTTAAATTTTTAATATCAACACATATAAAAACAATCTAAAATTTTTAAAAAATACGGTTAAATCATAATATCAAATTTCTTAATTAACTAAGAAAATTAGTTAATGGAGACAATTATAAATCACAATATGAAGTTTGAGTGAGATTAACTATTTATTTTATTACCCCAAATATTTAATTCCAACAATTTATTTATGAGATTTCCATTAACTATTTTCTTTATTAGTTTCTTTATTTTCTTTTTAAGGTGGTGTCTTTAGAAAATAGTAAACTTTTGCACATTTAAAGTTTTAATTCCTTTCTAGTCATAATAAAACATTTCACCTTCCTTCACTTCACTTGATTCGATGCATTCATAACAATCCCCGTGGAAAGCAAACACAGTTACTTCACGTTGCCTTGTATAATTATTAGTTAAATGTAAAGCAATTGTGGTGGGGGAAGAAGCTAAAATCCTATTGTTTATTCGTCTCGGATTAGAACTAGCGTTATGATATGGGTTGGATAAAAAAATTAAATTTAATAAAAAATACCTCGGTTATAAAATATTATCTTGAGATTTTTGTTAAGTTTGGCTGAGTGGCTAAATTTGGGTTTAAAATTTGAAAATAAAATTATTCAATAAAATCTAATTAATTTGATCAGGTTTAGAGACATCCTTATTGATAGATAAACAAAAAAATTTAAATTCCATCCTCAACTTTTTTTTTTTATGAAATGACTTAATATTTTATCTATTTTGTGTTTAAAATTAAATTGTGAGAGTTGTTTTGATGTGATTCAATCAACTTGGACTATCCAAAAATAACCTGAACAACAGTGATAAAAAAAAATATAGAGATAAAATTGAAAAAAAAAAAAATCTCACTTGACTTTTACTGAGATTTAAAATTAAATTATATAGGAATATTTAATATAATCTAGATAACTTATATAACTCGAATTATCGTTAAAAAGAGAATTTACAAGTGAAATTAATATAAAAAAGAAGGGGATGGAAATGGAAGAGAAATTGTTAAAAAAAGAAAAGAAAAAAGAAAGAAGAGGAAAGGTTGTTTTAGAACAGAAGTAAATTCGTAGCTGGACTGTCAAACCCCAAGGCTGTCACCTACTATAAAACAATAATCTGAATCACAGCATGTACAGTAATCGACACTCTCTATCAATCAAATCTTCAAAATCTTGCAGCCTAATTTCAACCCCCCAGATAATTGAGTAGAAGAAAAACAACAATCCATGGCAAGCACCTTTGTATGGGAAGATCATCATCGTTTATCTTCTTTTTTAACACTTTGACATCAACCCACTTTACTTGATTACAGTTTGCATCCATTGTAGCTGCTTAACAAGGAAACATTATGTCTGTCAATGCCACCACACTCACTGTATGTCCATATTTGAGCTACAGAATTGCTGGCGCCATGGAAAGCAGCCTCCTCCTTACATCACGAGCTTTGCTTTCAATTCCTATGGTGCATCACATGCGTTGGACTCATTTGCTTGGCCTTTACCACTCATTAGCTGTGTTTCTTGTCTCGTATTTTGTTTCTTCCTTTTTCTTTCCTGGGATATACTTCTGTTCACCACACCACAACTTTCCTAACCCTAGCAAATCTTCTCTCTCAGAATTCATATTCCACTCACGTCTTTTCTCAATTGCCAGCCCTCAACTCCCAGGCTGTTTCCCAGCTCCGAGTTGATCCTACCAGGATCAAGTTTAAACCGAAATGATAATACAAGAAACAAATCTACTTGTTAAATTTTAATGGTTTATCTATGCTCCGCTGCATAAATAAACAATACCGGCACCAGAAACAACCCGTAGAGATAAAATTCAAATATGATCCAACGATCAAATCAAAAGTTCCGAAGAATTATCCTCACAACGTAAACATCCCTACAAAGCTGATAACGTAGGCAGGTCCACATTTGACTAGTTAGAAACACCCACATCCACTCGAACTCGAACAGGTTTTGAACTTATCTGCGTCTTGTGGTGTTCAA
Organism: Populus alba; assembly: GCF_005239225.2. Lineage (NCBI taxonomy): Eukaryota > Viridiplantae > Streptophyta > Magnoliopsida > Malpighiales > Salicaceae > Populus > Populus alba. The sequence continues at coordinate 1,533,276 of NC_133299.1, forward strand.
AGTTGAGACTAAAGTTTATATACCAGAAGCATTTACTTTAAATAAAATAAAATAAAAACCACACATCCTTGATCTGTCGCTACAAGTTCTGTTCATGAGACGCAGAAGATACAGCGGGGAAAGCAGAAATCGCTGCCATGACAGAGGATAAAAAGAAGTGAATTATTCACAGATGGACCAAACTTCTAGTTTGGAATCACAGACACTCCCATGTCTGTCTGCTCCTAAATTCCATGCAACCCCACAAGCATAAAATAAACCAAGACACGAACACTAACCTCCCAGGCCCCAATCATCGAACACCTCATGACCCGATTCTCGAATATTCAAATGGATTGTTAATCAAGTGCAATTGTTTAAAAAAAAAATAGCTTGAAATCAACATTTACAAGTTTAATGAACTACCTCCAAGCTAATTGGAACTATCTTCCTTTCTTTTCTTCTCACCTTTCTGAAGAAACTTTTTCTTCAAAGGTGATGCTACTTTGGATTAAAAATAGAGAACTACTCTCTTTCTCTTCAAAGAATTACAACAAAGTGAACATTTGAACTTCAATTGACCATCTAAATCTTCGAAAACTTCCCTGAATAAATTAAGGTTGTCTCGAAAGGGAGCGGAAAACTTCTTGTCCATTATTACAAAACAGAAAATCAACCCATCACCACTGATCCACTGCCATCATCATCAACACAGATTTCCCATTTTGGTGTGGCATTTGACTCCGATCAAACCCATGATCCACAATTCAATCCGACGGGTGCCACGCCGAGGCGGTCAACAAGGACAAGTCCTTCCACCCCAATTTCAAGCACCCGTTTTCCTCAACCAAAGTGTACCCTTTCCATGGAAACATCCCAAGCAACAAACTAGCTTGAGCAGCCGGGCTACCGCCAAGCGAAACGGGTTCAAACCCGACCCGTCGCAACTCATCACCCCATCTCTCAACCTTAACCTCACCGGTCCTCTTAGGTCCACCAACAGCAACAATATTCCTAATCTCACACCCAAATAATTGCTGCTCCACCATATGCCTCTCTACGCTGTCCACACCTAATCCATCCCCAAGTGCATCAAACAAGGCACTATAATAATGCAATGCCTCTACGAACCTCCCTAAAAAACTCCCCCCGTGACTTAAATCTTGTTCAACGGTCGTGATCAATTTGGGCCTCAACAAAGTCAACAACTTCAACGTCCCTAAATCACTCCCTGTTACATCATACAAACAATGATGCATCCAATGTACTACAATAGCCTCTCTCGGCCTCACCCCGAGCTGACTTAAATCTGTCACATTCCCAATCTTACCCTCTAAAGGGTGAAACTCAAAGGGGAGCCCGAGTGAGCTCGCGAAATCGGCGAGTCGCCTCCCGGTTGACTCAAGCAACTCCGATGAAGATCCAAACCCGGTAATTCTCATGGACCGAATCTTTTTAGGCCTAGAAGCTAAAATATGAAACAATCCTGGCCATTGAAGTCCTTGCATTATATCTAAATCGATAACGTGGACACGATCTTCACCGTCCAAAGCTTGGTAAATCGCTTGATTAGCTGTGAAATGAGAGAATTTGACCAGAGGGCTGATTGAATTATATGACTGCAAAGCATTGAATAATCTCTGCGACTGAGTTAGCGTTACTGATTTTGACACGAGTGCTGAGTACGTACCGAGGCAAGAACCAACCACACGCGCCTGCAAAGCATGCGCAAAGTACGCTCCCACTCTCTCCGGCGACGATCCAAACGGCGACGATAGCTCTGCTATCTCCGGCAAAAGGTCCGTCGCGTCATTTAGATTATCCATCGCAACACACTCCGCACATTGCAGCAAGAGCCCGAGCAGCCGGAGCCCACTTGCCTCTCCGCCGTCATCTCCTCCGCAGTCGATTTCCGTGGTGGGCTTTTCGTAACTGGCCCGTTTGGATGAAGGGTCCTCACCGGAAGAGTCACCGGCGGTGAGGTCGGCGGCGGCGCGCTTGGATTTCATGGAGGGGGAGGAAGAATTGTTGGGGTCTGTGGAATTGATCGGAGACTGAGGAATTAAGCTTTGAAGCATGATCAAAGTGAAAAAAGAGGAGATTTTTTGTGGGTTTTTGAGAGAGAGAAAGATTCTTAAAGGCAAAGAGCTTTTAAGTGAAAAGTGACAAATCCAAGCAGAGTTGTGTCAGAGAAAATAACTTATGGAGGGTCTGTTTGGAAGGAAAGAAAATGAGGGAAAATTAAAAGAGAAAGTTTGATAGTCCTTCTACCATAGAAAGGGCGAAAGGGAAATATTTGTTTTGATATTATCGTTAGGTAGTAAATGGGATTAGTTTAATGATTGCGAACATAATTAAAATAAGATTAATGGAATAATTAAGTGCTAATTATTAGGTCATTGGATTCTTGGGATCATTTTTTTGGGTAATACTAAGAGTAGAAAGTTTGTCTTTATGTTGAAAGACATGAATCATGCAATGTTGAGGTTGATAATATTATGGTTTTAGATTAAAAAATAAAATCGAAGAGTTTGAGATACCATGGATAGAGGAGATATGTTTTTTTATTTTTTTTTAAATGATATAAATTTAATTTAAAATTGTTTGTTGTATATTAATTTTTTACTCTTTAAAGTATTGTTTATAGTTTAATCATGTTTTTTAAAAAAAAAAAAATTAAAATTAAATTTTTTTAGTACATTTTTTATTAATTTGATACAATCATATTAAAAATAAAAAAAATAAAATATATTTTAACCAAAAATTATTTTAAAAAACATGTATCGCACTTCCCAATAGGCTTTAATTAAAAGAGTATTTAGGGGTGTTATAGTTTTTACTTTGGAATACTTTTCAAAAATACACTTAACTTGAAAAGGAATTAAATTGATACATTTTTTAGTATTTTTTTTATAGTTTTTTATGTTTATATATAAAAAAAATATAAAAAAAATTATTTTAATGCATTTCAAGTAAAAGAACACTTTTTACTATAATATTAAACGCTTTTTTTTTTTAATTTCTATTTGTATATGTTATTTCTATCTAAAATCACTAACAAAATGTAATTATTTTAGGTTGTAATTACTAACTTTTATGTCTATCTTTTTTTATATACTGTAAGTGTTGTTAATCGTAGTTTGAATGGTTGTTAAATAAGTATTTATTTTTTTAATTTTAAGTGTAAATTTTAGGGTTAACAGTATTGTTTTAGAGCTTGCATGTATTGTGTAATAATTGTTTTTTAAAGTGAAATATTTTTTTTTTTTATTTTTTAAAATTTATTTTTGATATATATCAAAACAATATAAAAAAAATAATTTAATTTAAAATAAAAAAAAAACAACTTTTTAATCAAAGAATCTCTATCCATCCACCCGGGCTGGAGTGGTCTTGGCCACCAGCTCAAGGAAGGGTCCATGTATGCATTTAAAAAACACTGAGTTTTTTAATTTAATTTTCTAACCACGACACTATTTAAAAAGAGGGAAGAAAACAAGAAATATAATTGATTCCACTTTTTGGGAAAAAAAATAAAAAATATATAGGAAAAAGAAAGGAGAGCAGGCCATGGCCTAGTGGCTGCAAGGCCATCAAGTGGTGCTGTGTTCCGTCCTGTTTCAGAATGAAAGCATCATGTCAGGCAAAGTACAAACCCTACTTGAGTTTAACCAGGCCGATGAACTAGAATTATCCGTTGAGTTCATTCTCAAGGTAAGAGCAAAAATCTAAAACCCAGCATTTATTCTCAATTATTAGGGTTTCTGTTTTTACTCATCAGAGAAAACGACCATTGATAGATGTTTTCTGGGCACCTCTGGACATTATTTAGTATAAGGAGAAATTATACCATCTGGCACCAAAATGAAAACCATCATAATTTATGAACCCCACCTGGGAATGAGCAAAAAAAAAAAAAAATATATATATATATATATATATATATATTTGTTTGTTGGAAAGTAGTTTTTTTTTTTAAATTAAATTTTGAAAAGTATTTTTTAATATTTGATAGTGTAATGAAAAATAAGTTGAAAAACACTTTCAAGTGTTTGGTTATGTCATGTAAAATGAGCTGGAAAATAACTTATTAATATTTTATTTTTCTCAAGTTTATTAAAATATGAGGAACAAATCTTACAAATTAAAAAGTTAAATGAGAATAAAATTGAAAAAAAATATAATTTCATAAATTATCGCAAATAAAATAAATAATAATCAAAATAATAAAGATCAAATCTAAAAAATTAAAAAAAAAAAAAAGATGAAGAAATTAAAATAATAATAATCAACATTTCATAAATTATTTCAAATAAAATAAGTAACAATCAAAAGAGTGAGGACCAAATTTTATAGATAAAAAATTTCAATAAAAAATGACAAGGAAAAAGCAAATAGCAATTATAAAAATAAGGATCAAAGTTAATATAAAAATAAAATTTTAAGAGATGAAATTGAAAAATAAATATTCAAAATATATATATATATAGTAATTAAAAGTTTGAGGTTCAAATTTGATATAATCAGTAAATAATGACATTTCTAATTTTTTCACAACTTCCGGAAAGTCTTTTCTGCCCAAATTTTCCAGGAAAACACTTTCCTGAAAACCAAGCCAAATTTTTCTTTTACTGGAAAGTATTTTCCGTTGACCAACTTTTTTAATGGAAAACAAACACAAGAAAGTTTGGAAAGTGATTTCCTGAAAACCACTTTCCCAGAAAACAAACACAGCTAAAAAAAAATACTTTCATGAAAACCAAACCAAATTTTTTTTTGACCGGAAAGTGTTTTCCGGTTGACTAGAAAGTGTTTTTTTTATTGAAGAAAGTGTTTTTTATTGACAATTTTCTAATAATAAATAAATAAAAAAAATTTTAAAAAATAATATTTTAAAAATTACTTTTTAAAAAACAAACATGATCTAAAGGACCGTTGCCAGAGGAACTCTCCCACGAGATGCCTTTTCATACGATACACAGTCTGCTCTGCGTAGCCAAACAAAATCGTATGATTCCATTAATATTCTACGGCACTGCAAAGTAACTTTTTCATTTTTGTCATGTTTTAGTCGCTCACAGTGTGTTGACAGTAGAGAGAGAGAGAGTAAGAGAGAGAGAGAGAGTTACTGGGAAATTTTGAGGACAGGGAACATGCTTGAATAATCATATTTTAACCACACAAAAAATCAATATTTCAGTCGTTAGATTCTCCTTTCAAGAGGATTTTATGGAAATGGTGTTTCTCCGTAACCATGCCAATAACAGGTTCAAGGGTTGGCTTTTTGATAAGAAACCCTTTCTAAGCTTGCAAGGGTTGGCTTTTTGATAATTGACGAGACACTTGGTCATGGCCCCTTTTTTTATTTTTTAACCTTTATATTATGTCTTTCTATTTAAGTGTTGATTAATCTCCTCCTCCTTTGTTTTCTAATCTATTTGTTTAAACTTTATTTTTAAACGGAAATTTATCTTTTTACAAGTTTTTTGAGTTTTATGCTTCAATAATATTAGTATAATTTGTTTTTAATTTTTTTCTTTTATATTTTAATTGTATTTTCCTGACACATTTATAAAAACAATAATATTTTATTATTAGCGATGATAATTAACCTTTAAATAACTTGGATGAAAACACTTAAAACAAAAAGAATAGCCATTATAAACCATTTACATGTACATTAATTTATCTTGTGTTTTTATCTAAAAGATTAGCTTTTCGTTTTAGTATTTAATTAGCATAAATAGAACTATACTCGCAAACAAGTGTTAAACACCCGATAAACAAGTTGTCTAATGGCAATCCTCAAAATCCGCAAGGCTTAGGCAACCGGGGGAGCAAAACGATCGATCATGTCAGTTCACAAATCGCATTCTAAGTTGACATTACTACAAGACCCTTAGACATTTGCGGGATACAGGACCACTACTCTTGTGCCCTTCGATATGCCATGGGCCCCACAAAAATATTAACGTTGAATAAAAATATCAAGATGCCGCAAGTGTGTTTTTAAAAAGTAAACAAAAAAAACATCTTGATTCAAGCTATAACCCAATTTATTTAAATAAGCTTTTTTTATCTAATAAAATAATTTTAAAAAAAATACCAGAGGGATTGAAGTAAAAAAAAAAATCATGATAAAAAAATTATTTATTAAAAAGAAAAAAACAATGAATATAAATTTCAATATATTTAAAAAAATAATAATTCAAATCAACTAAAATATACTTGCCAAACCCCCCAACTCAACTCATTCATAAAATCATGATAAAAAACAAGGATAAAAAACAAGTAAGCCTCATTTCCTAACAAACTTAATGTGAAAGACTAATTTGAAAAAACAAATCAATTAATAAAAAGGTAAACAAATAAAAAGCTAGCAAACTTAAGTTAGCACACCAAATCATACTACTCGTTTTTTTTCAAATGGGACAACACAATAAAAGGCAAGCCAAGAAAAGTTATGAAGCTAAATGCAAAAATAAAATAAAATGATGAAAAATTAAACAAAAACAATCAATTTTAGAAAAAACAAAGCAAAAAAAAAATATCAGAAAAAACCTTGACTAAATAAACAAACTTATGATCAAAGTCAAGAAATGAAACTGAAGAACACACGAATAATAGCTTCACATATCTAAATTGTTAAATAATAAAATTAAAAAAAATAGTGGAAAAATAGGTGGAAAATTGATATCATCTAGACTAATTTTTTAAATTTAAGAACTAAATCATGAGCTTGATATAATCCAACTAGAAAAAAATCATAATTTTTAATTTTCAATCAATTCAAAATTAAAAAAAAATTATAATTTTACAAAAAAACTAAAAAAAAATAAATTATCGTGGTGTTAAAAAATTAATTTGTCAGTTCACAAATCGCATTCTAGGTTGACCCTTAGGCAATTGCGGAATACAGGACCACTAGTCTTGTGGTGTTCGATATGCCATGGCCCGGAAAAAAATCTAAACGTTAAATAAAAATATTAAGAGGCCGCAAGTGTGCTTTTTTGAAGTAAGAAAAAATGCCCTCTGTTGATTTATTTTGATTTTAAAGGTATTTTGCTTTAAAAATACAAAAAGAGTATTCTAATCATGATACTATACTCTAAAAATACAAGAAGACAGTATTGCCCTCAATCAATATGGCAATACCATTTGGTCCTTATGAAATTACATTACTGTCCCAATAGCTAGCCTCATGAATTTTTTTTTTAAAAAAATACAAAAATATAATTACATTGTTACATTTCCGCTAAGCATTTTATCTAGAATTCCTACCCCAACCACGTTTTATCCAGGTGTAAGTAAAAAAATAAATAATAAAAAAAAATATATATATAACTGAAAAAATTAAATCATAAAAAAAAATCAATTAAAAAATTTAAAATACTAGCTGGTTCAAATTTATAAATCTAAAACTAAAAAGTTAAATTAAACCAAAATTAATAAAAAAATACCAAATAAAAAACAAATAAAACAAAACCAAATTCATTAGAAATTATATATATAAATAAAAAAAAAAACCTCAAAAACAATATAATTTCTGTTTTTTAATATAAAATAAAAACCATATAATTTCTGTTTTTTAATATAAAATAAAAACTGAACTAAAAGCAATCAATTGAATTTTAATTTTTATTTTAAAATAACTAAATTAGAACTGATCAATTTAAATCAGTTTTAATTTAAAAAAATAATAAATTCAGTTAAATTGTTTTGTTAAATAAAAAACACACCAAACCACACATTACCAAAAATAATAAGCCCAAACTTTTATCAGGCTTCTAATCATCAGTCAACAAGTCAGGTTCCAAAACAAGTCAGGTTCCAAAACAAGAAAAACACGCATCCCCCTTTTCAACTAAATGACCTTTCAACTTGGTCCGGCAGAGTGTTTGCTGAAATAACTTGAAAAGTGCCAGTTTTTTCTCTCAAAACGAACTTGAAAGCATGAGCAGCAAACGTTAACCTCTTGAAAGCCGTTAACCTCAGAACTGCACTGACCTGAACGTGCGGCTGGCAAGGGGCTGCTCATTCCTGCTTCAAGATAGCCCACGGCCTCCTTGCTTAGGTAAAAAAGCATTCAGGTCCAAACTCAAACACAAACTCAACTAAAAACCACATTCTCAAACAAGGGGGGAAGAACGACTCCGAACTAGGGGGAATCAAACTATACATCTTCCTTTAAAGACAGCCTCCGAATCTGATTTCGCTGAAGCCATCACGGAGCAACCAAATTTGGATGTCTAAAATATATCTGTGGGGATCTCAACACCAACAGAAGCAATCAGATAGCTCACACGAACTAGCTGGGGCAAACCACAGTTTCCAAGGAGCATCAACACCTAGACTCCTCTGATTCTAATTTTACAAATCAAAAGCATCCAAGAACCATGTAACAAATATAAAACTGAATGTGCCAGAACAACTTGTTTAGTTAAAAACAAACCAGGGAGCATGACAATCACATTTAAAAAGGTGCATCAAAATCCATTGTTGAATGAAGAAAAAGGAAAGAGCAAAAGATACAACAATAAAAGAGTCAGTAAAGCCTGTTCAAGTCGGTTTGCAAACCACCAGATCCGACTACTGAACTTGAAAAAATCATTCAGCAGCCAAAAAAGAAATGAAACTCGCTAGTGTACCATATTATGCTCTATTGCGACACTTTTGCCGCATAATCCTTACTTAAAAAGACTAATTTTTTAGGCTACCACCTCCTAAGTTGAACCTATTAAATCACCACCACCCCTTATTCAGCCTATCACGTAAAAACATCAAATAGGAGTTGACATTAGCTAGAGAATAACAAAAAACTGATTTAACTCCACAGATGATAGACCAGATACGAGCTTGTTGTGCATGATCATTCATAAAATAAGTACACCTAGTCTTCAATAAACACCATAAATCCAAACATCGAACCAAACTGATCATATCAACCCCAATGGCTCACTTCCCCAACTACAGCACACTACTTTAACAAAATCCAAACCAAGAAATTGCAAAAACACCCTATCAGCGTATCTAAAAATAAAAATGTGTAAAGGGCTAGCAAAACTGATCTCCAACATTTTCCATTGCATTCAAAACATAAAACTCCCTACCTCCCCTATATAGCAAGACAGCAACTCTCAAACAATCAATTTTAAATGCAATGATAATACTCCTTAAGAGAAACCAATGAGCTCACAATTTCAAATCATTTAATCATAAAATTAAACTCAAAATCCTTAACTCAACTATCAACACACTAATTTAAGTTTAAAACAGTCAATAAAAAACCATCAAACATGTCAATACCCAATACTAGCAAACACCACCAATAGCTCACAATTGAACAATTTCATAATCCACAGTTACATAGCAGATCACGACATCTAATTTCAGTAACACATCATAAACAAAAAATCAGAGCAACCCTAAAACAAAACCTTTAAAATTACAGCTAGGGTATTTCCATTTTATGGAAGCCGAGACGAATCAACACTGAACCTATACATTCCTAAAAACGCAATAAAATAAAAACAAAACATCATGTGAGCAAATCAAATAAAACCCATAATGCTAACACTAAAAAAATCATCACATAAAGAAATAATCAAAACACCGGCATTTAAAATTGCGATATATATTAGTAATCCCAAAAATAACTAAATCCAAACAGATCCAAATTAGTTCCATAAAACACAACATAACCTTAACAGTAATTCTTAATGTCTCGAAACAAAACATTAAATCTAAAACAAAAACCTCAAAACCGACACCATTTTGCATCCTTCAAAACCTCAGCTTGGTAAAAAACCAACGGTTCTTTCCAGTCTTAAAACGCTCCTCGAACCTTGCCTTTGTATCCTTGCAAGCAGTAACTTTCTTATCCTTAGTAGTCAAACTCTCCGCAGTGACAGCATCCTTCAAATCCACATCCAAGGTATACCTTGTCGGCATCAGATGTTGGTAGTTAACAAGCTTGATAAAACACTTGACCCTCGATTTCTTTGCTGTTTTCTTGGTTGAATCTTTCTTTATAACCTTGCTTGGGTACTTCTTGATTCCAGCCACTAAACAGTGCCCATATGGACGGTCTCTTGTTCCGTCATCGAAGTGCTTCACGATCACTGCTTTGCGACCCGCATAGCGGCCTTGGAGGATTATGACGGCCTTGTTGGGCTTGAGAAACTTCACCATTGTAGCGGCGGCTTAGGGTTTTCTCTACCTCTCCTTTACGCTGTTCTGAACCCTAGAGATTGGGAGGGGGGGCGTTACGCGTGCTTATAAGGAAATGGAAACCCTAGCTCTCGCTGTATGTGGATGTGGGCGTTTTTATAATTCAATGGGCCGGGCTTTATTTAAGTTACCCGGCACATAAATTACTGGACGTCCAAGTACAAAATTTTGGGATCAATTATTAGAGTTGTTTACGGATATACGGATATCGTGCTACGGGTTAGGTGCTAGAGTGGGATAATAGTTATATTTTAAAATATTTTTTATTTTAAAATATATTAAAATAATATTTTTATATTTTAAAAATTATTTTTACATCAACACATTAAAATATTATGAAAACATAAAAAATATATTAATTTAAAGCAAAATAAAAAAAATTCAAATTTTTTTTTAAAAAAATTTCCAACTGTAATGTCAAACATGTCTTAATCTATAATTATATCTAACTTAGTGTTTTGATGTTTTATAAAAATATATTTGATCCTGTCCAAATTTTTTTTTTAACATGAACGGGTTTGATATATTAAATTGGGTTTAAATTTTCATAGACATTACATATATCCACATGTTAGGTTAGATATATTAATTCTTTTATTTTTTTTGACAATCCTAAAAACAATATTGGGTTGCAACGGTTGAAATTAGATAAGACTCCTGTAATACATATACTGTGAACATTATAAAAACTATCATAATTTTTATGTTCAAAGCTGGGGATTTAATTGAAATTCAGTTCCAAAAAGAGGGCGTAGTTTGTGCATAAGTTTTCGTGCATGGATAAAAAACCAAACTGCTAGGAGTAACAAGTAATTCAGTTCCAAAAAGAGGGGGTAGTTTGTACATAGCGTTACGTGCATGGACAAAGAAGGTATTATGCTACAAATTGAAGTTCAGGCAGTAACACAATCACAAAGACAATCAGAAAAGGGAGCAATCAAATTTATCAAATCCAACAGATTCATCAATAATGGTCGCATAAGGCAAATTGCCAAGATTTCGACACACCACCAGGCAAGAGATCGAGTACTCGTGGCTGTTGGAAGCAGTGGAACAGAAAAGACTTCAGCTTTGGTTCGAGAAACCAGCATGAAGCTTAAAGGAGTTTGTTCATGAATGGTTTTCGTGCAGCATATGCGACGAGCTGCATGGACCGAGTCTAGCAGCAACCGTTGAGGGGCAAATCCTATACCCAAATTAATGACACAGAAACAAACATATAACTATATGAAAAAATAATTTATTACATCAAAATGGTCCAAGAAATCATCAAGCCACATCACATGGTCACATTCTATTACAATAAAAACCCGGAAAAAGAACAAAACACAAATAAAACATCAATATTGATGCAGGAAACTCCATCAATCCTCAGAAGCAAATGTCCAAGGCACAACAGCAACACAAGGCAGCACAACTGCAAAATAAAGGAAGAGAAAACAATTAGAATATTCACATGATCATAACCAAAAAGAAAAAACATGTTTTTGTACGCAAAAGTATCCACATATGTAATTCTTCTTCTGTAGTGTTTAACAGTCATGAACAGCCCAGTTTGACTCGATGAGTCAATTATATGACTCGCCGATATGCTAGGTTTTACTTTGAAACAGTTTTACAAAAACAATATCATTTTAAGAATTTATATATATATATATATATATATATAATACTTGATTAACTAGTTGATCTGCCACCCACCTCACGACCCGTATCTTGAATCAGATACAGATCAGATCAAGTATTATAACTATCATTTAACATTATATATTTGTTTGGCTCCATTACAATATACAATTTATTCTACAGCAAACAGATAATTACATTGACTAATCCCACTAGAGATTAAAAAAAATGATGAGTGGGCTTACCATCCTTTCCAGAAGCCATCGCCCCTGGATTTGGTCTCCACAGGAATAGGATCTTGCTGGTAGGTTTGGCCATCCATGGTTGGATAGCCAGCTGGTGGTGGGGCTGAATATGCACTAGGACCCGTTGATGCTGGTGGAGGAGGATATGCCACTGCCAATTCAATTTTTTTTTAAATCTCAATTAGCATTATATAATCCAATAATAAAAACAAATATTCAATTATTGTGAAAAAGTATCAAGTAAAGCAATTGGCGGTTGATTCTTGGTTGTTTTCTAAGACAATCAAAGGAAAAACAGTTATTAGAAAAGAATTTGGGTTTGATCCTAGTTAAACTTTTTAACAAGACTTGATAACTCCCCAACTAAGTCCTTTCTAGTAAAAGACTTGGCTAAGATTTGTCAAGAGCTCAAGAATTTTGAGACAGGAAAGCAAAGAAGATGGAAGTTTGTACTAATTAGCACTAAATCGTCTGGACATCAAAGCTATTTTCTTCTGCAAGTCTAGTTTTAGAATGCTACAATCAATCATGTTGGAAGAAAACCTAAGATTAAGGATTATTACCTGTAGCCTGATTCTGACTCATGTTTGAAGAAAACTCTTGGCAGGCAAGCACAGACAGATGAGAGTTATTAAAGAAGGAAGATATCGGGATGATGAGAGGTTAGGTTGTAGCAGTTGAAGACGATGGAGTTGTTGCTACGCTAGCATCTACCTCCTTATAAAGAATTAAAGATGGAGTTGGTGTTTCCTTCCTAGGAGAGAATAGCGAGGGCGGCCATATCCGCGTGAAGAAGCATTAAATTTGTGAAATGCCACTATAATTGTTAAATGAAAAACAAAAAACAAAAAAGGATGTTAATAAAAAAAAAGGTCTGAGGTTTCTTAAATGGAAAGCAAAAGGATCCAATAAAATAAAAACTTATTCTTGTTTGTTCAGTAAATTTTTTTTAGAAATTAAATTTTTAAAAAAATTAAATTATTTTATGATATTTGGTAATATAATAAAAAATAAGTTGGAAAATACTTTCTAGTGTTTGGTTATATTATAAAAAATAGTTGGAAAGTAACTTATTAATGTTTTATTTTTTCTTAAATTTATTAAAATAATGAGAAACAAATCTAATAAATTAAAAGGTTGAATAAGAATGAAATTGAAAAAAAATATAATTTCATAAATTATTTCAAATAAAATAAATAATAATCAAAATAATAGAGATCAAATCTAAAAAAAAAAAAAAAAAAGATGAATAAATTAAAATAATAATAATTAACATTTCATAAATTATTTCAAATAAAATAAGTAACAATCAAAAGAATAATGATCAAATTTGATAAATAAAAAATTTTAATAAAAAATAATAAAGAAAAATCAAATAACAATTATAAAAATAAAAACCAAAGTTAATACAAAAATTAAATTTTAAGAGTTGAAATTGAAAAATAAATATTCAAAACAAGATATATATATATAGCAATCAAAAGTTTGAAAACTAAATTTGATATAATTAGCAAATAATATGATATTTATAAATTTTTCACAACTTTCAGAAAGTGTTTTCCGCCTAAATTTTTCAAGAAAATACTTTTCTGGAAACCAAGTCAAATTTTTCTTTAACTGGAAAAGTGTTTTTCGTTAACCAACTTTTTTAATGACAAACAAACACAAGAAAGTTTTAAAAAGTAGTTTTTCAAAAACCACTTCCCAGAAAATAAATATAATATTGAATCCAAGAAAAAAAAAGACCTAATTAAGAAAAAAAAAACACTCCAATGAAAAACATAAAGTTAAGGTGGAAAACAAGGTTGAGATTTGTTAAATGAAAAGTAAAATCACCAAATTAAAAAAAGAACTCAAACAAAAAAAATATAACCAATAAAAATAAAAGACTTGAATGAAAATACAGTGTTTTCCACCCCCACTTTTTAAATTGAATTGATAATGTTTGTTTGATTGCTTCATATAATGGTCCAATGTGTAATGGTTAAAAATATAATTTTAATGATAGTTAAAAAAATTCAATTTAGGTTTGATCTAATCCAAAGGTTGGATGATAGATTGGAGGGGTTAATTCATTTATATAAGCTAAAAGTTAATCAAAGCTAAGGTTTTTATTAACAAAAAAAATATCTAAAACAATATTATTTTAATAAATAAAAAACACTAAATTTTATAGTTGACTCATTAATCTATAATAACTAATTAGCTAAAGATAGTATTATAAAATTTATTAAGAATACATTGTTAGAAAATATATTCTTTACATTATAATTCAGGATTTGAGATTATAAATTTATTAAGAAAATAAAAATTAATAGGAAGTGGATTAATTTGGAAATGAATGGATGTCAAGAAGTTAGATTTTAAAATTGATTGAAGAGATATTTATAAAACGACATATCATAAGTGGTTATTGTCTCCGAGCCTCACCTTTGACAAAAGAGGCAAAAATCCTTGTCAGGTGGAAAACTCTTGTCGTGACGCGTGTCATGCATCATCATCTTTGACTTTATACATGCGGGGACTTTGAAGAATCCTCCACGATCGGGTTGCTTGTGACAGGTGGCAAAAGATAATTTGTTATCATTAGATAAGAAGGTCTTGCCAATGCCTATATGATTTGTAAAGTAAAAATATCAGATATTTGTTGTTAATTGCTACGAGTTCTCTATGTTCTATACTGTCAAAGAAAAATCTACTTGCCTACCGCACCTTAAAATTTGGACCTTCTTTCTTCTTTAAAAATTGATTTAAATTTAAGTAGATTTAGATTAAATTTAAATTTAAATTGATTTAATATTTACTTAGCCGGTGGCTTTGTTAATATTGCACGACGTCATCCAAACTTTGACCGGGATAAAATCAAAAAAATTAAAATAAAATGAAATGAAAATATTTTAAGAAAGATAATAAAATAAATTGAAAAGATGATCAAATAACCTAAGATTTTAAAGAGATGGAAACATCAAATGTATTTTACTCTGTAAGATTTCATCCAACTTTCTAAAAGAACAAGGGGCCAAGTGCGTATTTAGATGAGAGGTAATTTGTGTTTTTTTAAGTAAAAAATATTTTTTTTTAGCTTTTAAAAGTATAATTTATACTTAAAAAATATTATATTTAAAATAAAAAAAATACAGAGATAAATAAGCTAGTTATGATGCATTTAGAATGATGAAGTGTTTGTGCCTGTTTGGCATTCCGGCCAAACTGGCTTTTTGAAAAAATTCAAATTTTTTTTTTGTGCTAAAATTGAGTGCAATTTGTACTTTTTGGATCGTTTTGATGTGCTGATGTCAAAAATAATTTTTAAAAAATGAAAAAACATTATTAGCATGCTTTTCGACACGAAAAGCTATTTGAAAAGCAACCACTACCACACTCTCAAACACCCTAACCTTAGCCAAGCCCATAGAGACTTCAGGCAAGGAGCACACATAAACATTCCTCTGCCTAAAAGGCTAATATATATATATATATATAATATACATTGTGATTAAAATGGTAATAATGATAGATTTTAAAGTGTTTTTTTATTTAAAAAATATATTAAAATAATATATTTTTTTATTTTATAAAAATTAATTTTGATACCAATACATCAAAATAATTTAAAATTATATATAAAAAAATTAAATACAGAAACAAAATCACTCTAAATTTGTTTCGTTGTAGTTGTTATGGAATGAATATTTCCTTTCCTTTATCTTGGTTTACAAAAATCAAACAAGCTTCGAGTTTTGAAATTAGAAGACGAGAGAGAATGGAGAAAAAACTCAATAAATAACCTAGTTAAAATAAAATAATTATATATCTGTAATGCATTGTATAATATTTATTATATCTTATTTTTCTATCTTTTTCACGCGTTGATAATTATTCATAACTATTATTTTAATATAAAAAAATCAATCCGTTAAAAAAATAGAAACTAGATAATAAAATGATTGTGAATTATATATTTATGAGCAGAACTCATTATTTGTTTTTTCCAAAGGTTATTGTTTTAGTGTCGCGAAGAAATGCCAACATGGACCAATGACTTTCGAGAGGTTGCTTGTGGAGGATGGGCCTCGAGAGGGCAAAGTGACATAACACTCGAAACAGATAATTGGCCCAGAAAACCAACTAGATTTGAATCCACTTAAAATGAGCCCGTGAATTCAATTAATACGGCCCCTTCCCATTGGACAGTGCCTAAAGACCACACAGACTAGCTATAACTACCAGTAAGAATTCGCTATATGTTATACCAGATTACTGACCCCGTACACGTACTACGGGTTGGATTAAAAAATTTTTAATTAAAAAAACATAAGAGATAGCTTATATTTTTAAAGAAATGAGATAAATTCAATAATTAAATTAAATTTTAATTAATTTGATAATACAATAAAAAATAAAACAATAAAAAAAAAATGCATTAAAGCCCAGTCATGTGCGCTTGGACATGCTATTTTTTTTTTAATAAAAGAGTAGATGACCCTATTTTTAAACCGGTTTCAATCACAAAGTACCTTACAAACACTTTTAGAACACTAAGAAACCAACCTATTCAACTCAAAAAAAATTCAAATTTGGTAATCGGAATCGTCACTAACAAAAAAAACTTTCTTTTTCTTCATTGAAATCTAGTAACTCCTCTCTCTCCTCTCATGAAAAAAAAAAACTGAAAAATTAGAAAAATAAAATTTGTTTCTAAAATGTATTTTTAAAAAAATTAAAGGAACCAATCATATTACAAAAAAAATAGGAGACTAATTAAAATGTACTTCATAAATAAATTTGAAAGCGCCACTTATATTACTTGAGATTTTTACTCTAGTTCCTTGTATTTCAATTCAACTCTTCCTAAAAAAACATGCAATTAAATGTTAATTTAGGTTCAAAAGGCTCAATTTTACAAAGATAAAGTTCAAGAATCAAATTAAAAGTTTTGAAAAAATCACTATTTCAATCCATATTGATTTGTAAGAGAGTTAACAATACTTTTATGCATAATAAAAACATTACACACTTTATATATTTTTTTAATTGATTATAAATGGTTTACTGGCACGTGCTATACTGGCTCAATTTTTTTTTTTTTTAATATGAAATAATTAGACCACACATAACTATTTAATATTATTAATAAACCCAACTTAATAAATCAATATTAAAAGCTTCTAAATTGATTTTTTGTTTAGGTTGAATTTAAAAATAACCTATATTAGAGTCGTCTTGATAAGATCTAGTTAGCTTGGCGAGACAAAAAAAAACAACTTAGATGATTAATAAAAAAAACATGTTATGACTTTTAAAAAAATTCAAGATGATATATTTTTTTTAATATTGAGATGGAGACATATTAGATCAATCATGACTTCACAACTCAACCCTCTAAGGCTATAGCCTAAATCATTAACAACTTTATTTTTTTGTTACAAAAAAACTATTTTTTACTAATAGACACTCTACAATAATATTTGTTTCAGGCTATAATAACTTCATACAAAACAAACCAAAATAAATTATAAAGACGGTTGCTACCTAATTTTGATAAATTTTTAGAAAAAAATAAAAAAAGTAAAAAATAACAAAACCCTAAAAATATACGTTCATGATACATTTGCATTATTTTTTAGCATTTTCAGTATCATCTTAAAAAATTTAAATTTTAAAAGTTTTTTTTGAGCGCATTCGACTTTTAATGTATTATTTTTTAAAATCATTGATTTTTATAATTGAGATGACATTAATATTGCTTTTTAAAAAAAAATTAAAATAGAAAAAATAATAAATAAAAAAAAATAAAATTTACAAAATAAAATAAAATTATGGGATTAATATATAAAAACTAAATAACATTTTATCTATAAATAAAGATGCAAACAACACAGGAGAGGAAAATATTTTTAAAAGTTTCCCAGTACCAGCCAAACCTTCCCCCCTTCCTCTCCATACCCGCCTTCTCGGTCCCAGCTCTCCCAGCCACCCTCTGTCCCTCCATCTCCCCCCTGACCTCCCTATCTCCCCTCAAACAACCGACCATGCCCACAGACCCCCGTCTCTTTCCTCAGACGCACACCGTCCCTTTTCCTCTCTCAACCGGCCCCCTCGTTCTCCTTTCCCCTAATCTGTCCGCCTCCATTCCCGCCTCCAGACCAGCTCCCCTCGAGAACCAGCCAAGACTTTTCTCTTCCCCATCTCCAGTTCCCTTCATCTCCTTCGACCAGAACCGCAGCCAACTCCCCTCTCTCTGTCATTTTCCATCTTCTGCAACCATCCTCTCCCTCACAGACCCATATCCTCAGCCACGAGCCACCTCTCCATGTCCATCATTTCCCGGCCAGATCTTCCACCCCCCCCTCTCAGCCCTCAGCTCTTTCCTCCTGAACCAGCCGCCAACTCGCCAATTCCCAGGCCAGATCTTCCACCCCCCCCCCTCTCAAAAAATATCAAGAATTTGAGTATGTGTGTTTGCATTTTCAGTATTTAGGATTACAAACTTGTACCTAAAATATATTCTTCATTTGAAATAAAAGGGTAGCTTTGTTTTGTTTTTATATCAACGTTAGAATAATTGGGTCTGCATTACCTAATAAGATAAAAAATTTCTTATTGAGAAGAATTTTTCTCTAACTTAAACCTTATATTATTGAGAAGAAAACTTTTAGAACTTTTAAACCACATACAATTTATTTCAGGTAAGGTGCTCTAGAAATATTAATACCATTCCTAACCATAACAAACTCTTACTCTTAAATCTTTAACAAAGATCATTGCACTTGGGTTTCCTAGTAATCCTAAACTAAATACTAAGTAGTGACTCCAAAATCAATCAAATGACAAAACATTCATCATTGACATCACGCGGGAATGTAAGACAAAGACGAATTCAAATTAATTAAATATTGAATGATGAAATTAAAAAAAAATAAAAAAGGATTCAATCAAAAGAAAACATCCGGAAGATGGGATTTCAAAATAACAAAAAAGAGAAAAAAGGTTGGACCCAATGTCTCAATTTTGAAATCTCTTGATTCAACTCTTTACCTATCCTATGTTTAAAATAAACCTGAGTAGAAGTTGCCTCAGTATGACTTGATTGACTTAGTCAACCCAAAAACAATCCAAATAATAGTAAAAATTATGGTTTTTTTGTTCAAGATCATCCTTTTTTAAAAAAAAAAAAACATTGAGAAAATGATATATTGTGTTGGGCTAGGCTTCATGACTTGCCAAACCCGCTATTTGGACCATATACTCTATCTTCATGACTTGCCAAACCCGCTATTTGGACCATATAATCTATTGGATTTAACTACTTTTTTTACTTAATGATATAATAATAAAAATAAACACTGATAAAATTGAGCACTAATCAAATACCAAAATTTTTGTTTGAGATCATAAAAATATCATAAAAAACAAACCGCAATAAATTATGAATATTGATTTAAAATCAATATAATATTTAAAGATAAAATTAAAAAAAAAAAAGTTAAAAATGATAAAGGAAAAATTTGGAAGATTATTATTTTTTAAATAGGAAAAATTCCTTAACTATTTATATCAACCATAAAAAAAAAACTAGGGTTCCATGTTTTTCTTATTAGAGTAGATAATGCCAGCATAAAAAGCATGTTTACACTCCCTTGTTTGTTTCTTGCTGCACACAAAGGATGCTCCCCTACTATGCCTAAACAGGGATATATCTGTTTGTTTTTGTATTTTAATAATATTTTAAAAAAAATTAATTTTTTTTTGTTTTAAATTAATTGTTTTTGGTGTTTTCAAATTATTTTGATGCGCTAATATTAAAGATGATATTTAAAAAATAAAAAAAATATTTTAATATATTTCTGAATAAAAAACACTTTAAAAAATAATCGCTATCATATTCCCAATCACCTTTAATTTAGCAAAATTTCATGCAATTTACACACCGCCTTTTCCCTCCAACTGGGTAGGACAATTTTGTTTAATATGCTTGACTTTAGGTCTACCTTTTCCATAATATATAAAAGTATGGCCTTTTTAATTAGTTCTTGTGTCCCAATCCTTCTACGAAAAAAAAGTGAACACACACACACACACACTCTCCGAATTAAGTTATATATTTAACTTATCATATTGATTAATGATGTCGTTGCAAAGTATTTGTGGAGTCCAAGGATAGCTTCATTGTTTGTATGTAAAAGAGCACTTTGTTTACACAAGCAATGATCTGCTATCCAACGTTGAAGGGATCCATGGATGACCAATGCCACTACAACTCATCCAATAATGGCCTGGAAGGAAACCACAAGGGACTCTAAAATAGAGATGCCAAAATCAACCCAGTTCGATCGAGCTGATAGAGGGCAATTCCTCTCCTATAAACAAAAGGAATCCAAACCTATATATATATATATATATATATATATATATATATATATATATATATATATATATATATATATATATATATTTCGTTATGTGTATGTTTTGAACAATTGATATTTCAAAATATAATTTTATCAAAGAATTATATTTTGATAATTTATATTAAATATGGCGAAGAGTTATGGTATAAAATATAGATCCAACATCGTTTTCTCATTGTTTATTGACTATTAATCATAACTATGAAAAATTATGTATTTTTTTTTATTGATGAAGAATCCTCGAATCTGTTCCAAATTTGATAGGGGAAAAAAATGTTTCTCCCCCCCAATCTAATTAACACGGGACAGTGATGAGTGGAGGATAACTTATCCGGAACCTACCCATTGCATGCGCATGCCATCCCTCCTCTGAGATAGAACGTTCACACTGTCTTTGGAAAAGCTGCGAAGATTAGGAATTAGTGGAGTTCCATGGGGACCTCGAAGGTCGGTTTCAAGGCACCTTTTCGTCTCCTGTAATTGTAAAGGAATATGATGAAGCTAAAGGCCCTTTCTACCCAGAAAGCTAGGGAGATATAAGATCATGTGCTTCATCATCGTTAGGTCTCTATATTGGATTATCGAGTTGGATTCCTCAAGTGCAATATTATTTGCTTGGCTTGAAAAGGAAGTGGGTTGCAGACCATGCATGGAGAATGAAGAACACTTTCGATGCAATTGCTTTGCTGTCTAGTTACAGGCCCTGGAATCAGTACTTAGTTAATTATATCCATGTAATTAATTACTAATGAGCACTTTGCTTTTGTTACTCTATCATCTTAGCCGGTACCTCACACTTCTCTTGTAAATCATTCGATTATCATAAACAATGTTAATAAAAAAATAAAAGTTTTTTTTTTTAAAAAACTTATTTAGCCTATAACTCAGTTGTCATTAATATCTACCTAAAAATAAACAAATTTAGCCTCATACAGACAACTAATTAATTATTTTATATCATCACCAAGCATGCCCTCGATCGGTAAGTGAATATGAGTACTGGATGGGATGCGATTGAACTCAACAGAATTGTATGGGAGAAAAATATTATGAAATAGAACAAATTAGAATAATTTATTATAATTATTTAATCCGAGCCTAGCCGACTTGATTAATAAGCTATCAATCTAGAACATGTATTATGTTGTGTTTTTATTTTAAATTGGTTTGGAGAATGACTTGTTCACTTAGCTAAACCCTAGTGAGATTAAATTAGATCAATTTTAAGGATATATGTTTTTTTAATTTTTTTTGTTCAAAACAATATTTTTGGACAAAATAATCAAATGTTTTATTTTTTAAAAATGACACATTATCATTTTACAATTGACTCAGCAACCTTCAATCTAATATGAGAAAAATAGAAAAGACTGCAGGAAGTATTTGAATTGGTTGACTTAATTGTCATTTGTTTTTCATTCAAGGTATTTATAAAGTATTTCATGTAACAAACTATAGAAAACAAGGAGTATAAATAGATGATTTACAACTAATAATATTAATCTATTATTTTAAATTAGAACATAATGAGAAAAATCTAGAGATGGTTTGTTTATTGCACAATTGTTATTTTTTTAATTATTTTTTGATGCTCTAATACAGGATCTGTAACATGACTCAAATAAGGTTTTATTTCAAACAGGTTTGGAGATTGACTCGATCAATCTCAACTGATTTCATTCACTTAGCTAGTGAGACCTGACTAGATAAATTTTAAAGATTGTATTTTGTTTTTTAATCCAAAATGATGTTTTTTGAAAAAAAAATTCAAATGTTTTATTAAAAATATGACAGAATATTATTTTATAATTGACTCAATAAAATGAGTTCTAATAATTATGCAATCTACTAATTGATCCACACACACAAACATTGCATGGTATCCAATCGAAAATAAATTCGAAATTGCTTAACTAGCTAGACAGTAAGTTCAGTCATTTTGACCTTACTATTAAACTCAAAGAAATTATCAGAAACTGAGAGTAAAAATTCAGATAAAAGACTATAAGAGGAGATTATTTATATAGAGGTAGCAGAACTTATTAACTTTCACTAATTAATCTGTCTAAATAATTTATACTATGGGCCTCATAATTTATATATTTATATGAGCGCACATAGTTTCAAGCAAAACATTAGGTCTTAATTCAAGGAATCGAATACGATTAATGCTGTAAAGTCAAGCATGTGTGACAATTTTCCAATTTGATATTGAATAGTGAATAAAAAAAACATAGCCATTTAGAATGGGGATTAAGTATATTTTTCTTAATTTTTTTTTCTTCTAGATGGAAAAAATAAGAATAAATAATATGTAATATCTTTAAATGCAATCTGACTGTAATCTAATTAAATACGTTAATTAAATCGAAGGAAAGATCTCATGAAACTTATCTATCGCATTTCTTAATCAAGAAGATGTGTACCTCATTCATTTCCTCGATCCAGGCTGTGTAGTGGAATCCTTAAAATAAAACATACATTAGGTACATTTGCACAAGAGATTTTTAATTATTAGATAACCTTTCCACGTTACAATTAGAAACAGTAGCCATTTCTACCAAGAATTCTCTGTGAGAGTGTTTTTTTTATTTTTTTATTTTTATCAAATATGAATCTCATTCACATTTTTGAAAAAGCACAAATAAAACATTATTTAGAAAGAGAGATAAAGGGATATAAATACCTAAACATATACATAAAAACAAATAACATCGCAAAATCCAGGTTAAAAAACCCAATAATTAATTGGGAAGAGAAAACGACACAGTACCCCCAGGAGATTATTATAAGAGTGGTCATTCAAGTTTAAAAAGCAAGACATGGATGAAGTTGCAAGCACTATATATTATTAAAATGACTTAACTTATGGGTTTACTTGGAGTTCGACCGACCTTTTTCTAGCATGGTATTAAAAAAATCAATTTAGAATTCATATAGTTTAACTTAGAGGATTGACTTCTCAAGATCTAAACGATATTTTTATTTTATTTCTTAACAATGTAGCTTTGAAATTAATTTCTTTATAAACTTATATCAGTTTATCTGATCTTTAACCTAGATTGTAGGCTGAGTCGACGGAACACGTCTTCAAAAACAATAATTTCGAAAGGGAATAGTAGAATAATGGTAAAGCAAAGGAAAATATCACAACCGAGCTAGTGATGTTCATCAAGCAGCCACTCATAGCATGACAACAATGTTAAAAAAGGAGCATGTCATATTGTCACGTGTAGTGACACCGCCGGCGGCCATGCCATGATCATAAATACATGGTGGCTTGTGGGGTTGTGGCTCGTGGGGGTGCCCATAAACCCACTTGCTTTCCTTTTAATGCACCATATGAACTGAAGGTATCGAGGCCATGTGTTTTTTTGACCCATTTGTGTAGTGAAATTGTACCTAACAGTTTTCTATATGCTCACACATGTTTCTTGTTTCTAATTAGATTACATGCATGTGATTTTCAAAATTAAATTAAATTCTCATCTAAAAAATAACACAAGAAAATTCATGCTTCGATTTCCATTATGGTTTCTTTCTTTATTGTTGTCGGAAAAGGTGAGTTCATCATATATACAAATAAACACACATGTTAAGGCACATGCTTAGTTGACTATAGTTTCCCCCTCCGGCCCTCTATATATTTGAGCTATCGTTTCGATTCTAATGCAAGAAAGATCAAGAGATTAGAATAGCAAGTTTTGAGCTTACGAAGCATGGGAAATATGAAGTGCATAAAAACACCCAAAATCATTCTAGTTCCATATCCAGCACAGGGCCATGTTACTCCCTTGCTCAGGCTAGCCTCAGCCTTTCTTGACCATGGATTCGAGCCGGTGATGGTCACCCCGGAATTCATCCACCGTAGGATCATATCAAATATTGATCCGAAGTCTAATATTTCATGCATTTCAATACCAGATGGGTTGGAAATGGACATGCCTCGTGACTTCTTTGCTAATGAGAAGGCCATGGAAATAACCATGCCACGTCACTTGGAGGGCCTGGTTCAGAAATTCAATGAAGATGGTGAAGTGGTGGCGTGCATGATTGTTGATTTATTAGCCTCCTGGGCTATTGAAGTTGGCCATCTATGTGGGGTTCCCGTGGCTGGATTTTGGCCTGCCATGCTTGCTACATACCAGTTGATTGCAGCCATACCTGACATGGTTAGAACCGGCCTTATTTCTGAAACCGGTAAGTGATTTTATTTACATTTCACGCCATCAAATAAATATTCCCATCGTCATCGTCATCATCATCATCACACAGTAATGATATCATTTGGTTGATTTTAACGCATCGAGATGACATTTCTTTTCAATCAGTTTTAAGAAAAAATAACCATATTTCCATTGTTGCAGTCACAAACCACAAACCAATGATTTCCTTTGATATTTGAATATTTGAATGAAAGTTATTGAACCCGGCCTAAGACTTGGATGGTAAATTAGACAGGTTAATTGAGTTGATCCTCATTAATCTAAAACAATATTATATTTTTTGAATTAAAATAATATTATTTTAATTTTTTTATATATAAAAATTCAAACTAAATTTGAACCGTGTTAATTGGATAGAAAGTTGATAAGTAGAGTTAACTTTGACTTATTTTTTTTAAAAATATAACATGCATGATTAATGGCTAAGTTAATTGAGTTTTGGATTGATCTATCAAGTTAGGTTGAATTTATAAATTAATAGTTATTTTATCAATCAAATTAAACCTTAATTTTTTCAACTAATCAAGTTTATAAATTAATAATTATTTTATTAATCAAACTAAATCTTATATGACTTTTCATTTTTTTATTTAACAATCAGTGAATTCAAGAACATCAAATCAAATTCATAACACAAACAATATACCGTTGTTGATTAATAAAGTTAACTGGAGTTAAACTAAATGATTTTTATTTTAAATTTGACTAAATCTGAGCCAAATTTATTGGGGACTGGTCAAGTATATTAATAATTATGATGAGAAGGGTAATTATAATGGAATCAACAACACAAATAATTGGAATGTCCACCAACCAGGCTGATGTTGATTGGACTTTCACAATAACATGGTATAATATTTTCATACTTTATTCTATAGAACTAATTAATCAGACACATGCCCTAGATAATGTAGTAAGCAAATTTGTCGGGTTAAGCAATTAAAAATTATTTTAAAACGATCACTATCATGCAGAGTAATTATGATGAGATTACACATTTCCATAATTGCTTTGCATGATTGTGAGCAGCATTTTTTATGCAGAGGAAGATCAAAGTGTACGAAAGTACACTGTTTTATTCACAATAACTAAAAGAAAACGAAACCCATCAGGTCAGTTTTCACGTGAACAAATGCCATAGAAGTTGTATCCATTAGTGATTATTAAGGACAACATTTAATTCTGAAACCTTGGATTGTACAAAGGCCATAAAATAATGGAGTTTGGAACCATTGTCGATCGAATCTAGCATCACTGACAGGGATGAAAACGCATCCACATGTCAAGTTTTTATTATATTTATATATCATATTAATTATTTATTTTGTAAGAAATTTAGATATATGTTTTATTTATTAGATTTTGGATATCTATTTGAGTATTATATATATATATATATATATATATATATATATATATATATATTATTTTGCATGAAGCTAGCAGAAGTCAATTTATACTCATATAAGTTTTATAATACAATGTTTTTATCTGATAAGTTTAATGAATTGGCATAATGTTTTAGTACGTATAAGGTTGCACATGCGTTCTATAAATTTTTAAAGAGCTTGCTGGCATTTGGCAGGAAGTCCTCAACATCTAGGTCCATTATGCTTTCTACCTAATCAACCTTTGCTATCTACTGAAGATCTTCCGTGGCTAATTGGAGCTCCAGCTTCAAGGAAAGCAAGGTTCGAGTTTTGGACAAGAACCTTAGACCGATCAAGAAAGCTTTCATGGCTACTTGTGAATTCCTTTCCAGAGGAATGCGTTGATAATGACAAACCACAAAATAGTGCATTGCTAGAGAACTCTATGGATCAACCACTCATTTTCCAAGTTGGAGCATTGAGCAAGCATCCACTAGTCAAAAACCCTAGCTTCTGGGAAGAAGATATGAGTTGCTTGCAATGGCTAGACAAGCAAAAGCCTAGCTCGGTTCTTTACATTTCATTTGGAAGTTGGGTCAGCCCGATAGGAGAAGGGAAAGTGAAAAAACTTGCGCTGACACTTGAAGCAATGGGACAACCTTTTATTTGGGTGTTAGGGCCTACGTGGCAAGCTGGGTTGCCTTTCGGATACATAGAAAGAGTGTCAAAGCAAGGCAAAGTGGTGTCATGGGCACCGCAGCTGAAGGTATTGCAACACAAGGCTGTAATGTGCTATCTCACACATTGTGGATGGAATTCAACAATGGAAGCAATACAATGCCAAAAATGCCTTATATGCTATCCTGTTGCTGGAGACCAGTTCGTGAACTGTGCGTACATCACTGAGAAATGGAAAATTGGAGTAAAGATCAATGGATTTGGGGAAAAAGAAATGGAACAAGGCTTGAGGAGGGTGATGGAAGATCATACGATGAATGATAAGTTAACGAGGCTGCATGAGATAACCATGGGAGAAGAAGCCAGTGTAGTAATGATGTCAAATCTCACAACTTTTGTTAATGATTTCAAGGAGCAAACAAATGGATATCCTATTGAATTATCAATGTAGTTTTAGCTGGTTTTTATTCTTGAAATTGTGGAGACGATTTTTCTAATCTTACCATTACAAATTTATATATAGTAGACAGTTTTATATATTAGCAAAACATATATAAAATGTTGGTGTTTCACCGCAGCACAAAATATTTTTGGAGATGGTATTTCTAATCTTGTCATTACAAATATATAAAATAGTTTACTATGAATTATAATTGTCACACCCCCACAAAAAAAATAATCAGCGCGCGGCAATCGGCTAGCGATTTTCGTTGTGTTCTAAGGATTTGGTTCTTTGGAGTCGCCACCTAGTATTTGGTCACTAGGAACCCTAACTGGTCTTTCAGAGATTCTAAGGCAAGGGACTGGTTGCGTAAAGGGAAGATACTAGCACCCCTAGTACGCCCTACCTAAGGTAAGCTGCTTGGTGTTTGGCTTGCTCTATAGTCTATGGTGTTGGTTTTTTCTAATCCCGTCAATTTATTTTAGATAGAAATCTAAGGAAATTCCATGTGCATTGAAAGTTCGTTTTTTTTTTCAAGAGTTGGCGACTCGTAAATCGCAAGGAAAAGAGAAAGAAAAAAAACGAAGAAAATTTCACAATTCTTAAAAAAAAAAATTTTATACTTTTCACGACTCGTAAACCGTGGAGAAAAAAAAAATTGAAATGTTCTCGATCGCAACCAAAAGCTTCTTTCAAACATGTGCGTTGATTTATTACTCCCGATAATATTTTGGATGTTCGTCCTTTTAAGGATTTCTTCATCCAAACATTAGCGGTGAACAATAACCCCCAACTTCTCCTCCCAAAATAAGATTTTTATAGTTTTTGGAATATTGGCCAATACCCTTTGGAGTTTTACAAACAGGTTGTAAAATCCACAAATGCAAGAAAATGATTTTGTGTTTAAGAAATCTATGCGAAAACACATTTTCAAAACTTCCAATATTTTTTTTATATATATAAAAAAGAACATTCAAAACATGCTAGTGTATTGGCCGTATGCATGAAAACAAAACATTTTTTTTTTTAACTCTCTTTTTTTTTTTTTTGACGAAAACAGGTGTTTTTAAATACTGAAATTATATCCCATATTATAAAAAAATCAATGTATATAAAAACAACAGTATATTTTTTTTTTATTTTTCAGAAATTTTTTTTTTTATATTTTTTTTTAAAAAATATATATATACATCCACATGCATAATATAATAATATAACAAATAATATAATATTAATACATTAAATGGGCTGGCCCGGCCCAACTAACTGGGCCGGACTCCAGCCCCAAAAATGTTGGGCCGGACTCGGCCCAACAGCAACCTGCTTTGGTCTGGGCCGGACCGGCCCAGACCCATATCATTGGGCCAGACACTGTCTGGCCCAACAAAAAAAGGAAATGAACGGCGGGGAATTATTTCCCCCCCATGCCTCCTGCATGCAGAAACGATTCTGCATGCAGGAGGCCAAACTACGCCGGCCTAAAAAAAATGCAGGGGGGTCAGGATGGCGTACCTGGCGCAGCGGAGACGGTGGCTTGCTGACGGTGCTGCAGTGTCGTGGCTCACGGACGGCGGCTCCCGGGCGGCGCTACGGCTGTTTTCTAATGGTTCGTCGTCGTTCAACCGGTTCGTTCCTTCTGTTTCAGTTACTTGAGTTCCCTCTCAGTTTCAACTATCCCAAGCTTCTCGACTTTTGGGTTTTCGGTGGTTTCTCTCTCTTTCGGTCTCTCTCTCTCTCACTGTCTCGGTTCTTCTCTTTCTTTTTCGGGTCCTTCCTCTTTCGTTCCCTCCTCGTTCTCACTCTGCTTCTTCTCTATTTATAGGCATATCGGGGCATGCATGGGGGAACAAGGCGTGCTGGTCGGTCGGTCGGCAGGCGCCGCTGCCAAGGTGCTTCTCTCGGGTTCGGTGGCGCGGCGGGTGGTCGACCAGCGGCTTCGGTTTCGGGGGTCCCAAGGTGTGGGGCGTCGGGGCCAGGGCACGTGAGGAGAGAGGCGGGGAAAAAAACCCCGGTTTTCCTCTCCTCTGCTACGCCTGCGGGGGGGAAGAAGAAGAGAAACAGTGCCGTTCAAAACGGCACCGTTTGGTCTTTTTTTTTTTTAAAACGCATGAAACGGCGTCGTTTTGGAGAAAACGCGCCGTTTCATTTAAATGTGGCGCCAGAAATGCGCCAACGTTCACATCAGTCCCCCAATTATTTTTGTTCCTTTCAATTGCGTCCCTGCCAATTTCGGTCTTGTCCGCCAAGTTGGCCGCCTTTTCCACTTTGGTCCTTGACCTCTAAATTATGCAATTTAGCCCTCAATTGATCAATAAACTTCCAATTTCTTCAATTAGACCCCTCAATCAATTCCAAACAGCCCCCCTATCTTTGCGCCTTTTCCAAATTGGTCCCTGGTTTCGGATTTTCACAATTAAACCCCTAATTGGCCATTAACTTCAATATGTATGCAATTAAGCCCTGATTTGACTTAATAAATTCCTAAAAATCATAATTTGGCCCCAGAACTTTAATTTCTTCAATTTAAAGCCCAATTGACTTAAAAAATCAATTTTCTTGCAATCAAATCCCTATAAATCCAATAAAAATCAATTAAACCCATAAACATCCAAATTTGGGGCTTCTCTCCTCAAAATTCAAAATTTCCTTCTCAATAGGGTTCTCATCCTTCAAGAATATATTGTCAAAAATCCAATCTTTGTATCTTTATACTCCTTGACCAATTTTCCTGACCATTTTCCGAGCGCTTCTGCCTCTTGTCATTTTTCTAACCTTCTTTGGCTATTTATTTTATTTTTTTGCGGGGGACCCAAAAATGGGTTACAACAGATGCCCCTCTTTATAGAGCTTACGGAGCGAAGGTTTTGCGCAGTAAGTTTTTATAAAGATAGTCCCAACTAAACTCCCGAAAACTGATCTGGTCGAAGCTTGATCGATCTGAAACTCTTTCTTTACAACAATCCTCTTCGGCCATCGGAATCCCATCTGGCAATTCCCATTAACGAAAATGAAATATGGGGTCCCTTCTGGCGACCCCTTTTGACAAATATCGAAATGCAAGATCCCTTCTGGCGATCTCCTTTAATCAAACTTAGAATCCCATCTGGGATTCCTATTAACAAACATGAAGTACGAGGTCCCATCCGGCGACCTCCCAAAATAGTGAAACACGAAATCCTTCTGGCGATTTCAAACAACCTGGAATCCATCCGGCGACTCCTTTTAACCAACGTGAAGTGTGAGGTCCCATCTGGCGACCTCCATAATAGTGAAACATGAGATCCCTTCTGGCGATTTCAAACAACCTGGAATCCCATCTGGCGATTCCTTTTAACCAACGTGAAGTGTGAGGTCCCATCTGGCGACCTCCGCAATAGTGAAACACGAGATCCCTTCTGGCGATCTCAAGCAACCTGGAATCCCATCTGGCGATTCCGTTTAACCAACATGAAATACGAGGTCCATCTGGCGACCTCCAAAATAGTGAAACACGAGATCCTTCTGGCGATCTCAAACAACCTGGAATCCCATCTGGCGATTCCTTTTAACCAACGTGAAGTGTGAGGTCCCATCTGGCGACCTCCATAATAGTGAAACATGAGATCCCTTCAAGCAACCTGGAATCCCATCTGGCGATTCCGTTTAACCAACATGAAATACGAGGTCCCATCTAGCGACCTCCAAATAGTGAAACACGAGATCCCTTCTGGCGATCTCAAACAACCTGGAATCCCATCTGGCGATTCCTTTTAACCAACGTGAAGTGTGAGGTCCCATCTGGCGACCTCCATAATAGTGAAACATGAGATCCCTTCTGGCGATCTCAAACAACTTGGAATCCCATCTGGCGATTCCTTTTAACCAACATGAAATACGAGGTCCCATCTGGCGACCTCCCAATAGTGAAACACGAGATCCCTTCTGGCGATCTCAAACAACCTGGAATCCCATCTGGCGATTCCTTTTAACCAATTGATATCGATGTCGTTCTTCCTGCTGGCAGGGTTTGAAAAATATTATCTTATCTTGTTGTTCTAGACTCAACTCAATGATTCTTCCGTCGTCCACAATCCCGTTGGAATGCACTAAGATCTCTTCCTGTAACGATAAAAACATACGTGCAATGATTTTATGATTAGATGCAATGCATGCATTCGTACCTGGTTTTGAAACATAGGCCCCCCATCCTCTTTTCTAGTTCACGAGACTCCCTCGTAACATGAACTTGCTTTTGAAGTCGTATGCTGGATTCATCTCTCGTGTTGTCTTTTTATCATATTCTTGGAGAAGAAGTATTTGACTTTCCTCAAGTAATCCTTTTCTCAAAATGTAAGACTTGTTCTTGCCTCTATGTCATGCTTTTGTCAAATGCTTTAGCTTGGTTTTCAAATCTATAAGCTTCTGTAAAACTTTTCATAAAAAACATCTTGTATTGCCCCCAGTGTAGAGGTGTGATCCTAGTTTGAGCTTTTATATAGAGAAGAAATTCGCTCAGTCGATGCTAAAATTTTTAAATGAGTGAGGAGATGCACTGTTGGGATTTAATGCAAAAAATGATTGTTGTGAGATCAATGCACAAAAGGAAAGAAATCAATGGCCAAACTTTGCTTTATTGATTTAAGGAACTACATCAAGCGTAATATCTTTTTACAGAGTCAGAATTCACAGGCCGAGCTAGGTTTTCTCCATCCATTCTAGCTAACTTCAACGCTCCTCCTGAGAATGCCTTTGTTACTACATAAGGACCCTCATAATTTGGTGCCCATTTGCTTTGATCATCTCCTGGTAATGACAATATTTTCTTCAATACTAGATCCCCTTCTTGAAACAAACGCGGTCTAACCTTCTTATCATACGCCTTAGCCATTCGTTTCTGATAAAGTTGGTGATGACATATTGCGGCCATCCTCTTCTCACTGATCAAGTTCAATTGCTCGTATCTCACTCTGGCCCACTCGGCCTCTTCTATCTTAGAATCTATTAACACTCTTAACGATGGGATTTCCACTTCCAAAGGCATCACTGCCTCCATACCGTACACCAAAGAATATGGGGTAGTCCCTGTTGAGGTTCGAACTGCGGTGCGATATGCATGAAGGGCAAATGGTAACATCTCATGCCAATCCTTATAGGTGACTACCATCTTCTGAACAATCTTTTTGACATTCTTGTTAGCAGCTTCTACCGCCTCATTCATCTTTGGTCTATATGGCGAAGAATTGGAATGCTTGATTTTCCATTTAGTGCAGAGCTCTATTATCATCTTGCCGTTGAAATTCTGGGCATTATCAGTTATAATCTGTTCTGGGGGGCCATACCGACATATCAAATCTCTCTCAATAAATTTCTTCACCACTTTTTGTGTCACATGAGCAAATGACCCGGCTTCTACCCATTTTGTGAAGTAGTTAATAGCCACGAGGATAAATCTATGACCATTGCTCGCTTTTGGGTTTACAGGTCCAATCACATCAATTCCCCACATCGCGAAGGGCCATGGAGATGTTAAGTTAAACAGAAGAGCTGGTGGCATATTGACCTTGTCGCTGTAAATTTGACATTTGTGACATTTTTTGACATAGTTGATACAATCTTTTTCTAGTGTCATCCAAAAATAACCAGCCCTTTGGATTTTCCTTGCCATCATGGGCCCGCTAGCATGGGTTGAGCAAATCCCCTCATGGACCTCTCTTAATGCCTTTCTAGCATCTGCCTCATCTAAACACCTTAACAGGGTTCCATCAAATGATCTTTTATATAAAATCTCTCCATCTAAATAGAAGTCTATAGCCAACCTTCTCAAGGTTTTCTTATCCGTTTTAGAAGCTCCCACCGGATATTCCTGATTCTGCACAAGATTCTTGATATTGTAATACCAAGGTTGTCCGTCCATCTCTCCTTCAACTGAACAACAGTGCGCTGGATCATTTCTAATGTCAATGTGTACCGGTTGTACCTTGCATTTGAGGTCAATGGTAGTCATAGCAGCTAGTGTGGCCAAAGCATCCGCAAATGGTTCCCCTCCCTTCCTAGATGGGTGAATCTAATTTCTTCAAATTTCCTTTGCTAGCATGGATACGTATTCCCTGGTACGGCCTCAACTTTTCCTCTTTGGTTTGCCATTCCCCTTTGACCTGGCAGATGATCAACATTGAATCCCCATATACATCTATCTTCTTTATCTTCAACTCCAATGCCCCGCTTCTAACCGAGTATACAAGCTTCGTACTCAGCTGTATTGTTGGTGCACTCGAAATGTAGTTTGACCGAAACTGGGTACTGTTTCTTATTAGGAGAGATTATTACCGCCCCTGCCCCGTTACCATATACATTTACTGCCCCGTCAAAAAACATGGTCCACCAATCTGTCTTCTCTTCTTCCTTTTTCTATTGACGATATATCTTCATCAGGGAAATCAAAATCCAAAGGCTCGTAATCTTCAACAGCAT